>NC_134273.1:36591304-36895765 GCF_031893055.1 Leptodactylus fuscus
AATCCGATTCAAACAGCCGCTCACTGTTCGACTGTTCGAACGGATTTCGAACCCCATTATAGTCTATGGGGGGAAATGCTCGTTTCAGGGGTACGCAACATTTGATCAAATTCTACTTACCAAGTCCATGAGTGAGGGTCGGGCTGGATTCTTCTCCCTGTGCAGCGTCCCCGCATCCTCTTCCGGCCTTGAATTCACTCTGCTAGGCATCGGGCCTAGGCATAGCCGACTGAGCATGTCCGCAAAGTGAATGCAGAGCCGGAAGAGGACGCGGGGACGCTGCGCAGGGAGAAGACTGCTAAAGGTAAGAGAAGAACCAGCGTTGATTGGCAATGTATAGCATTCTGCCAATCAACGCTGCTTCTGCATCGAATCTTAACTTCGAACAGCTAGTAGTATTCAATCGAGTACGAGTATTTCGAATACCGTAGTATTCGATCGAACACCTACTCGATCGAGTACTACTCGCTCATCTCTATTAATGAAGCAAATACTTCCAGAAATTCAAAAGTTGTGTAAAAATTTAGGGACAGTTTAAGGTCCCATACATACTACTGTGATTGAATGGCAAGGCCGGTGAATGGGCAGCATGTGGATGTCATCTACTGTATATGACGCCTGTGCACCAGCCGTACTTCCGCAGCCTCATTCGTTCAATGAAGTGGAGCCACGAAAGCATGGCCGCAAAAAAGGACAGGAATAGGACCTGTCCTGAGATTTGCAGCCTGGACAGATACATGTAATACTAGGTCATGTGCACGGGCCGATAGAAATAAATGGGTCAGTGGGCTATATGGGAAAAACCCAGATAACACACTGAACGAGCACATGGCACAGGGTTGTCTTCAACGGGCCTAAGTAAAATAGTGTATAGTTTGTGTGGTAGTTTTAGTATTGTGCAGTTGTTGTACAAGATGTTCTAGTCAAGGCCATTAATTATTATTATTCAATGTAGAGTAGGATGAATGGTTTCCGAAATGGAAAAGCACTATTGCTTCTGACTTGTTCAGAAATCATAGTTTAGAGTAATAATGGATCACAGAAATGTTTTCACCTCAAATACCGTAAGTGTTTTCCATTATGTATTCAGAAAGTGCGGATACACAAAATCATGTCTAATGATGAGTAATGTGGATATACAACATATGAAACAGTAAGGACGGATCAGTCAACAGACACAAAACATGTATCGTTCAAGGACCAGGAGTAACACAAGACAAACTTAGCCTCATTGGTTCTCAGAATCTTCTTTTCAGTTCATTCTTTTGGTTTGTTGTGCTACATATAATGTAGTCAGTTCAGCTGCAGGGCTGGTTTAATAAAATATAGAGACCCCAGGCAACATAACATTTATTTTATTGAGCTTACTTATACAGTAGGGAATGTAAGTATTTGCTACACGGGCGAATTTGCAATTTTTCCCATCTACATTGAACGGTACACTTCAACTGTGAGAGACAGAATCCTCCTAAAAAATATCCATAAAACCTCATTGTATGATTTTTTAAATAATTGATTTACAATTTAATGCATGAAATAAGTATTTGATGCAATAAAAAACAAAACTGGTGCAGAAAACTTTGTTTGCTATTACAAAGGTCAGACGTTTCCTGTAGTTTTTGACCAAATTTGCACACACATCAGTAAAGATTTTGGCCCATTCCTCTATACAGATCTTCTCCAGATCTTTCAGGTTTCGGGGCTGTTGCTGGGCTTCATTGAGATTTTTGATTCGGTTCGGGTCTGGAGACTAGCTAGGCCACTCCAGGACCTGGAAATGTTTCTCATGGAGTCTCTCCAGAGTTGCCCTGGCTGTGTGTTTTTTGGGTCATTTTCAAGTTGGAAGTCCCAGCCACAACCCATCTTCAATGCTCTTAGGGTAAGTTCACACGGGGTTTTTTGGATCGGAACCTGAGGCGGAGGTCACCTCAGGTTCTGATCCAAAAGCTAGGTAGCTGCGACTAAGAGCCGGTACACTGCACTGGCATCCAGCCGCACTCTCTGTTCCAAATTAGGCCCAATGAATGGGCCTAGTCCTGAGGAGGGAGTGTCTTCAAGCCAAATCGTGAGGTAACTCAGCCTGAAGAATGAGCATGTTGCTTCTTTTTTTCCAGGAGCCAGAAGAAACAGCTCCCAGAAAAAAGACCTGAGCGGCTCCCATTGATTACAATGGGAGCTGTCTTTTTGGTCAGGGTTTTGAGGCAGATACGGCCTCAAAACCCTGACCAAAAAACCTTGCGTGAACTTACCCTTACTGGGGAAAGGAGGTTGTTGGCCAAAATCTTGCAATACATGGCCCCATCCATCTTCCCTTCAATACGATGCAGTCGTCCTGTCCCCTTTGCAGAAAAGTACCCCCAAAGTTTGATGTAGGAATAATCTTCATCATATTGTGTTGCTTACTGTACATTATCTTTGTCACTTTTACTCTTTGCTTCATTAGGTTAGACAATTTTCTTCATTGATCAATCTTAACGTATAATAACTGCAAAAATATTAATATTTAAATTTATGAATATTCTGCTCTGCACATTATATTACTTTTTATTGCAGCAGTAGAGCTGGTTCATACAGAGTCTAATACTTCCCAAATGGTTACTAATGTACCCCCAGGATGTTGTTGAGGCCATTAGACAGATACACATATCTATGTTGCTGTATTGTGCATAGTGGGTGCTAAAAATGTGAACCTCTCATAAAGCCCATTATCTTAGTACTCCCTTCTTAGTTATTCCATGTTTCTCCAAAAATAAGACAGGATCTTATATTATTTTTTGTTCCAAAAATTTTTAGGGGATGTCTAATTTTTTTCCATGAACGACAATCCATCACCAGAACCCCTTACTCCAGAAATCTTGAAAAATCATGCTAGGGTTTATTTTTGGGGTAGGTCTTATTTTCGGAGAACCATGGTAGTTACGGTATAGAGACATAGTCAATCTTCTATTCATCTTACTCTGATTCCCTGACAAGTGAAAGTCCTGAAGTCTCAGCCTTCTGGAAAGCAGTGATATCACTGCAACACTTGTGCCAGGACATGGAAGTCCTGTGAACCATCCTACAGTCTATGGCTTCCTGATCCTCCATATGTGAGAAGTTTCAACAGTTTCTGCGAGTGAGGATGCTGCTACATTTGAAAATGGTTTTCCCCGATCCAATGTACCAGGCCAAATTTTCAGTGCTTCAGATCTCTTGAGGTCCCATATGGCCATGGCCAATTTGTTCCCCCATGCTCTGGTGACTATCTACATTTATCCACACAGCACATATACTGTAGATTGAATAGTCAATCCACAGATGTTCTCAAAATCATTATTTATTGAACACATTTAGATATAAAACGGGCAATTAATGATAAAAATTGAGTGTTAAAGGGGTTTTCTAATCTGAAGATTTCAGCTGCCCTTCTTTTATTCTCTTCCCTCCATTACCTAACAGCACAGCTAATATGGATTAACATATACAGATAGCATAAAATGTTCAAGAAACCTATCAAGCCCTTATCAGGACTCAAAAACTGAAAGCAATATACAGGCAGACCCTGAGCCGGTACAGACTGAGCGCCCACAACCTAGAGATAGAGACGGGGCGATACAGGCAGACGCACAAGCCACGGGAGAACAGACTGTGCCAGCACTGTGACCAGGGGGCCCTAGAAGACGAGACCCACTTCCTGCTACACTGCACCAAATACTCAGCTGTGAGGGCCGTCTACTACCAAAGACTCTCTGCCCACATCCCAGACTTCATATCTGCAGACGAGAAGAGGAAACTCTACATCCTACTGGGAGAAGAAGAGGCCACTGTGGAGAGCGCTGCCCAATACGTGTCCAGCTGTCACCAAATAAGAGGAAGATGAGACTCCACGGACTATTATATTTATCCCAATACACCCGCCCCCCCATATAGCAGTCACCAACGAAGAGGAAGATGAAACTCCATGGACTGTTATACCCCAAACCGACCGCCCCACCCCACCCCCACCACTCACCCACCCGAGTCCAACTCCCCCCCCACACACACTTTACTAGCTTTGGCAATGCCAAATATCTATTCGGACGTGCCAATAAAGCTTTTTTGATTTGATTTGATTTGATAGAAGAGAATATGTGTGGCCAGGTACAGGGACCGATATTACATTCTGACCTGAAAGCAGGTCTGTAACCTAGGCAACCAGCTGTCTGAATATGATCCTTGAGAATGGAATTTCCCTTTAATTTCTGGCAAAAACTGTAAAACACTCTATACTCGGGTGAATTCTTACTCACATGTTGACCCATAAGGTAACATTATTGCAGGACTCGGCAATTTATAAAAATATGGAAAAACAGCTACAGGAAAAACTTTCAGAATAAACAGATATATCAGTCAATGTTTTATTATATTATATACCATGGGTTCTTTAAGCTGGATCTCTTGCAGTTCCATCTTGGGTCATGCATGTTCATCAGTGTGTTGTCCTCTGTGGGATAGTCCCAACATCACTCAAAGTGTCAGAATAAGACAGAGACAGACGTGTGTCTATCAACCATTTATATTCATGAGAGAGGTTGTTCTCCAGTAACCTCAAATGCTTTGCAACTGTATTTGGAAAACGCTAAAGTAAGTGTACTCTTAACACACCCATGTACCCTATGATAGAAGCACGTTGTCAGCAGAATAGACTTAACCCTTATATGCCATGGATATTGTAATCTAATAATATTAAAATAACTAATAACATTCAGCCCCTGGGGTTAAGAGTATAGGGCCCCTTTAAATGTCTTCCCTGTATAGGCAGAAGTAACGTCTTATTGATGATGTATTTTTCGGTATATGGCACATGAAATGGAAACAAATCATAGATCTGTTAAAATGTTATTCACCCAGGATGTATGAATCATTTTACAATAATTGTTTTCCGTATATTTTAGTAAATGTTAATGAATGACAAGAGTTTTAATTAAGATCTTCTTGTAAAATAATAACTCCCACATACAGGATATATTTATATTACACGTTTCGCCTGCTGAAGGGTGACAGGTGATATGTGATAACACATTGCCTCTAGGCCAGCAAATAACATCTAAATTGCAGATGGAAACTGTTTTACATGTATGACACACCACTGACAGAAGACTAACAGTTTCTGTTCATCTATGCTTAAGTTAATTTATACAGTCACATACTGTCGTACACATAACCCCTAAAAATACTGTACATATAACTTACCAGGGGCAAATTTAAGGTACCATGGGCCTCATTTGTTCATAAAGTGCCACCTATTCCCGTTCTTGCAACAGTAGTAATCATATACAGTGTTGGCCAAAAGTATTGGCACCCCTGCAATTCTGTCAGATGATACTCATTTTCTTCCAAAAAATGATTGCAAGCACAAACTGGTATTATTATCTTCATTTATTTTGCTTGCAATGAAAAAACACAAAAGAGAATGAAAAAAAAGTCAAATCATTGATCATTTTACACAAAACTCCAAGAATAGGCCAGACAAAAGTATTGGCCCCCTCAGCCTAATACTTGGTAGCACAACCTTTAGGCCGGGTTCACACGGAGTATTGTGGCTCGTCATTTGGTACATACACGCCGTGGGATCTCTTGAGGGCCGTATACGCTCCTATTGTTTTCAATGGGAGCCAGTACCGTACACGCGGCACTATTTTGCGGACATCATTTTGCGGCGGCCGCAAAATAGCGCCGCGTGTACGGTACCGACTCCCATTGAAAACAATGGCAGCATATATGGCCCGCAAGAGATCCCGCGTCGTGTACGTACCAAATGACGAGCCACAATACTCCGTGTGAACCCGGCCTTAGACAAAATAACTGCGAACAACCGCTTCCGGTAACCATCAATGAGTTTCTTACAATGCTCTGCTGGAATTTTAGACCATTCTTCTTTGGCAAACTGCTCCAGGTCCCTGAGATTTGAAGGGGGTCTTCTCCAAACTGCCATTTTGAGATCTCTCCACAGGTGTTCTATGGGATTCAGGTCTGGACTCATTGCTGGCCACTTTAGAAGTCTCCAGTGCTTTCTCTCAAACCATTTTCTAGTGCTTTTTGAAGTGTGTTTTGGGTCATTGTCCTTCTGGAAGACCCCTGACCTCTGAGGGAGACCCAGCTTTCTCACACTGGGCCCTACATTATGCTGCAAAATTTGTTGGTAGTCTTCAGACTTCATAATGCCATGCACACGGTCAAGCAGTCCAGTGCCAGAGGCAGCAAAGCAACCCCAAAACATCAGGGAACCTCCACCATGTTTGACTGTAGGGACCGTGTTCTTTTCTTTGAAGGCCTCTTTTTTTTTTCCTGTAAACTCTATGTTGATGCCTTTTCCCAAAAAGTTCTACTTTTATCTCATCTGACCAGAGAACATTCTTCCAAAACGTTTTTGACTTTCTCAGGTAAGTTTTGGCAAACTCCAGCCTGGCTTTTTTATGTCTCTGGGTAAGAAGTGGGGTCTTCCTGGGTATCCTACCATACAGTCCCTTTTCATTCAGACGCCGACGGATAGTACGGGTTGACCTTGTTTTACTCTCAGACTGCAGGGCAGCTTGAACTTGTTTGGATGTTAGTCGAGGTTCTTTATCCACCATCCGCACAATCTTGTGTTGCAATCTCTCGTGAATGTTTCTTTTCCGTCCACATCTAGGGAGGTTAGCCACAGTGCCATGGGCTTTAAACTTCTTGATGACACTGCACACGGTAGACACAGGAACATTCAGGTCTTTGGAGATGGACTTGTAGCCTTCAGATTGCTCATTCTTCCTCACAATTTTGCTTCTCAAGTCCTCAGACAGTTCTTTGGTCTTCTTTCTTTTCTCCATGCTCAATGTGGTACACAAAAGGACACAGGACAGAGGTTGAGTCAACTTTAATCTATTTCAACTGGCTGCAAGTGTGATTTAGTTATTGCCACCATCTGTTAGATGCCTCAGGTAAGTAACAGGTGCTGTTAATTACACAAATTAGAGAAGCATCACATGATTTTTCAAACAGTGCCAATACTTTTGTCCACCCCCTTTTTTAGGTTTGCTGTGAAATTATATCCAATTTGGCTTTTTGACAATTCTTTTTGTGGTTTTTCCATTGAAGGTAAATTAAATGAAGATAATAATACCAAAGAATTTGTGATTGCAATCATTTTCTGGAAGAAAATGAGTATTATCTGACAGAATTGCAGGGGTGCCAATACTTTTGGCCAACACTGTATATGTCATAGGTAACACAGGAAAATCCATATGTATATCCAATGACTATTGGATAATCCAATCACTTGGATTATAGACTTTGCTCATCTTTCCCATTTGTTGCAGAAAACTCCATGAACGCTTCTTCTAGCCACAAACTATTTGTGCAGAACTTGTCATACAGCCATTATAGGCTCCTTACTTTCCATCATCCTCTCTATCCTGCTGCCCTAACAGTGTCATCCTGTTACTATCCCAAATAGTCTCTCCCCGAATATGGTAATAATTAGAAAAACATGCGAAATGAAGGCGACACTACCAGAAAGTGAAGCACTAAAAAATACAAAATTTTATTAGAAAAAATAATAATGACTAGAGATGAGCAAGTAGTATTCGATCGAGTAGGTATTCGATCGAATACTATGGTATTCTAAATACTCGTACTCGATCGAGTACCACTCGCTATTCGAATGGAAAAATTCGATGCAGAACCAGCATTGATTGGCCGAATGCTATACAGTCAGCCAATCAACGCTGGTTCTTCTCCTACCTTTAGAAGTCTTCTCCGCGCAGCATCCTCGCGGCATCTTCTGGCTCTGAATTCACTCTACCAGGCATCAGGCCTGGAAAGAGCCGACTGCGCATGCCCGCGCTACAAGAAAATGGCCGCTTTGACTGTAAGCTGCCATTTTCTTGTAGTGCGGGCATGCGCAGTCGGCTCTGCCCAGGCCCGATGCCTGGCAGAGTGAATTCAAAGCCGGAAGACGCCGCGGGGACGCTGCACGGAGAAGACTTCTCCGAGAATCCAGCCCGACCCTCACTCGTGGACTTGGTAAGTTCAATTTGATCGAATGTTGCCTAGCCCTGAAACAAGCATTTTTCCCCCATAGAGTATAATAGGATTTGATATTCGTTTCGAGTAGTCAAATATTGAGGAGCTACTCGAAACGAATATCGAGTATTTAACTACTCGCTCATCTCCAATAATGACATATACACAAGAAGGGGAGGCATGGGGAAAGGATATTACATCCAAATGAAAACACATGTAAGAAAGACTGACATTAATAAATATTAGGAATCAAGGGGTAAAAAATTGATAATACCCTTTGCACTTCATATCAAAAAATGACCATAGTATCAACACAATCATATTAACAAGATACACATGATATAACTAAAAGAAGTGCCATAAAGTATAACATTATAAAGCCCCTATGAACATGTAAAAATACCAACAGAATGTCCTACCATGTTTTATACACACCCCATTGATCCCATTATTGTCTAAAGGTACTGCAGGTTTTCGTGGGTAACTGCTTTATAAAAGGGAACATAATACAGGCCTGTAGCTAGGCTTTCCTTTACCTGGGGCAAAGGTTCATTTCCCTGCCCTTACATCTAATACTGAAAGGTGGTTTGTAGGGAGTCGCATGCAGTCAGTACACGGGGCATATGTCCTAGATGCATGTCCTTGCTACTCCCCTGCATAATATATGGATACAATTGAGCTGTGATTAAATACATTTTTCTAACATGGACAATCCCTTCTATGCTTTCAATTGAGTATATTACTCAGAATTAGAGAGCGAGTTGTTCAGAGTACATTGATCTAATATACCGAAGAATTGCCTGACTATTGTTCGTGTCCAGTAAAAGGAATTTTATAGCCGAAACCTTTTTTTGCAGTCTGTTTCTGAAAATTGACCACATTTATATGACAGAATGCCAGAATGAATGAAATAAACTTCTCAATCAATTTTCAGCTACTAAAAGGATATTTAAAAGTCTTTTTTAAAAACCTTGTTTTGTGTGAAGACTCAATGGCCGCTGAGTACTGGCTTTATGTGCTAAAAAATGAAATACAAAGCTGAAATGAGACTGTGTACAAGCGGCTATAATCAAATGTTCCCACACTTCTCAACTATTTAATAATGTTCCTTTTTCGCAATCTATCACCAAATGAAGCACTGTGGACATGATAAAATTGCCTAACCCTTTTCTGAGAGTGCTATTTGTGACCTCTGAAATGGGCTTCCTAAAATGCTTGGTTATACAAGTGCTACTCGTACTGGAGAGCTATGAGATGGTTGGATTATCGCACTCATTCATCGGAATGTCCTTTTACAAAAGTCATCGTATATTCTGCTTTTTGTATTCATGTTGTCTTCTCTGCTGTTTGCTTTTTTCTTTGGTAACAATTTCCAAAATTCAATTTCAAGAAGTAGAGGGCATCCATTTTAATATAAGTAGGGATTCTTTACAGTAAAGGCAGATGAACTGTGAAATGTCCCACAGTACATAAAAGGTAATGGCAAAAAAATAGCAGAATGTAACCCTTCTAGGCAGGACCTTTCAAGTCCTCGGGCACATGCGGTTTTATATACCATTAGAAAGCCAACACTACGCTGAATTCAGCACACTGTTAGTTTTTCTGTTATGTGCCCTGGGAGAAGAGCTATTGGTGCCGTTACTGATAACTCTTCACTGTCAGAAGTGCATTTCTGACAGTCTGTGAGGAACACCCCTCCTGACAGTACTGTGTGTAGCGCTATACTGTGAGGGGGCTTCCTTGCCACCCAGCGATGATGCTGAGTAGGGAGGAACATGTATATGTATATGTGATTGTGTGGGGTTAGGGGCTAGGCTGTAGAGGGCAATATGAATTTTGTGGCTTGCTATGGTCCAAACTGTGTGAGATTGCAGAGATGGTGATGTGAGTTTGGGTTTTGTGGGGGTCCTGGCACAAACGTATGTGCGCTATTGTGACGAAAAGTAGCCTATTGTGCAATCCTGTGTAGTAACTATGTTTGTGGAAACTTTCAGCCAAATCGGTGGTGCGGGTTTTGCGTGATTGAGGAACAAACATCCGAACATCCAAACATCCAAACACACAAACTCACAAACTTCAATGGCTGTATGCTAATTTAGGCATAACAAACCACATCACATAGAAATATGAATTATCATTGGTCAGAGTACAGAATGGGCGTTTACAAATGATAGATACGTGCATACATAATCCACAAGTTAACACATGATTTTCCATGTCCACCTTTTTAGTCTTATGAAAGTATTTGCACCTCTAAGATGGCTGGTATGTCATTGATCTATTAGATCTGGCTTAGGCTGACTTCATATCTGGTGAACATTCTGTCTTGTTATGGGACATGATATACTTAGGAACATTTCAACCTTTACTTCTAAATAAGACAAGCGAGCAGAACTGCAAATCTCAAGGTTTAAGCAAACTTTATGACAGACAACTTTTTATATAATGGGGGACATGAGAACAAAATGGAGTTTTTCAGATCAAGATGGTGGAAAACTAATCTCACTCTTTACACAGATATTTTTCCCCTCAGGGCACGTTCACATCTGCGCCCGGTCTCCGTTCTGCAGGTTTCCGTTTCCTGCACAAAACAGAGACAGGAGACGGAAACCTGCAGGACTCTTTCATACCCATTCATTTGAATGGGTTTGAAAGCTGTCCGGCCGTGAACGGCGGTGAGCGTTTTATGCTCTTTGCCGCAAAACCATTTTTTTTAAATCAGACACAGAGTCAGACATGCAGTACTCTGTGTCCGATTTAAAAAAAAACGGTTTCGCAGTGGAGAGCATAAAACGCTCACCGGCGCTCACTGCTGGACCCACTCTGACAGCTTTCCGTCTTCTGCATGCAGAAGACGGAAAGCTGAGAATGGAGACCCGAACGCTAATGTGAACCCAGCGTCACAAAGGAAATACAATATGTCCGAAATATAGACTTTTTTTTTATTACTACAAAACATCACATTTCTCAATGCTCTTAGAGCAACATGTGAGTCCTTTTGTACCTTTTAACCAACATCCAATCTGTGCCCGCTGTAGCGACCTGCAAAATAGGAGACATGTAGCTATGAGTAAGGAGCTAGTACAAGGGCTCCGAAACGCGTCAGCCGGACGCTGCGTTTTTCCTTCTTATGCTGGCCATGCTGAGCGCTTTTTAAATTTTGCAATGGATGTTTCCCTACTTTAAAATGGAAAAATAAAGGCTGAGTTTTATTTAAACTTGAAAAATGTGTGCTGGATGGTGACTTCAAGGACATGTAGCTGTGACCTCACTCTTGGCAGCATCGCCAATGTCAAAAATAAGAGGATCCACATTTACATTGGCTGACCATACTTGTGCAGCTAATCTCCATACAGATTAATGGAAGCAAAGAAATATCTGAATGCAGTCACTCTACATCTCCAATCACATTCATTCGATTTGACAGTAACACTTGTGATATTATTGATATGTACGGTACATCCTTGATTTCTGCTAGCCTTTCAATATCTCCTCATTATTTCATATTATTTTAGCCAATCCAATCTTAAACCTACCAGAAAATCTCAAAATTAAATATAACAAGAGTGTAATGAAAACGTCAATGTTTACATGTATGGAAATGAAGACTTAAAGTTAATGGCAAATTGCTGATGCACAGAAATTGCATGCAGATGAGGTTAAACACTGGGGCTCATTTTACACAGAGGGAGAGAAAGCAACACAAATTACAAGGATAGAAACAGATTTGCAATTGCACTGTGGTGGCATCTGCTAGTGATAGGAATTTCAATAATTACTGAATAAATAATACTTCATTAAGATCTTCATTCCTCAACTTGAATGTTGATCTTCTACAACTCAATTTGTATCATTCACACAGTTAACTCCTTACTTAGCTCACCTTATAAAAATATAATACAGGTACATTTGTTAAATGGGGTTAGCTGGTTGCAAAAAGCAAATTACTCTCTATTCCAATTATTAACCCATTTCCATAAATGAATAGGAAAAGTGAGTATAAGAAACTAATATGTAATATACAGTATCTTATTAAAGAAATCTGTTTCCCTTATTAGACTAATCTCCTTCTGTTCTTCACTCAGTCTATTTGTTCACATAGAGTTTGTATTCATATCCATGCACAGAACTCTATGACAAGGGGAGGAGGGAGAAGGATACGCAGAACGCAGAGTGTAGCAGCTACCACTATTACTGTGCCTTTTCCAACAACCTACTCCTCCCCTCTCCATAGAGAATATGCAAAAAAATGGCTGGCTAATTCAGGTGACCTCCAATTTATACGAACAGTGGTTCGTATGAGACTGTGAACTATGTGACAGGGACAGATGTACAGGCAGGGTTAGCTAGGGATTACCTTTATTTAGGTGGGAATGTTACTCACCCAGCTCTTTGGGGCTCTATCTGGTTGGGATCCCTGTCAGCTTGCGATATGCGGGAGCTGACTTTTTCCTATACGAATGCATTGACCAGCGTTGATTGGCCGAATGCCATACAGAGTACAGCATTCGGCCAATCAACGCTGGTTCTGCCAGAGGCTCGTCTGTGAGGAGACGGAGTCTAAGATTGGACCAGAATGGAGACTGCTGTGGACCGATCTTAGACTCCGTCTCCTCCGGCAGAACCAGCATTGATTGAATGCTGTACTCTGTATGGCTTTCGGCCAATCAACGCTGGTCAATTCATTCCTATGATAAGATGAAGCAGTGCTGGCTGTGCACTCAGCACTGCTACACCGCAGATGCAGCAGAGCTGAGTGTGCAGCAGGGTTCAGCGCACACTCAGCTCTGCTACATCTCTGATGCAGCAGAGCTGAGTGTGGAGCAGGGTTCAGCGCATCTCTGATGCAGCAGAGCTGAGTGTGCAGCAGGGTTCAACGCATCTCTGATGCAGCAGAGCTGAGTGTGCAGCAGGGTTCACATCTCCATGCGCTCAGCTCGGCTGCATCTCCGGTGTAGCGGGGCTGAGCGCACGGCCAGCACTGCTACATCTCGGCATAGGAATGCATTGACCAGCGTTGATTGGCCGAATGCCATACAGAGGACAGCATTCGGCCAATCAACGCTGGTTCTGCTGGAGGAGGCGGAGTCTAAGATCGGTCCACAGCAGTCTCCATTCTGGTCCGATCTTAGACTCCGCCTCCTCACAGATGAGCCTCCAGCAGAACCAGCATTGATTGGCCAAATGCTGTACCCTGTATGGCATTCGGCCAATCAATGCTGGTCAATGCATTCCTATGAGAAAAAGTCAGCTCCCGCATATCGCAAGCTGACAGGGATCCTGACCTAAAACAGTGACTTGGGCATGTTAGATGCCCCCAGACATGCTTCCCCTGCTGTCCCAGTTGCATTCCAGAGTGTTGGCATCATTTCCTGGGGTGTCATAGTGGACTTGGTGACCCTCCTGAGTCCAATAGTGATTTCCCCCTAAACGAGTATTTATTCTCCATAGACTATAATGGGATTCGATTTTCAATCGAACAGTCGAGTATTGAGCGGCTACTCTAATCGAACTTCGAACATTTCACTGTTCGCTCATCTCTAGTAGCAACTACGGAAGACTCTTAATTTTTTATATTTCATATCCACTGGCTAACACGGTACAAAGATATTTTTCCTTTTGTACTTCTGTACTTCTAATCATTTACTTTTATTATTCATTTATGTTGTTGTTAGGGTCCTGCACAAGGTCTTATTTTTTGCAGTGCATATACAGTGAAGGAAATAATTATTTGATCCCTCGCTGATTTTGTAAGTTTGCCCACTGACAAAGACATGAACAGTCTATAATTTTAAGGATAGGTTAATTTTAACAGTGAGAGATAGAAAATTAAAAATAAAATCCAGAAAATCACATTGTATAAAGTTTATACATTTATTTGCATTTTCCATAGAGAAATAAGTATTAGATCCCTTTAGCAAGCAAGACTTAATACTTTGTGGTAAAACACTTTTTGGCAAGCCCAGCAGTCCTCTTTGCAGATCATCTCTAAACCATTAAAATTTTGAGGCTGTCGCTTGCCAACTTGGAGCTTCAGCTCCCTCCATAAGTTTTCTATGGGATTAAGGTCTGGAGACTGGCTAGGCCACTCCACGACCTTATTGTGCTTCTTTTTGAGCCACTTCTTTGTTGCCTTGGCTGTATGTTTTGGGTCATTGTCCTGCTGGAAGACCCAGCTATGACCCATTTTTAATGTCCTGCCAGAGGGAAGGAGGTTTTCACTCAGGATTTTACAGTACATGGCTCCATCCATTCTCCCATTGATGCAGTGAAGTAGTCCTATGTCCTTAGCAGAGAAAACCCCCCAAAACATAATGTTTCCACCTCCATGCTTGACACTGGGGACGGTGTTCTTTGGGTCATAGGCAGCATTTCTCTTCCTCCAAACATGGCGAGTTGAGTTAATGCCAAAGAGTTAAATTTTTGACTTATCACCCCCTGCATACTTTCACCAAGCCTTGTCATATTTGAAGTGCACCCTCCACCAGCTCTGGAACTATGAAGACTGGTGTGATTAACCTCTGTCTTCATAGATCTTTCCCATTGTGTCTGGCAAAAAAAATCTTACCGTACATAGGTACCCCACCTGATGATGGAGCCTACAAATGTGTCCTTCCTTATCTTTCCTCTTAGTTAACCAAGAGCAAGATTTTGTGAAACTCATCACAGTAACTGTTTCTGGATGTGTATCTTGTGTACCTGTAAGCCAGGGCTGTGGCTATTCTGGATAATCTCATCCACACAAAGCATAAAAATATCCGCAGTAGAAATGCTGCTATTTCAAAAATGTGAACATTTTCGCAAATCGCAAGACATCAATTATACCTATGGAAGTACCACTAGTATTTTCTGAATATATATAATAGAAGCAGAAAGTCCGTAGAAGAAAACTGTTAGAAATTGACCTGGGACCTCTACAGTTGAGACTGTGAGGTTGCCAGTCTTTTATTAATACTTTCTGTTTTTTATATGTGTTTCCCTTTTAGAACTGCTCATCTATCTTTCCCGAGTCTTTATTAGTCCATGTCCATTTTTTTCTCACTGCTGGCTATTCAGTATTCCTGGTGGTTAGCTGTTCGAACTTGAACCTACTTGTTATTCATATCTGACCTCGGCTTCATTATCTGACTATGTCCCTGCCTCCCGAATCTGCCTCTATTTTCCTCTCTTTTACAACTCCTGATTGCCTCCTAGATGTCTCTCTGCAGAACCGATTTTTTACCATGCTGATATCTCACTGCCAACCGGGCTGTTGACTGACTATTCTATTGCCTGATCCTTTTGTAGTCCGGTGACCTCTTGTTACTGACCAGACTGACGACCATGATTGTAACTCTGCCTCCAGTCCCATGACTGAAGCTACTCTCCTGCAATCTTCAGCTCCTCCTGACCACACAATCCTGGTGAGTTGTACTGTTCTTATGGGTCTGCTTTTGCCAAGCCTGGTGTACCCTCTCAATAGCTGCTAACTCTGGCTGAAGGAATCTGCTAAGTGCAACCCCACCACTAGTGGCTCTGGTGAATATGTCCGGAGGCTGGACATGGCTCTGTTGTGAGGTTCAGGAAGCTTGGTAGTACTAGACCATAGGTTCTAGTAGATTCTGGTTTACTGGAACTAACCTTGCCTGTCTGAGTTTTGAACTGTATTTGCTCTTTACAAAAACTCTGCAAAAAAAGTAATGTTTTTGCTGCGGTTTTGTACAATATGGAGCAGGTTTAATAATGCTGTTCTACATTCAGACATCTTAAATAATGACATGGCCATCAGAAGGTGCACCAAATTCATCACAAGACTCAATTCAATCAGTTTATTTATTTAGGCCATCTTGTTTGGGGATATCATTTAGACTAGCACCTAAAAAAGTGGAACACACCAGTAATAATTCTGGTAGACAGTTTGCTACACACTTTTGAAAAGCACCTAAAATATATAAATTACTTTTTCAAATTGGTTTGAACAAAAATTATAGTGCAGAAAATACCAGAATTCTGGCACAACAACAATAATAAATCTGACGCAATACGATTACATTCTGGTCTGTTTTATTTTTATCTTCCGTTTTCCTTCTCTTCATGCGTACAAACCTTAGGTAGTCTTGAGAAATGTGTAAAAGCATACATGTTCTTCATTCTGATACAATGTCACTGATACCAAATACAGTATATGAATATTATTTCATGAGAAAAATCAAGTATATACACTCACCGGCCACTTTATTAGGTACACCTGTCCAACTGCTCGTTAACACTTAATTTCTAATCAGCCAATCACATGGCGGCAACTCAGTGCATTTAGGCATGTAGACATGGTCAAGACAATCTCCTGCAGTTCAAACCGAGCATCAGTATGGGGAAGAAAGGTGATTTGAGTGCCTTTGAACGTGGCATGGTTGTTGGTGCCAGAAGGGCTGGTCTGAGTATTTCAGAAACTGCTGATCTACTGGGATTTTCACGCACAACCATCTCTAGGGTTTACAGAGAATGGTCCGAAAAAGAAAAAACATCCAGTGAGCGGCAGTTCTGTGGGCGGAAATGCGTTGTTGATGCCAGAGGTCAGAGGAGAATGGCCAGACTGGTTCGAGCTGATAGAAAGGCAACAGTGACTCAAATAGCCACCCGTTACAACCAAGGTAGCCAGAAGAGCATCTCTGAACGCCGCACAGTACGTCGAACTTTGAGGCAGATGGGCTACAGCAGCAGAAGACCACACCGGGTGCCACTCCTTTCAGCTAAGAACAGGAAACTGAGGCTACAATTTGCACAAGCTCATCGAAATTGGACAATTGAAGATTGGAAAAACGTTGCCTGGTCTGATGAGTCTCGATTTCTGCTGCGACATTCGGATGGTAGGGTCAGAATTTGGCGTCAACAACATGAAAGCATGGATCCATCCTGCCTTGTATCAACGGTTCAGGCTGGTGGTGGTGGTGTCATGGTGTGGGGAATATTTTCTTGGCACTCTTTGGGCCCCTTGGTACCAATTGAGCATCGTTGCAACGCCAAAGCCTACCTGAGTATTGTTGCTGACCATGTCCATCCCTTTATGACCACAATGTACCCAACATCTGATGGCTACTTTCAGCAGGATAATGCGCCATGTCATAAAGCTGGAATCATCTCAGACTGGTTTCTTGAACATGACAATGAGTTCACTGTACTCCAATGGCCTCCACAGTCACCAGATCTCAATCCAATAGAGCATCTTTGGGATGTGGTGGAACGAGAGATTCGCATCATGGATGTGCAGCCGACAAATCTGCGGCAACTGTGTGATGCCATCATGTCAATATGGACCAAAATCTCTGAGGAATGCTTCCAGCACCTTGTTGAATCTATGCCATGAAGAATTGAGGCAGTTCTGAAGGCAAAAGGGGGTCCAACCCGTTACTAGCATGGTGTACCTAATAAAGTGGCCGGTGAGTGTATATGAAATGCATACAGATTTTCCTATAAATTCCACATAATAAAGGTAAACCTTCCATATAATACACATTTTGTTTTGCCGAAAACTCCATTTGCATTTGCATTTCTGGGCCAACCCTGATTGACATACAAGAGAACACCAATTTACTGCCGAATTCTCCGGGGGTCTGCAAGATCCAGGCATCATTAGAAGGGAGAGAGGCGAGTGGAAATGTCTCTTCCCTGCTGCGCCTTTCTTAGAATAGACATTTTAATGCCTTGCCGCATTACTTTAATTTCTACTGGAATATTAATTGTTGACAAGTTGGGGATAATGAATGAGGCGAGAGATAAAATGGAATATTTGTCATGTTTAAAGAGTGACACAGGTTCAGCTGAGAGCTTGCTCAACATGCACCGCGTTGTTACAAGACTCTAGTTTGTATGATGAGGGAATATCATCTATTGAAAATCAACCATTCAAGGGTAGACTGGAATACCTTACAGCGAGGTAAGTGTATATCACAAAGGGAACCCAAATATATGGTTTATGCTAGTTATATTAAGTGATTACATCAATCTTATAGACAGCGTCAATTACATATTTTCCAGCGCAAAAGAGCAATCATAATTATCTACTAATTACTTTTTCTCCAAAGCTTGGATTGACTCATCAAAGTAACTGATGATCCTTTGGTTTGTTAAAGCTCTTATACAATAATGGGTCTCAGAGGCCCAGCAGAGGACAAATCCCAATTGGACCTGACTTAAATGGGTTGTCCAGAATAAATTAATATTTCTAATCTAAGTTACCCCCCGACTTCTCACCTACCTTCTAAATTACGTAGGTTCCCAAAAATATAAATTAACCTAATTTGCCAGGACGGTGAAGCACATTTTCCAGTGACATTCCATTTCTGGAAGGAGGGAAATAGGACATCACCTAAACTAAACCACATCATACCTTTCTTCCGGTCTGGATCTTCTGGGCACGGGACATCACTTCTTCTAGGCAGTTGGCCAACTTCAAGAAGAGGAGGTGTTGGCCGTCCAGAAGAAGCGACATGCCGTGCCCAAAAGGTTTGGATCAGAGGACAGGTAAGTATGATATGGTGTGGGATTCGAGGTAGAGTTAAGTTTAGAAGATCACTCTCCCCTCCCCATGTGATCAGCAACCACATTGAGTGAGAGAAGGCAGATACATCATGGGAAATGTATCTTCTTCGCGGATTCAATGCATGTAGATACAAGGGGTCTCAAGTAAAATAAAGCCAAGGAAAAGGTGCAAAAGGGAACAGTGAGTATTTAGCACTGCTGTGGGTGTATTTGCAGATAATTTTTGGAAACTGGATAACCCCTTTAAATTTGCCAATAGTGAAAAAGTTTTGAAATATTTAATTCTTTTCTTTTGAGATCTGGAAATCGAATATGGACCCCTTGAGATATCATGTGCACACATAGAGGGTCTACAGTCTCAGGTGGGATGAGATTTCCATTTGTTGTTAAGCAACCTGCAGTACTAATGGTAAAAGGTGTAATTATCTAGAAGCCGCGCAAAACACTTCTTACTTAAAGACTCCTAACTATCTCTTACTGAGAAATCAACAGGTATTCTCGTGCATAATTCTACAGCTAATTATCTTGATGAATTGCAGGTGTTCGGTGTATGCGCCCGCAGGATGCTTATCCGAGGAGGAGGGATTTTTACCCTTGAAATACCTCTGGAATACACACAGAGCTACTATAAAATCAATAGGGTTCTTTCAATGACTTTTGCTCTATTCCATTTGATTTTTCCTCCCACACTTTCTCTTCCCTTTGAAACAGAATGATGTAGTCAAAAAACACGAATAACATTACACAAGCTGTGGTTTTTAGGACATGTGTGGCAAAAACTTTTTCCTTTTGACGGTCCTCTGGTTCAATAATAGACACAATATATAAAATGCTGTAATGGCAACCATTGCCTCCAGATAATATAGAAGTGCAGATTAGCTTCACATTGGCCTAAAAATATTAATTCATAAAAACTGCATGATGTCAATATCAAGTTGATCTCTTCTGAATATTAAGTAACATAAAAACCCATCCTATGCTTTATATGAATGCAATAAATATAATCTACAGAGAAAGAAATATCCTACTAATATTATAAAGGTGAAAGTATGTGTGTTTGGATGTTTGTGTGTTTGGATGTTTGTGTGTTTGGATGTTTGGATGTTTGTTCCTCAATCACACCTACACGGGTGAATGGATTTGTCTGAAAATGTGCACATACATTCCTTGGGTCTCGGATTAAACGATAGGCTACATGGAATACCTGTACTGGCCACAAGGAAAGAGCCGTGGGGAGCCACAGGCCACGCTGCAGGTGGATCACGCAAGGGTGAAGGGACAGCGGACGAAGTTGCGGGTTATAGCTAGTCTTTGATAAAAGATAAAATCCAATAATGGTAATCCGATAAAAGAGATCCTACAAGGGCAAGCACTTTTTGGTCTGCTTATTGCTGTTCTCTTCCTTTTCTATGCAGGTGCATGGATGGTCATCCTACTAATATTATAAAGGTGAAAGTATGTGTGTTTGGATGTTTGTGTGTTTGGATGTTTGTTCCTCAATCACACCTACACGGGCGGACAGATTTGTCTGAAAATGCGCACATGCATACCTTGGGTCCCAGATTGAACGATAGGCTACATGGAATTCCCGTACACCACCGCAATTCACTCCCGTGCCCAGTGCTTCTCACGGTTCAATTTGCTGCAGGACCTGGCACGCTGTAGGACCTGGGATGACGTCATCCCAGCCCTTCAGCAGCTCACCTGATTGGGTGCTGTTTCTATATGTGGGAGGAGTTATCGTCTGGCCGCCGTCCACACCAACATGGCGTCTCTGAGAGGTCTGGAGCATCCTGCACAAGGGCCTCTACTCTGGGCCAGCGACAAGTCCATATGCTGCCCCACCTGTGTGGCCTCACCACAGGACCGCAGTACTCTGCTGCGGCCGGACAGGGGGTCGCCTGCGCCATGCTATGGAATGCCGGTTCGGCCAGCTGTCCCGCAGCGTCTGCAGTCTCTGGACACTACAAGTCAGAACATCGGTGCACAGGAAGCCCAGGTTGTGGTGAGGCTGGGGCCACAGGTTGGTAGGGGAAAAGGGGACACACGGTCGGCAGGGTCTGGTGGGGGGAAAAGGGGGCACTGGGTAGGTAAGACGGGGGAAGGGGACATGGGGTAGAAGGAAGGAGTGACCACATGGGAAACGGGTAGGGAGAAAGGGGGATGGCGGGTGCCCAGAGGGAGAGGAGGTAAACAGTTCCAGCGGGCCGCAGGGTAAAAGCTAGTAGACAATAAATCCAATCCGATACGTGATAGCAACTATATCTGTAATTGTGATGTCAAAAAGGCACATTATTATTAGATACAGATTAAATAAATACTCTTTCCTATAGTCATGCATTAGTCAAGATGAAAAAGATAATAAGATGTAAGAAAGTCAAATGAAATGACTCCATACAGTGAGGTGTCCGCACCAAAGAAGCTGCGTAGAGCTAGTGAGATCTCATTCACTACAGGGACTGCTGTGCAGCCCAATGGCAGTGATATTACTAACCAGCATTAATTATGCACATAACTGATTAAAGGGAACCTGTCACATGGTAAATGCAATCTAGTCTGCAAGCAGGGGGAGCTCAGCAAATTGATATATACAGTCATGACCCCTGAAATTTTTCCAGAAAATGAAGTATTTCTCCCAAAAAAGAATTGCCATTACACATGTTTTGTTGTATACATGTATATTTCCTTTGTATATTGGAACAACACAAAAAACTGATAAAAAAAGCAAAAATTATATAATTTCTGAACTCAATCACTTCCTGTAACCATCACCAAGCTCCTTACACCTCTCAACTGGAATTTAGATTTTTTTTTCTCTCTCTCCAGGTCTCTTATATGTGAAGGGTGTCTTCTCCAAATTGAATGTAATGGTAAGGGCTAAAGT
This sequence comes from Leptodactylus fuscus, assembly GCF_031893055.1. Classification (NCBI taxonomy): domain Eukaryota; kingdom Metazoa; phylum Chordata; class Amphibia; order Anura; family Leptodactylidae; genus Leptodactylus; species Leptodactylus fuscus. The sequence goes on from NC_134273.1 coordinate 36,612,726, forward strand.
GTAAGTTTTATTACTTTTCAAATAAAATATTGCACATAAAAACCTTGTGTGCTACTGAGGGGATATCACAGGTGAAAGCCCATCCTGCTCAGTCCCATTACTCTTGTACTGATCACAAACTGCTAGGTAAGTGCCACAAGTACGAGATGGGTGGTTGCTAATAAAAAACACCTGTCAGTCTCCACCTCTTGCACATGTATCCATAGGCCAATAAAGTATGTTCCCTGCGATTGAGTAAGCCTAATAAAAAATGCAGCACTAGATCATATGATAGGTGAGCGCATATGCTAAATGGGATAGTTAGTGTTGCCCGGTCATTCTAACTTCTAAGTGCATATATACACTAATACACTAATACGTGCGGGGTGGATAATATAACGCAGGATCAGCCCCAATTGCTACCGTACACAGCTCCTGCACGATAACACTAATGGGACACCTACTATACTAAAAGGCTACACGCGCCGGACTGAATATTGTATATACTCCAGCGCCGTGTGCCCACCAGCATTCAACATGTCCACACCACACATTAGCTTCAGCTACTCGTCTCCTATAACCTTAGTGAAGGGAAACTGAGCTCTGCTAGACCGTGCTTGAGAGTCACTAGAAATACCTGTCACAGCATGTATCCCTAACCTAGGCACAGCGTATCGCGCCCACACTGAAATACAAACACCCTGTCAGTATTGCTGCCTAACGTGTTAGCCTATCCCTACGTGTTTCAACTATTTAGTCTCATCTGGGGATGTTAAAAAGGCTAAATAATCAATCTATCGGGGAGCCCAGGCTACTACCATCCAGCAGCTAAGCACTGGCGTCTCCACCTCGGCACTGTGATGGCCGCGAGGCCGCCCCCGTTTTTATGTATGTTAGCTCCACCCCTTCATGACGTATGCAAAGCCCCGACCAACCGGAGTAAAGGTGTGTCCTAAGACACTCCCCTCCCATTGGAGGAGCTATTTCATCTGCCCCGTCAAGTGGACTGCAGCCAAAGAAAGAGATAGAGAGATCTCTTCCCTTAGGTACCGAAATCTAATAAGCAGTAAACTCACCAGCCGGATGAGCTGGTCTATCGTAGCCTCAGATGCTCAAGAAAAACCCATTTCTAGAAAACGACTTATTATAACGAATTATAGAGGGACATTGTCACCTTATGTGCATAGTGGCAAATGACCTAATTATTGTACAAATGATTGATGTCATCAAAGTGAAACCTTATAGAAGGATTTTTACTGGTCCCTAGTGTTGAACTACTGCAGTGAGAACGTGGTACATTCAATCTACATCCTCTTTTCGCATCGGACTATAGATCTTACTAGGTCCAATAAGGGATGAATATAATAGAAATTAGCACTCAACCAACTCCTGTCATGGTGGTACATCCCCATCATGTCATATACCGATGTTGGCAAATCCTTATCAATAATCATTCCTCATTGTAGCCCTTCATTCCACAAGGTACTCGTTACATGCCAGCTTCAAAACCACTGGTCCCAGGCACCCAGTATATCTCTTGGGTCCACTTTGTCCATAAGTTGTCTCAAAAAACATATTTTCAGATGACCAAATAATAGAATTATTATGTACTCAGATGAATCATTATCGTAGACTTATTGTATAAAAGGATGAATCATATCATCAGCAGATATTGGTATGAATCGCTCCTCAGGAAAATCATGACTCAAAAATACCTGTGACGGCCGTAACAACCTAGCCCATCGCCAATGTGTCATTGTGGAGAGTGGTTAACCCATTACTGCTGATAGAAGCGGAATAAGATCATACCTAGTTAAGGTCCCCCATCACCATGCAATACCTAGGTGAAGTCCCTATTAATGGCCCATTACCTTCGTGTTATACAAAACCAATATTTACAACTATTTACAAAAAAGATTGGAATGATAACTGTTCATGTAGCCCCTTAGGGATGGTACCCATCTGAAAAATCCAGCGCACCACCAGGGTCCCGAGAACTGCGGTGGTGTGCTATCAAGAACTTTATTGTCTCCTGATGATTTTTAGTTAAAGAAACGCGTTGAGACAAATATATAGAGAATGGTGGGAGGAACAATATGACCATATCGGTTTATCATAACCAGACTCTGGGATTAGATTTTGGAGTCCTTCTAGCACCTAGGAATATTCATTGTTAACCCCATGTAGGAGATAGGTGTGGGCTGAAAACAGATGGCTCTCAATCTCCCTTAGGTATCAGTAGGGGAGTGGATCTGAGAATAGAAGGGTTAATCTATTGGAACAATGGAGCACTACTAGCCTAGGAGACAGTGTATCAGAGCTAAGATTGCTAGGTTATGGGTCACAGAAGTATTATTTGTTATCAATAACATTAGGTGTCTAGAAGTTAATTGAATATATATTCACTAGGCAGTCTTAATCCCAGAATAAGGGGATACCCTAGTGTTCGGAATGTATATCACACTCCTAAAAAATTTTTTTGTATCTATAACAACAGGGGCCGCCCGCCCTGACCTTTTACTTGATTTTACAATAAAAGGTAAGTTTTAACGTTTGTCTTGAGGACACCCATTATGTGAATATAGTGATTGGTCTAACTTTTATATTGGTCATAGATATTGACCTATCCCTAAAAACACCTTCAGTAAAAATTCCCACTCATGCTGGCATGATTCCTAAATCTTTATTTTAGCTGCTCCCTTATAGAGGTTCTTTTTTTTTGGAAACATTCCATAATATGGTTGCAATGATCTATCCATCAGATAACCAACCAGTGGCTCAGAGGTTAGCACTGGAGTCCTAGTCAAGGTTAACATCTTCACGGATTTTGTATATTCTTCCCCTGTGTATACTTGTCTTCCCATGTATATTCCCAAGCCCTATGTGGGACAGTGATTAACAATATCTGCAATGTATTGGAGAATATGTTGTCACAATATCAGTATGTAAAATAAATTGTATACACCCTTCTGACAAGGGTAGGAGTAGAGTCAGTCTGTAGACTTGCTGTACTATAAAGCAACATCCACAGATACATTCAGTGATTCCTAAGGGAATATGATTTACTAACACAGGCCACACTTATTCATCATTTATTGAACAAGAAAAGATTTTCTCAACTCCCATTTTTTTTTGCATTATTTGTTGAAAGAACAGAACAGTGTAGTAAATCCTCTGGGACATCCCATAATACCAGCAGTGGGATCAATTACTTGACATTTGTCATGTTATTAATTTATTTTTGTCAGACATGAAATCACCTTTTAGGAGATTTTACTCAATTCATTTCTGACCTTTGCACTGATATTTTTTCATTACAGTATTAATTTCATACTTAAGGGGGCGTTCACACTATCGTCGGTAGCCGTCAGCAGTGTCCGTTGCTATTGTCCGTTACAAGATTTTAGCAGCGGACACTAGCTGAACCGTCCTTTAACATTTCCATTCATTTCAAGGCATTTTATCTTGTGTCTGGTAGTGTCCGTTTACACCCAATCCGTCACGTCTGTTTTTTTCGCAGACAAAAAATCCTATATGCAGGACTTTGGCTTCCATTAAAAAAAAAAAACTATTTTCCATTTACAAAACACGAACAGAGACAAAGGTGACTATTATGGTTTCTTTAACCTTTTCCCGACATCCTCTGTAATAGTAGGGCGCATGCCAGGTGTGTAACTATTGAGACCCGCCATAGCCGCCGGGTGTCTACTCCCCGGAACGATCGGAGGCATTAACTACTCCGCGGTCAGAGGCGTCGGAGGCGCCATTTTCCCAGTGGCGCATGGCCGCCGCCATTTTATTTGTGATCGCTGGCACCCGGAGTAAGCTCCGAGGCCGGCGTCACGTTACTATGACAGCCGGGAGCCTTGTGACCACTGAGGTTCCCTCCCTTGACTCCATCTTTAAAGAAAACATTAAACAAAAAACAAGCAAAGGCAAAGGTGACTATTACGGTTTCTTTAAGATAGTGTGGCAATTGCAAACATTGAAAATGGAACAGTCAACATGTTGAGGAATAAAGTTTCTCATTTTCAGTGCTTAAGACTAGAGATGAGCGAACACTAAAATGTTCGAGGTTCGAAATTCGATTCGAACAGCCGCTCACTGTTCGAGTGTTCGAATGGGTTTCGAACCCCATTATAGTCTATGGGGAACATAAACTCGTTAAGGGGGAAACCCAAATTCGTGTCTGGAGGGTCACCAAGTCCACTATGACACCCCAGGAAATGATACCAACACCCTGGAATGACACTGGGACAGCAGGGGAAGCATGTCTGGGGGCATAAAAGTCACTTTATTTCATGGAAATCCCTGTCAGTTTGCGATTTTCGCAAGCTAACTTTTCCCCATAGAAATGCATTGGCCAGTGCTGATTGGCCAGAGTACGGAACTCGACCAATCAGCGCTGGCTCTGCTGGAGGAGGCGGAGTCTAAGATAGCTCCACACCAGTCTCCATTCAGGTCCGACCTTAGACTCCGCCTCCTCCGGCAGAGCCAGCGCTGATTGGCCGAAGGCTGGCCAATGCATTCCTATGCGAATGCAGACTTAGCAGTGCTGAGTCAGTTTTGCTCAACTACACATCTGATGCACACTCGGCACTGCTACATCAGATGTAGCAATCTGATGTAGCAGAGCCGAGGGTAAACTAGAACCCCTGTGCAAACTCAGTTCACGCTAATAGAATGCATTGGCCAGCGCTGATTGGCCAATGCATTCTATTAGCCCGATGAAGTAGAGCTGAATGTGTGTGCTAAGCACACACATTCAGCACTGCTTCATCAAGCCAATACAATGCATTAGCCAGTGCTGATTGGCCAGAGTACGGAATTCGGCCAATCAGCGCTGGCCAATGCATTCTATTAGCCCGATGAAGTAGAGCTGAATGTGTGTGCTAAGCACACACATTCAGCACTGCTTCATCAAGCCAATACAATGCATTAGCCAGTGCTGATTGGCCAGAGTACGGAATTCGGCCAATCAGCGCTGGCTCTGCTGGAGGAGGCGGAGTCTAAGGTCGCTCCACACCAGTCTCCATTCAGGTCCGACCTTAGACTCCGCCTCCTCCGGCAGAGCCAGCGCTGATTGGCCGAAGGCTGGCCAATGCATTCCTATGCGAATGCAGACTTAGCAGTGCTGAGTCAGTTTTGCTCAACTACACATCTGATGCACACTCGGCACTGCTACATCAGATGTAGCAATCTGATGTAGCAGAGCCGAGGGTGCACTAGAACCCCTGTGCAAACTCAGTTCACGCTAATAGAATGCATTGGCCAGCGCTGATTGGCCAATGCATTCTATTAGCCCGATGAAGTAGAGCTGAATGTGTGTGCTAAGCACACACATTCAGCACTGCTTCATCAAGCCAATACAATGCATTAGCCAGTGCTGATTGGCCAGAGTACGGAATTCGGCCAATCAGCGCTGGCTCTGCTGGAGGAGGCGGAGTCTAAGGTCGGACCTGAATGGAGACTGGTGTGGAGCGATCTTAGACTCCGCCTCCTCCAGCAGAGCCAGCGCTGATTGGCCGAATTCCGTACTCTGGCCAATCAGCACTGGCTAATGCATTGTATTGGCGTGATGAAGCAGTGCTGAATGTGTGTGCTTAGCACACACATTCAGCTCTACTTCATCGGGCTAATAGAATGCATTGGCCAGCGCTGATTGGCCGAATTCCGTACTCTGGCCAATCAGTGCTGGCCAATGCATTCTATTAGCTTGATGAAGCAGAGTGTGCACAAGGGTTCAAGCGCACCCTCGGCTCTGATGTAGCAGAGCCGAGGCTGCACAAGGGTTCAAGCGCACCCTCGGCTCTGATGTAGGAGAGCCGAGGGTGCACTTGAACCCTTGTGCAGCCTCGGCTCTGCTACATCAGAGCCGAGGGTGCGCTTGAACCCTTGTGCACACTCTGCTTCATCAAGCTAATAGAATGCATTGGCCAGCGTTGATTGGCCAATGTATTCTATTAGCCTGATGAAGTAGAGCTGAATGTGTGTGCTAAGCACACACATTCAGCTCTACTTCATCGGGCTAATAGAATGCATTGGCCAGCGCTGATTGGCCAGAGTACGGAACTCGACCAATCAGCGCTGGCTCTGCTGGAGGAGGCGGAGTCTAAGATCGCTCCACACCAGTCTCCATTCAGGTCCGACCTTAGACTCCGCCTCCTCCAGCAGAGCCAGCGCTGATTGGCCGAATTCCGTACTCTGGCCAATCAGCACTGGCTAATGCATTGTATTGGCTTGATGAAGCAGTGCTGAATGTGTGTGCTTAGCACACACATTCAGCTCTACTTCATCGGGCTAATAGAATGCATTGGCCAATCAGCGCTGGCCAATGCATTCTATTAGCGTGAACTGAGTTTGCACAGGGGTTCTAGTGCACCCTCGGCTCTGCTACATCAGATTGCTACATCTGATGTAGCAGTGCCGAGTGTGCATCAGATGTGTAGTTGAGCAAAACTGACTCAGCACTGCTAAGTCTCTGCATTCGCATAGGAATGCATTGGCCAGCCTTCGGCCAATCAGCGCTGGCTCTGCCGGAGGAGGCGGAGTCTAAGGTCGGACCTGAATGGAGACTGGTGTGGAGCGATCTTAGACTCCGCCTCCTCCAGCAGAGCCAGCGCTGATTGGTCGAGTTCCGTACTCTGGCCAATCAGCGCTGGCCAATGCATTCTATTAGCCCGATGAAGTAGAGCTGAATGTGTGTGCTTAGCACACACATTCAGCTCTACTTCATCAGGCTAATAGAATACATTGGCCAATCAGCGCTGGCCAATGCATTCTATTAGCTTGATGAAGCAGAGTGTGCACAAGGGTTCAAGCGCACCCTCGGCTCTGATGTAGCAGAGCTGAGGGTGCACAAGGGTTCAAGTGCACCCTCGGCTCTCCTACATCAGAGCCGAGGGTGCGCTTGAACCCTTGTGCAGCCTCGGCTCTGCTACATCAGAGCCGAGGGTGCGCTTGAACCCTTGTGCACACTCTGCTTCATCAAGCTAATAGAATGCATTGGCCAGCACTGATTGGCCAGAGTACGGAATTCGGCCAATCAGCGCTGGCCAATGCATCCCTATGGGAAAAAGTTTATCTCACAAAAATCACAATTACACACCCGATAAAGCCCCAAAAAGTTATTTTTAATAACATTCCCCCCTAAATAAAGGTTATCCCTAGCTATCCCTGCCTGTACAGCTATCCCTGTCTCATAGTCACAAAGTTCACATTCTCATATGACCCGGATTTGAAATCCACTATTCGTCTAAAATGGAGGTCACCTGATTTCGGCAGCCAATGACTTTTTCCAATTTTTTTCAATGCCCCCAGTGTCGTAGTTCCTGTCCCACCTCCCCTGCGCTGTTATTGGTGCAAAAAAGGCGCCAGGGAAGGTGGGAGGGGAATCGAATTTTGGCGCACTTTACCACGTGGTGTTCGATTCGATTCGAACATGGCGAACACCCTGATATCCGATCGAACATGTGTTCGATAGAACACTGTTCGCTCATCTCTACTTAAGACTTTAATCATTGAGACTTTCAGCACATTTAAAGGGGTTTTTTAGGCAGAATTTTTTTTTTTTTTTTATAAAGGTGTGTTAGTGGTAATGATGGGTTAATAAGTGCACCCATACACCTCTAGCAGGGTTTGGAGTGATTTCTGAGTGTCTCTGGTTGCTGCTGCATCCTCTGTGTTTGTTTACTTGGTGTTACCTTCCTGCTGTGCAGATTCCTGTGTAGCTGCTGCACTAACTCCCTCTCACTCATCCCCCTCCTCTCTCATTGTTACAAAACCATCTGTCTCACTAAGCCTAGCTCCTCCCACTCTCACTGACTAGCGATCCTGCCTATTACTAGCCCCTCCCACCCTCATCTGTCTCCCTGGCTAACCTATTCTGCCCACTACTAGAAGACAGGAACACAGGGAGGAGCCATCCCCAGACACAGGAATACTTGGTAAGTATCAATGGGGGTAGGGGAGGGGGAAGAGTGATGGTGACATTCCATTCCTGGAGCGGTGAAATGGAATGTCATCGTATTATCAGAAAGTGCCCCTGGAGTGGTCACATGACCACTCCAGGGACATGGATAATTATAGATTTTTTAAAATTGAAATAAATTAGTTAGGTGGGGGAGGGAGTTTAGTTTATGGGTTAATTATCAGTTTATAATGGACAACCCTTTTAACTGTCCAAAAAAAGAAAAAAAATCCAAGGAAAAAATTACACTCTGCCATCCTGCCAGTCCACCCAACTTGAGTTGGAAAAAAAAAATGCTGCAAAATGCAGCTGACAGCTACTGTAGATCGTGAGCCGAATAAGTCGAGACCATGTAACCCAAAACCTGGGTGTCAACTGGCAATGGTTCCCTTGTTAGCAGGAAGTTATAGAGGACCACGTAGGCTTTCACAACATCATTCACAGATTCTGGCTTCAGCTAGATAACAGCGGTAAACATGTGTCATTTTGAAGTGAGGATGACAAGTCATTGGGCTCTTGACAGTCTGTAGTTGTAAATTCTTTTCTGGTAGTTGAGTCCACAGGTGATGTAGGGTGTCTAAGGTTTCCACACATCTGGAAGGCCTCGTTGCCAACAACCACAAACGACATAAGAGGTCAATTGGTTCCAGAAAATGGATTTGGTGGTGGCAATCCGAGATTTCCAGAATAGATTCTCCAGCCCATGTCAGATTCCTTGAAGATTCTGGAGTCGTTGGTGCGGCCATATGCCCCAATGTCCACAGCCAAAAAACGATACTAGACATCAGCAAAGGCCATCAGCACAATGGAAAAGTGCTTCTTGTAGTTGAAAAACAGGAAGCCACTCCTAGCAGATTTCTGGATATGGATGTGCTTTCAATTGACTGCTCCTAGGCAATTTGGAAAATGTGTCGCCTCGCAGAACTTTTCTGCAATGTCTTTCCAGTGTTCTGTAGTTGGATGTAGGATAAATTCTTCACACAGCAAATCCTACAGGGCCTGGCAAGTATCCCAGACGATGTAGGAGATGGTGGACTTGCCAAGATGAAACTGGAAGTGCGTGGAGGAGAAACTCTTACCTGTTGCCAGATATGTTGAAATAATAAAAAGACAAATATATAAAAACATATACTGTATATACTCGAGTATAAGCCGAGTTTTTCAGCACAATTTTTATACTTGAGTCAAGGTGGGCAGTCGCTGAAATTTCAAATTTTAAAATGAACAGCTTGGCGATGCCGTTCATTTCAAACTGCAGAAGTACTTCCTGTACTTCTACTAGCAGGCCAGGAACGCAGCGGGCCTCTGCTCCCTTGCTCTCCAGACCCCCTCTCCCCCGCCCCATCACACGCTGGGTGACGTGGCCATGTAAGTTCAGGCCCGTATCCAACATGTGTCTGCATTCCTGGCCTGCTTGCAGAAGTACCGTAGGTAGTTATGCAGTTTGAAATGAACAGCATCGCCAAGCTCCTGCCGCCGCTGCTTTCCTGCAACGGCAGGAGCGTGGCGATGCTGCAGGCCCCAACACCCGCCCCGGTGTGAGTATGCCAGGTCCGGATGCCAGGTCTGCGGCGCCGCTCTGCTGCAGAGCAGTCGCCATAGCAACCAGGTCTCCGCTGTAACCCTTATCTTATCTCTGATCGCAGGCATCAAAGTCCTCCCCCCAAAAAAAAAGTTTAAAGTTAGCCTTGGGGCCGGTCCCCACTGGCCCTATACCTTTAGAGTTGCAGGTCGGCTCCTGCGCGGCGAGGTTGCAGGAGCCGACCTGTTCCGATGACAGCTAGGAGCCAACTGAAAGCTCCCAAGCCTGTCATAGCAATATTACTATTGCGGGTGGTCTATAACCAGCCGCAATAGTAATGTATAGAATCTCCCATAGACCGCAATACTCTTGTATTGCGGGCTATGGGACTTGCAATCAAATGATTGCAGGTTCAAGCCCCCTAGGGGGGGCTAATAAAATAGTGGGAAAAAAAGCTTTTAAAAAAATATAATAAAAAAAATAATATAAATAAACATTCTAAATTCCTTCCTTTCCCTTGAATACATATAAGACCGGGTTCACACCAGCTCCCGATCTCCATTATGCAGGTTTCCATTTTCTGTTGGCAGAAGACGGAAACCGACATTCACTGTCCACTGGTGAGCGCCCGTGAGCGTATTCTGCTCTCCGTGGCGAAACCGTTTTTTTTTTTTTTTTTAACCGGACACAAAGTCCTGCATGTCCGACTTTGTGTCCGGTTAAAAAAAATGGTTTTGCTGCGGAAAGCAGAAGACGCTGACCGGTTTAGAGCCTGTTCACATACTGCACATTAGGCTGCATGGTTGGGATGTTGTTTTATGTTGTTTTATTCTGTTATTATATTTATGGTTATCTCTAGCCCACATTGTCTTTTGACTTGATGTACCCCTACCCTTTTCTTTTTTCTGTATCCCCATAAATACTTGAAAATCAATAAACTTGTTGAATCAAAAAAACGAAGACGCTCACCGGCGGACACTTTTCAAACCTATGAATGGGTTTGAAAACTGCTTGCTGGTTTCCGTCTCCTGCCCAGTTTCTCTGGCAGGAAACGGACACCTGTATAATGGAGATCGGGTGCTGGTGTGAACCCGCCCTCAAATTAGAAAATTACTGTGAAACACATAACGCTAGGTTCACACCTGCGTTCAACACTCCGTTCTGTGCTTTCCGTCTTCTACATGCAAGAAGACGGAAAGCACAGACCGGGTCCGGCCGTGAGCGTTTTATGCTCTCCGCTGCGAAACCGTTTTTTTAAAATCTGGACACAGAGTACTGCATGTCCGACTCTGTGTCCGGATTAAAAAACCCGGTTTCGCGGCGGAGAGCATAAAACGCTCACTGGCATTCACGGCCGGACAGCTTTCTCACCCATTCAAATGAATGGGTGAGAGACTCCTGCAGGTTTCCGTCTCCTGCTCTGTTTTATGCAGGAAACGGAAACCTGCATAACGGAGTGCCAGGCGCAGATGTGAACGAGCCCTTAGGTATCCCTGTGTCTGAAAGTGCCCGGTCTACTGAATATAGGGAATCTGCAGTGCTCCTGTTCCGTCGGGAAGGGGTTAATAGGAGCACTGCAGATACCCTATATTCAGCCAGACTGAATTCCAAGTGGGGGGGGGGGAAACAGTCCTTAAGCTCAGGGAGGGGCAGACAGACAAATAAAACACCCCCTTTCCTTCCCCTTTCCCAGCACCTACTGCACCCAAAAATTCTGGACATTTTAATTTTTGAAATTTTCCAGTAGCTGCTGCATTTGACCCCTTGTCTTATACTCGAGTCAATAAGTTTTCCCATTTTTTTGTGGTAAAATTAGGGGCCTCGGCTTATACCCAGGGCGGCTTATACTTGAGTATGTATGGTATATATATATATATATATATATATATATATATATATATATATATATATATACTGGAAATACAGTGTGGATACTCACCGAAAGGTAACTGTCAAGCGCTTCTCCACAAGTGGCTTTCCTTCCTCTGGAGTCTGGTTGACAGCTGCCAAAGTTCATCAAAACTGGGAATAGACATATAAAGGTAATCGTGGAACTTCTCTGGATGTTGTCGCAGTTCTCCATAGAGGCTTGAATAGACTCCCCTTGTCATGCGGGTGGATGTAATGGGATGGAACCAGAAGCATCGCCTTCGCCGTTGCCTCTGTCTGGCAATCCTTCTCCATTTGGCCCTCAGCCGGATCACCTCTAGGTCAAAGAAAACAGATGGAGGAATCATTTTAAAAAATGACAGCTGCAGCGCAAGAAAAACTGGAACACAGAAACAAACCTCTCCTCTCTGAAACTCCAGAATGAATAGTCAGCTCTTCATCCTGTTTTTATTTTCTCTCTGTCGTCATTCGGTGTGATAGCAACCAAAGAAACAAACAAACAAACAAAAAAAAAAACGGACAGAAGATGAACAAGAACTGACACAAACAAATGGTTTTCTGTCCGTTTTTCATGTATTTTTTATGGATTGCAACTAACAGATCCTTTAAAAAAACGGACATAGGCATCAGTTAATGACCAATAGTGACCATTATTGTTGGTGTTCATTTTTATTTATCTATTTTACGGACACCTTTATAACAGAATCCAATGGTAGTGTGAACCCTGCCCTAGACTGGAGCTCATTGGATTCTTATATTCAGAAAGATTATGATATTGAAGCTTTACTTGGAACGTCTTGATGAGACCATTGAGAATACTCTATTGACTCCACATGCCCAGATCTGGATATGCTAACTATCCTATTTGTATGTAATTGTGGCCACCCAGTGGTTGTGATGTGAATTGCAGCCTTTTGACATATTTGTTAGCTTGTTACAGCACTGTGTTTAAAGGGGCTCTATCAGCAAAATTATGCTGTATGAGCTCCACATATACATGAATAGCCTTTATTAATAGGCTATTCAGGCACCACAATTGTTATTTTAAACCTTCCCCTCCTCGTTTTAAAATAAAACCATAAAAACATATTTGTAAATCATACCTATTGTGCACGGTGGGCGGTCCTCCACGGTCCGACGTCATCTTGCTGTCACGCCTTCCTCTTCTTTCTTCTTCCAGTGACGTCCTCCTGTCCTGAATTACTTACATAGTGCCGTCCTATTCCGCAGCATTATACAGACATTGTTAGTCACTGTCCCATATAGGGATCACAATCTACATTTCCTATCAGTATGTCTTTCGAGTTTGTGGAAATAAAAACTTAATTTTTGTACCCAAAAAAATGTTGCTTTAGACCCAATTTTTTTTCAATTTTCCAAGGATTAAAGGAGAAAATGTGTGGCACAATTTGAGACACAATTTCGCCCCAGTACAGAAATACATAGCAGATGGTGAAAAGTGAATAGGTAAGCTGTGCAGAGTACATAAGGTACACTGAATTTCCCACTGGCTCCTAGAGTTGGGGGGGCATTCTGGGTGGTCATTTCTGGTATCATTTCCCTAGTAATACCTAAATCTGGGGAGTACCCTGATAATGCGCTCGCACAGGTTACACATTTCTCTTCCTTCCACTGTCAGATTTGCCCTAAATATGCAGAGATTTGGGGGGTTTCTGTCTTTGCATTGTACAAGCCATATTTTTTTTTTTTTCTGGTGATGAAGCCATAGGCTTGTTTTTTTTCTTTTGCAGGATTAGTTGCATTTTGTAAGTTATAGGGGTGCCTATAACTTATTGACTAAATTTTATTAACTGTTTTTGGTTTAAAAAAAAACCCCATAATTTCTGGCATTATCTTTTATCCTCTTATGCCATACAGTGTAAGTGATATGTTACCTTTATTCTATAGGTCGGTATGGTTACGGTAACACCTAATAAAAGGGGTGTCCGGGATAAAGTAAAACTTTACCCCTAAGCTAAAATCACTCCTCTGCCTAACTTCTAATTTACACCCTTTAAAAATAAAATTATATTTACCGATATGCTGGGGCAGTCATGTGACAGACATGACTGAGGAATTATTTTTTGCCGGACCAGCTTTTTATTGGTACCCTATTGGAATAAATATGATCTTTTTGATCACTTTGTATACAATATTTTGTGAGGCAAGATGGGAAAAAAAATCATGACTTCCAGTGGTTCTTTATGATTTTTTCACAGCGTTCATGTGCAGGTTAAATACATTTTTAGTATAAACATGGCGATGCCAAATATGTGTTTTGTTTTACATAATAATTAACCTTACATAGGAGAGAGGTATTTTGGAGCTTTATTTATCCTTTTATTTTAAACACACTCAATTTTGTTGTTGTTGTTTCACAAATTGCAAAATATGTATAGTGCAGTGTATACAGGTGCTAATCCTATGCAGATGCACAAGCTGGTAGCCTTCCTTCTAGGTAGGATCATAAAGGTATGTGGGCTCAGGCAGCCCTGGGGTCACTGATCACACCTTGGTTATCAGCATCCCTGAACACGATACGGGCAGGGGCAATATGTAAGGAGTAAATGATGCTGGATCAGAGGTTCTCTGCTTTCCTACTTGTTGCTGTGACTGGTACTAGTGGCAGGTAGTGAGAGGGAGAAAGGAGAAGTGTCGGGAGGTTCTCCTACCCCTTTTTATGTCCTAATGCCAAATTCACTTGGTAATTAGGATGTGAAAAGCCAGCATATTGGCAGGAACTGGTCAGTAATATGATATAGAAGTTAAAGGGGTTGTCCCATCTCAAGGATCCTATCTATGCTGGTAGCTTATGTAAATTGAAGACTTTTCCTAAATATATTGCTTTAGAAATGTTGCTTTGTTTGCCTGCTATGTGAAATTATTCCTCCCATTGTTTACACAGCATTTCCATACACCCAGACCTGTGAGATAGGACAAGTGACATCACTTACTCACTGTTCTATAACAGAACAATCATTTAAGCTAATTGCAGTTTGCTGATAAAGCCCTGTCTGTTATCTCTCTATGTAATCACACAGATAACACTCTGCCCATTCTTTACAAGCATGTGCATATTATCTGAACCGCATAAATGGCATACTTCATAGTGTGCATCTCAGCAAGTTGGGAAGGGGGAGGGAGAAATTACAGGAAGTGAGAAGAAGAGACTGCAGGCAGACTGCTGAAACATTGAGATAGTAAAACCCCGTTAATGTAACTTCGATGACTTTTTAATGAAATATTTTGTTGTGTTCTGAGATAGTATATCAAATGGAAAAGTAGCAAACCATTTACAGAATATCAAAAACTGGCAGGAGAGTCAGTTCATTCTGGTGGGATTGATAAAATGAATAAACTTTATTAAAGTAATTTATAATTCCCCTAAATTCTCCCACCTATCAGTGGTCCTCACACAGCATAATACCTCCTCTGTGGTCCTTACATAATATAATATTCCCTTAGTGGCCCCTAGACTAAAGTCATGTCAGAAAAGAAATAAAATACTCACCTAGTCCTCCTTTTCACTAAAGTGTCTGCAGTTCTCCTTTGACTTGTCCTGTCTCTGGTTTGGCACATCAATGAAATTATATAAGAAGATTATTAAGACTACATTCACTGACATTGTACTTTCTTGCTAAATTTCAATGATGATTTGTTTTTTATCCTTACAAAATCAGAGGCTGGGACATTATACTAGCTGAGTGCATGTAAGAAATACTAGATCTCCCCCTAGTGGCACAATCAAACATCGACGCCTCAACCATCAGAGTAATGTACAGGGACTACTCACCTTGGACATAATATCCTAATTTCATGTATTAAGCAGAAAGGCTCAATTCTTTCCATTCTAATAAAGATAACTGTCCCATTGCAAAGAATAATACATACTGGATGGTAATCTAAGTCTGTGATCATTAAACAAAAATAATTATTAACCAGTAATGGACATGCCCAATATTCAGTGAGAGAAATACATTGTTCCTATGGAGAGGGTAAATCTTATTGTTAGCAATAGGTCACTCTGTGTCCTTTCTAGAGGTTAGTATGACTGCTATAATGTACTTAACCCCCCGGCCCACAGTTTCTTCCCTTTCTCGGAGAGTGAGGTTCCATTATCTTGCGGCTTTGTGTTTATATGAGCACCAGAATAACAGAATGTCCTCGGTCAATGTAGGAAGATGGAGAATACAAGAAACAGCAGGAATCTTGCTGCATTAAATGTTACTTTGTGGTTGATACATTCAGTGTTGTGTGCAAAGCTCCCTTTGAGACTTGAGATTTCTCAGGCTGTGTTATATATGATAATAGAAAAAGATATGAAATGTAATTTGTTAGCCCAATATGAGTGTGCCATAGCTCTAGTGGCTGGCAATGGATGCCACTGGGGTGGTTGGTTTAAGCCTGCCATGGGCTCTGGGTTGTACTCAGATTGTGAGTCCCCGATCTGTTGTAACTGATCTGACTTTACTATATAGGTACAATACAATACCAGAAACCACACATAAAAATATTACAATAGATTCACACTAGTGTTCAGGTTTTGTTTTGTAGAATGGTCTTTGAAGTAATGAAAAAGTTTGCTCTACATTTTGATATATTGCTTTCAGTGGATTGCTATCTTTAGTTTTCCAAATCATAATTGTAAGTAATACACTTTTACTTTAAAGTGTTTAAAGGGATTGTCCACTTTCAGCACATAGTCATAGAATTTTCCAATATGCTGTATATTGTATCAATTCCTCACTTGTTCAGATCTCTGTTTTATGTTATTCCTTGTTTACTTCTAGTGGATAAAAATCAGTCCATGGTCATGTGATCTACAGTCCACGGTCATGTGATATACAGTCCATGGTCATGTGATATACAGTCCATGGCCATGTGATCTACAGTCCACGGTCATGTGATATACAGTCCATGGTCATGTGATCTACAGTCCATGGTCATGTGATCTACAGTCCATGGTCATGTGATATACAGTCTATGGGCATGTGATCTACAGTCCATGTGTGAAGGTAGACCATGTCCATTCTTATTTTTATACATGCTTTATACTGCTTAAGAAATTATATTTTTCTTTGTGCAACGTTTATACATTAAGATGGCGCCCGTATCCAGTACCGCACCCAGATGCTGACGCACATGATCGTCATGTGGTTTACAAGAAAGGCAGTATCATTTCTCGGGAAATCGAAAGCTAAGAGATGTTGAAATTTAAGAGCCAATGACTGATCGCCAGTGTATTTGGATACAAGACGTATATGCTTACAGCCTGCTGTTATCTTATCTTTCTTGCATTCCTGTATAAAAACTGTAACTTCCTCAATAAACCTCAGTACTGTGTGAGTGGGCAAACCGGCTCATTGCATGGACTGAGATTGAAACTGCATCAACGTCAGTGTTTATCTTTGTCAGCGCGCACATGCATGATTGATTTGGAGCAGGTGACTGACCACTGGAAGTGACCCGTATTCTGGCGGAGGTCACTACCTCAACACATGGTCATGTGATATACAGTCCATGGTCATGTGATGGACACACAGGTGCACAGCTCATTACAAGACATACGTCTGATTGCTGAGCAGCGATTGGAATATTGTAGAAAATTGGAAAATGTTGGAAAATTGTAGAACTTTCGATTTTACAAAAAAGAAGATTTTTTTTTCTCTAGCTAATTTTTCTACCTAGTGTCAGATCTGTCTCCAGGCAGATTCTGCCTTGTGAAGCTCACTAAATTGAATAGAAGACTGAAAAAAAATGCAGTTATAGCAAAACAACACTCTAAAAACCACTGCAAAAAATGCTAGTGTTTTTTCTGACTCCCATTCATTTCAATGGGGGTTTGCAATCTACTTCTTTTTTCTTCTAGCTGAAAAATTAGGTAGAGGAAAAATATTAGCTCCTGACTCTCACTGAAATGAGTGGGAGAGTGGTGAACATATCCTAACTTTAACTGCCTAGACTGTGTTCTCAAGGGAGTGTGTGTGTTGCTGGAAGTGATCCAGTATGAAAGATTGTATCCTTCCTACCTGTGATCTTTTCCCAGGCCCAGCTCTATAACTGACAATACACCATTGGATATCGGCATATGATCAGGATAAATGATATTTTCTCATGGACTAAAGGACATTTTATGACATAATGCCTTTGTCACCAGGTAATGTAAATGAATTCAGTGGTTTATTGGAAAGTACAATGTCTTCCTGGGTTTCAGGTGTAGGTGTAGACATCCACATTGTGTACTAGAATAAAGGGGGACTGTGGGCACATTAAGATGCAATGATCTAAATAAGATAAGATAATCCTTTAAAGGTCCCACCGTGGGGAAATTTCAGTGTTACAGCAGCATGGTAATACAGATACGGGATAACAAACAGTAATATATTACAGAAGGAGACACACATAAGCTGAAAAAATACTAAGAATCCATAGCAGTTAAGGAAGAGAGAAAGAAAGAAAGAAAGAAAGAAAGAAAGAAAGAAAGAAAGAAAGAAAGAAAGAAAGAAAGAAAGAAAGAAAGAAAGAAAGAAAGAAAGAACAATGGAAAGAAGGAAAGACTTCAGGATCATTTAGCTCTCTCTTCGCTTGGTCTGATGTAGATTATGTAGCCTGACCACAATTGGGAGGAAGGACCTCTAATAGCGCTCCTTATCACACTTGGGGTGAAGTAGTCGGTCACTTACAGTGCTGCCAAGTGCCATCAAGGTCTAGACTGTGTTCTTATCTCCCAGGGAATGCTATACTCACCAAGAAATGTGTTATAATATAAGCCTCATAACCAGTATTGATTGGGGTGCCTAGGGCCCACCAGTAAAATTCGTTCTCGGGTCCACAGTACAACTATAATGTAAATATTACCTGACCCCCATTTGCAGCTTCGTAAAACTGTGCAGGGGTGAACCTGGGCTTTCTGCCGCCTGAAGCGGTGTCAGAAAGCAGCCCCCCCCCCGGAGGAGGGGCGGAGCTGAGGGGGCGGGGTCACAAGAAAGGGGCGGGGCAGAAGGGGCGGGGTCGAGTGGAAAGGGGGCATGGCCGAGCGGCGTTCGCAGGCAGAGAGCAGGCAGGGAGAGGACCTGCTCTCTGCCTGAGTGTGAGGGGCGGCCGCTGGAGCAGCGCTGCGTCCAGCAAGGCCGCCCCAATAAACCGCTCGCTTCCCGTGTCGGGCTGCAGACACGGTAACGCTAAGCCAGTCCAGGACAGCTTGTCCTGGACTGGCTTAGGTCAGCAAAAATGCTGCCCTCCCGAGGCCCTGGCATAGCGCTGCCTGAAGCGGTCGCTTCAGGTCGCCTCATGGGAGGTGCGGCGCTGGCTGTACACTGGGGTAGTCACCCAGTCCCCTGCTTATAACAATAGCCTTAAAACATAAACATGCATAAAATGTTTCATATACTAAACAACTAAACATACTGGATACACTTAAAATATAGTTTATATCTTCATTGACTAGTTTGTTGTCACTACACATTTCTGTAGTAATACATATACTGTAGGCCAGTCACATTAGCAATATGGATAACCGGACAGTCCTGCTAAAACCAATACTAGGGGGGATCCTGAGTGGAGAATATTCTAAATTATGTGTATATGCCCCCAGTTGATATATAGAATATTACATGATATTGCCATGGGTACAGATGTTACCAAGATTACCATGCTCTTTCACCCATGCATTTTGGACAACCCATTTTAAATGCATCACAGAGATATTTTCATTCCATAAAATAAAGTTGTATTTTCCCAATATTCTCTGCATTTAAACCCATTAAATCTAGTAGGTAATGCTAAAGATATCAGGTACAATGTAATCTGTATGGGTTCCATCAAGCAGTCCTTCTCCATTAGAACACACGAACCAGCAGGGAGTTATGCTGCCATGCCTGGAGTCTGATCTGTAGTCTTTTTGTGAACTCCTAAAATATAAAAATACATCTTTATATGCATTATTTGTATACATTATTTAAAGGTAGACTATCAGGTCCAAAATGTCTAGTAGATCCCATCTCACATTGCAGGAAAATATACGTCAGACCAGGTGTAGATCCTTGGCTCATTACTGGGCTAGAAAAGGCTGCAGATCAAGTGCAGTTCCATGAGGTGAAAGGAGGTGTATGGTTCTGTCCTGTAAACGTGAGACTATATTGTGTTTCTTTTGTTCGTGTGGCTGGAAGTAAGCCACATGTATAATTAAAGTTATCAGTTCTGTTTAGTTAGTTGCTCAGACGAGCAGGGTTTTATTTTGTTTTTGCCTGAACTTAAGGCTGTATTTTGTGCCTGAATTTAAGGTTTATTTATTTTCCTGTTTTTTTTCTAAATAAACCAATTTGCTGCATATTTTGTGTCTCTGTCTCTACTGTTTGGGTCCGCACCACTGCTTCTACCGAGCTAACTTCCCCCTCACAATATACAGCAAATTATTCACTACCTTGTCAAAGTCAGCAGCTTATTCTTCACTCTCATTGTTGCAACTTGTTTGTCTGATTTTTCATTCTTGTGAAGGTCGGTTATTTCATAATCAATACCATGAAAGAATTGCCCTGGAAAGCAATACAATAAGCAATATAACTAAAGATGATGAGAACTAAAATCTGCAACACAGATACATATTACTTAAAAAAGAGAAATCAGTGGAAAAGAAAATACTAAAATAAAAAATAAAATAATAGAATGAAAATGCTTACCTAACAGTCCATGGACTCCTTTAGTAAATGCATGATCATCTATAGTGTAAAACCCTAGGAAATCCATTGGCAAATGATTAGGTTTCCAAACTTTATGCAAAATGATATAAAATGTCGCTCCTTCTCCAAATGATAACGTCAGATTTGTTTTCTTGTTGATCACTAGATTAAACCTGAAAGAATTCGTACATATTCATGCATGAGAACCTTAATGGACCTTGATTATAGTCAATTTAGCGTTTTATTACAATTTGTTTTATATCTCTCACTAACACAATCTGCTTTCCATAAATTATATGGACATCATCAGAAGGTCTCTCTTAAAACCCACCTTCTTTTACCCACTAAGTAGGTGTGTAAGGCTCCCCCATTAGTCAGTCCATCTGTTATGTATGTACATTTGAAACCAGAAGTTTAGATACACTATATAAAACAACATAAGCATGTTTTTCTCACTATCTGACATGAAATCAGAATATACCTTTCCCATTTTAGGTCAATTAGGATTACCAAAATTATTCATATTTGCCAAATACCAGAATAATGAGAGAGTAAGAGAATTTTATGGCATTTTTATTACTTTCTGCAAAGTCAAAAGCTTACATACATTTCATTAGTATTTAGTACCATCGCCCTTAAATTGTATGACTTAAGCGTCTCATAATAGTTGGTACGAATTTGGGCTCATTCCTCCTGCCAGAACTGGTGTAACTGTGCCATGTTTGTAAGCCGCCTTGCTCGCACCTGCCTTTTCAGCTTTGCCCATAAATTTTCAATGAGATTAAGATCAGGGCTTTGTGATGGCCACCGCAAAACATTGACTCTGTTATCCTTAAGCCACTTTGTAACCAGTTTGGCAGTGTGCTTCGGATCATTGTCCAATTGGAAGACCCATTTGTACCCAAGCTTTAACTTCCTAGTAGAGATGAGCGAACACTGTTCGGATCAGCCGGTCCGAACAGCACGCTCCCATAGAAATGAATGGAAGCACCCGGCACGGTGACCGGTCGCCGGCAAAGTGTACGTGCCAGGTGCTTCCATTCATTTCTATGGGAACGTGCTGTTCGGAACGGCTGATCCGAAAAGTGTTCGCTCATCTCTACTTCCTAGCTGATGTCTTGAGATGTTGTTTCAGTATTGCCACATAAGGTCCTTTCCTCATGATACATCTATTTTGTGAAGTGCACCAGTCCCTCCTGCAGCGAAACAATCCCACAACATCACTCTGCTTCCAAGCTTCTCCCCATTTCCTCCAAATCTAATGATGGTCAATATGTTCAAGTCTGAGAACACCATCCTAACTGTGAAACATGGGGGTGGCAGCATCATGTTGTGAGGTTGTTTTACTGCAGGAGGGACTGGTGAAATTCACAAAATAGATGACATCACAATGAAAGAACATTATGTGGCAATACTGAAGCAACATCTCAAGACATCAGCCAGGATGGGTGCAAATGGGTCCTCCAAATGGATAATGACCCGAAGCATACTGCCAAACTGGTTACAAAGAGGCTTAAGGATAACAAAGTCATTGCTTTGGGCTAGTCATCACAAAACCCTGATCTCAATCTTATCGAAAATTTAGGGGCAAAGCTGAAAAGGCAGGTACGAGCAAGGCGGCCTACAAACATGGCTCAGTTACATTAGTTCTGTCAGGAGGAATTGGCCCAAATTACTAAAAACTATTGTGAGAAGCTTGTGGAAGGATATCACAAACTTTTGACCCAAGTCATACAAATTAAGGGCAATAGTACCAAATACCAATGAAATACAGCCCTTCCCCCTTCCTTCAGTGTAATCTATAAGTACCTCACAGACAAAAGAGTAACATTAGTTTACAGTTACACAACTATCTATTGTAGCGCTTTTTGTTAAACAATGTTTCTGGTTTTACCTTCAGGTGCATACCTGTATATGAAAATATTTTTGGGATTACCCACTCTAGAGCAAGCAACGTACAACTGTCCTCGTAAAAAACACGGGCTCTTCAAATTAAGGCCGGCTACTTTAAGTAATTGACCTTGTGCTTTGTTTCTAGTCATAGCAAATGCAAGTCGGATTGGGAACTGCAGACACTTAAAATTGAAGGGCATGTCGCTTGGTAGCAAAGGAATACATGGAATGAAAAAATTTGCTCCCTTAGAGTTTCCAAAAAGAACAGTGGCTTCAATAACATTGGGCATAAGACTCTTAAAGGGACTCTATCATTAAAACTCAATTTTTTGTCCCCAACATGTAGGAATAGCCTTAAGAAAGGCTATTCTTCTCCTACCTTTTGTTGTCTTCTCTGCGCCGCCGTTCGGTAGAAATGCCGGTTTTCATTGTTATGCAAATGAGTTCTCTCGCAGCACTGTGGGCGTCCCCAATGCTGTGAGAGAACTCTCCAGCACTGCCTCCATCTTCTTCAGGAACGGGCTCTCTTCGCGTCTCCTCCCGGCGGTGGCTTCAAACTTCTAGGCCTCGGGCAACCGACTGCGCATGCCCCCCGGCCACAAGAAAATGGCCACTTACAATACTGTGTAAGCAGTCATTTTCTTGTGGCCAGCGGGCATACGCAGTCGGCTTTGCCCTAGGCCCGAGGCTTAGAAGTTTGAAGCTGGAAGAAGACGCGTGAAGATGACGTTCCTGAAGAAGACGGAGGCGGCACTGGAGAGTTCTCTCACACCATTAGGGATGCCCCCAGTGCTGTTTGAACGCTGGGGCCCGCCCTCAGTTCTGCAAGAGAAATCATTTGCATACCGATGAAAACCGATGATCGAGGGCCTTGACCGCTTTCTAGTGCGTCATGGTACATTCATCCCAAACAATTACTTTGCAAATTTGTAATACCTTAGCTTTCCCAGAGGCTTTAGGCTGGGTTCAGAAAGGGCTTTTTGGACCAGTTTTTGACGCAGAGGCCACCTCAGAGTTCGGTGTAAAAAACGGGTAGCCGCAACTGGATGCTGGTACAGTGCATACAGTGCATCGGCATCCAGTCGCGGCATTCTGCTCCGGATTAGGCACAAATGAATGGGCCTAGTCAGGAGGGAGTGTTGCGCTGTGGACATCCGTCCCTGATTCAGCTGCAGAATCCACATTAAGAAAGGACGTGCCGCTTCTTTTTTTCCGCGAACAGGAACAAACCGCTCGTTGAAAAAGGAACCCATTGAATTCAATGGGAGGCGGTATTTGTGGGGTGGTGTTTGTGTTGTGTAAGTCTAGAGTGGTCTGGTGTTTGTGTGGTGTGTTGTGGTATTTGTGTGATGTTGTGCTTGTGGGTTGGTGTATGTGTGCTGTCTGTGTGATGTTTATATGGTGTTTGTGAAATGTTTGTGTGTTGTGTGTGGTGGTGTGGCCCCTTCAGCAGCGACTCTTTGGGACCGTCGCTATAATCCGTTCCTGTAAGTCACAACTGCTTTTTTTCCCTCAGCACTTTCGCTTTCATTTTCCCCCATTATATGTATAGGGCCTAATTTCAGGGTCCCCAATCTCATGACAGGGGGACGCTAGCAGGATGTAACGTGCGCAGTATTCTGCTCCTGTGAGTGGAGAGGGAGTGTGCCAAATTTCACCCAAATAGGGCAAGAACTGTGGATTTGTATAGAGCGGACTACTACAGAATTTGACTTTTCTATATATAGATATCCACAAGATATGCCATAAATGCCCAACAGATGCAGCGCCCAGCCCTGGATCTTCATTTCAGTGAATGGGAAAACCCATGAATGCGTTGCCATCTTTCCCTTCACTGCAGACATCATGAGATCTCTGTTCTCAAGATTGAAGAACGTCCCGGAGGTGGGACCTACATCTCTCACCATATCTTGTGGATATGCCCATAAATGCCTACTGTTCTGTAACATGGGAAGAATATGCAAATCTGTCTCCCAAGATGTAAACAGGGAGACAGTGCCTCTGTTATGCTGCCCTCTATAGCAAGCAACCCTGAACAACATGCCCGACTTCCCAGAAGCCTTTGCTGCATGATGCGAGGTTATAACTGTGGGGGGCTAATAATATCTTATGAAAAACTGTGTATAGAGGTGGGGGCTGAGATTGTTCTATCTGTCCAGAGATGAGCAATTTGGAACTTGCCAGACTGGTTATGTAGATACTATGCTCTGTGTATTGGGTGATGCTACCTTACCAAGGCCAGAGACAGATTGTCTGGGACCAGGGGCATTGTTAGGAAAGGATCAAAGACGAAAGACCCTTTTTAAAGATAAAGGGACAAGAGAAGGGTAATTAAGCTAATTGTCTCCAACAAGGATGTCTATTGTCTTTAGAATACCATGAGATAGACATCTAGGGTGTGTATTTGAGACATGTGCTGATGGCTGCCATTTTGTGAGACCATGCGGAAACACAGACTCCATTTTAGACTTGAGCTAGCCCTTTGGGGGGTGTGACCTCTCTCCAGTTTCTTATCCAATAGATATGCATCAGGGCTATGGTTACAAACTTCTCCACCAATGGATGTTATGCTAATTATACTAGCCAATCCTGTTCTGTCTATGCCATGTGATATATACTGTTGTTCTAGCCACCATTAAACAGAATCCATTTGAAACACCAACCACCATGTGTCTCTGTTGATTCTCCAGGTCAAAGATGGCTGTAGCCGATCTTGGCCTGTTAATTAATTTTCCTTTACAGGCAGCATATCTCTGGGGCTATTATGACCCCATCATAACCAAATCAGTTTCTCAGCTATGGATGGCACCGTTTCTGTCTCTTTGGACGTCATCAGCGCAGCCTACAGAGAACTAATTTGGTTTAAGTGAGAGGCTGAAAGAACAGATTGTGGGAATAACGTCTATCCTTAGGGAGAGACCACCTTCTCAGGTGTGTGGAGACTTATACAGCCATAGTTGCTCCACTGCAAAGGAACATGGGAAGAATATGCAAATATGTCTCCCAAGATGTAAACAGGGAGACAGTGCCTCTGTTATTACTGTTCTGTAATAGATTATTGTTACATTAAAATGTCCTTACCCTTCCTTGCTTATAGAGCCTGGTTTCTGCCATGAGAATGTTTCCTTGTTTTTATGACTATAGACAATAATTTTGTCTGTTGTTACCACAATTGTTATCTTCATGTCTCTATTTATAATCCCAAGCTTTCCAATGTAGGTTGCATTTGATGTCCCATTGTTGCCGGCTTGCTCTTTTCCGATAAGTTCTCCATTTACTGAAATACCTGAAGCAGAAGAACACAAATCTAATCTCAAGCTATTTTTTTCTTGGAATAAGACAAGCATCTTCTAATATACAATAAAATATAGCATTTTTTTTAAAGGGGCTCTATCAGCAAAATTATGCTGATAGAGCCCCAAATATGCGTGAATAGCCTTTAAAAAGGCTATCCAGGCACCGCTAAAGTTATATTAAACTACCCCCCCCAGTTTTAAAACAAAGCCCTAAAAAAGAATATGTTCAAATTATCTATCATGCACGGTCCGACGTCATCTTCAGCCACGCCTCCTCTTCCAGCGATGTCTTCAAGTCCCATCTTCCTACGGCGCTCTCGCACTGCCATTGATAAAAAATGGAGCGGGTGCATGTGCAGTAGCATGCTGCTACTACTACTACTGCTGCTAATGCACATGCACCTGCACCATTTTTTATCAATGGCAGTTCACGAGCGCCGGAGGAAGACGGGACTCGAAGGCATTGCTGGAAGACTGTGCAAACAGCGGTTACACACGGAACCCGGCATACCTTATTGACTATAATGGAGTCCATTGGGTGTCCATTGATTTTAAACTGAAACTGAAGAGTTAAAAATCCTCCAAACAGGACTATTCCCTCCACCAATTTGCAGAAGACACTGCTACGGAGTCCGATGAGAACATAGTCTCAGATGAGAACATAGTCTTACCAATGGATGTGTACACAGTACTCAGTCTATCAGTATACTGCTATGAAAGCCACCATGAGGCAGTTTCCTTCTTGCCCAGTGGGCATGGGATTGCAGAGTGGCAGAGAACACCAAGATCATGCCCTAGAGGACCCAGATAAGCTCTGCAGTATATGCTGGGAGCCTGTATTTATCTTGTAGCTGGAGCTAATAGAAAACACTTCAGAAACAGAACGTCACCATCACTCTTCCCTCTCCCCTATCCCCCTACTTACCAAGGCTTCCTTTGCCTGGGGAACGGGTCCTCCTTCTCTTCCTGTCTTCTAGTAGTGGGCAGAATAGCTTAGCCAGACAGAAGGGGGGGAGTGGGAGTGGCTAGCAATGGACTTAGTGAGCTAGCAAGGGTGGGAGAGGCTAGTAAATAGGTGGGATCACTAGTCAGTGAGAGTGGGAAGGGCAAGGTTTAGGGACACAGGCAGGGTTTCAGGGGCTAGGCTTAGTGGCACAGGCAGGGTGGGAGGGATTAGGCTAGTGAGATGCAGTATTTATAATGGAGTGAGAGAGGAGGAGGGGAGCTAAAAGAGAGGGAGTTAGTGCAGCAGCTACACACCAAACTGCACAGCAGGAAGGTAACACCAGTAAACAAACACAACAGTTGTTGCAGCAGCAACTAGAGTCACCCAGAAATCACTCCAAACTCTGCTAAAGGTATATGGGTGTAATTTATTAACCCATCAGTAGCACTAACACACCTTTATAAAAAAAAAAAAAAGAAAGATTTTCTGCCTGGAAAACCGCTTTAAACTTGAAGCATTTAATGCCCAATGTACCAATTTCTAATACAGCTTTTTACAAATTTCTGATGGCATTCTATGGCTAAAAGAGTAAATATAAGAAAATAAACTGTAACCAATGTGCTATCTTTCTTCATTTACAAGGGCTCGTATCCATACCTTTATTCAGGATATTAATAAATTTATATGTTTTATACTTTTTGGGTGTGGATGTCTTATATAGGGCTATAGCTTACCAAGCTCTCGATCTTCAATAAGATTCAGGATCACACCGGGTTCCTCTTGAATATTAAAGCAGAAAGCATCATTCTTTTGGGGAACATTTATCACAAAATGAGGATCCGAATCAACTGCGATTACAAACAATAAGTAACCATAAGAAATGTTTTCTGTCAGGATTCAAACTTCCGCTTATTGAGAACCTCATGAAGACTAATTCTTAGGTCTTGTCCATACAAGTGGTAAAAATAAACAGCACAATTGGAATAACATATAAGCATTCACTTAGATCTTGTTCATGTACGGAGTAAAGGTGGACAACAAAAACGTTATTACTTTATCATCTAATATTGAACATGCAGAATAAGAGGATAAGCTAAAGTAAACAAAATACACTATATATTGGGTGGATATAAAGGTCATGGTGCAAATTTTCAAATGTCCTATACGACACAGATTAATTCCAACTCTTGATATAGATTTTGCTCATTTCAATGTAAAGGGTAAAATCTGTATCATACTGTTATGTCTCTCTGGAGACTGTCACTGTGTGTGCATGCCTTCACGTAACCACTACACCAACACCTCCTAACAGGTCTGCATTTTGTCAAAACAACCATCCTACTTATCTCAGTCTAGGGATTTGCCCTTCCAAAAATCTGTTAACTGGGCAAAATGCAGAGTGAAGTCTAGCAGTTAATAATGCAACAATCTAATATTTAGGTGTGTTAGGGAGTATATTACTGTGAGGGACATGACCATATGAGAAAGTTTGTATAACCCTGCAGCCTGATATTTAGTGCAACTTAATCCTTAGCTTATGTAAAAATATTTTTCCAACGTCAAAGGTGTCCTACAGTGGAGTAACTACCGGGGCCCAGCGACAGCCGCTGCTGCTGCGTTTTTTGTTTTTCTTAATAGGCTGTTTCGAATAGCACGCTCCCATAGAAATGAATGGACGTAGGCACGTGGAGGGTTATGCGGCCAGCTGCCAGTAAAGTGTGTGTGCTGGCCGCTTCCATTCATTTCTATGGAAGTGTGCTATTCGAAACGGCTGTTTCGAATTGTGTTCGCTCATCTCTATTATTTACCTCTCCACGCTCCGGGCATGCTTGGAGCCTACTTGCGTGATGTCACATGACCGGGCTTGCATCCTTATGTGTCATGACGCAGGCCCCCCAGTCACATGACGTCCCGACCCTCATTGAAGATAGCCGACAGCGCCGGGGAATGCAGAGGAGTCGGGAGAGAGGTAAGTAACAGTGTTTTTTATTTTTTTTTATCCTCCCTGGGTCTTCCATTATTATACTATGGGGTCTGAAAAGACCCCAGTGTATAATAATTGTTTATGGGTGTACACAATGGAGCATACGGGTTATAATACTGTGTGCAGGGGCCACTATGGGGAATAATACTGTGCAGGGGCCACTATAGGGAATAATACTGTGTGCATGGGTCACTATGGGGGCAATAATACTGTGTGCAAGGGCCACTATGGGGCATAATACTGTGTGCAGGGGCCACTATGGGGCATAATACTGTGTGCAGGGGCCACTATGGGGCATTATAGCATGTGCAGAAATGCGGGGGGGGGGGGAATAGTGGTCAGTTGGTCAAGATCTTCAGCGTTGGTCGGGGGGGCCCCATGTCAAAAGTTTGCCACGGGGTCCCGCCATTCCTAGTTACGCCACTGGTGTCGCATAAATATAATGAAGGATAAACTTACCCCAGTTTGGTGACTTAGAGACAGGAACACTCCACCCTGTTAAAACAGTAATAGAAACCTTAGGTTTATCAAAATAATTTGATAGCATCTGACAACTACATACCAAGGTGGTATATGTATCTTTTTCTGTTTTAGCATGCCTAGGGATTTAGTGGACTATAAGTGTCACTTACAACATCTGTTAACTGTGTAAAAGTTCTTAGAAAGTGTCATATAGGCATTTCTAGCAGACAACAATCTCTCACTAGGAAGTACACTACCCAAAAGTAGCGTCTGAGAGCCTTTATTATAGGGCAGCAGAGGAAGAAATAAAGATTTGCAGCAATCTGACATTTCTATCTGGGTGCTTTATTTTTAGTTGTCAATGAGTGTAATACAGGTAGGGACATGACAACATGAGAAAGCTTGCATAAGACTGCAGCCTAAAATTTAGTGCAACTTAATCCCTAAATGTAATTTTTGTTTTGTCATACATGTAAAGAAAATCTTACCCCTGTTTGGTAAAATTTGCTGACGATCAGTCATTCCTGTTAGAACAGTAATAGAAACTTTAGGGTTATTAAAATAGTTTGATAGCATCTGTCAAGCACAGGGTCGGATTGGCCCCCCGGGGAACCGGTGAATCCCCCGGTGGGCCCCGAGCTCCGACTGTTATGTCCTCATTTTATTAATGCAGATACATTGGTCGGGGCTCCCAATCGAGCACCTGATCCAATGCATCTGCATTTGCCTCAACACACAGGGGCCCCCATTAGCTGATGCTGAAGCTGTACATTATGTCCTCCCAATATAGGGAAAGTACATCAGAGGACACAACGAGCAGCTTCAGCATCAGCTATAATGGCTGCTCGTAACCCTCTCACTGACCTGCTGCAGCTATAGCTGCATTCCTGTGAGGACCTGCTCCCTCCCTCCCCTCTCCCTCCTCCTCACAGTGAGTCGTCTCTCACATCGGAGCATGTGGGGAATACTGGAAGCAGTCTGCTGTGATGGTTCACTCTTCTGGAAAATGTGAGTATATTATTTTGGTAAAATCTGTCTATTTAATATGTATATATGTCTACATTTGTTTAAAGTTTATGTCTTGTATATTGTGTGAGTATGTATG
Organism: Leptodactylus fuscus; assembly: GCF_031893055.1. Taxonomy (NCBI): domain Eukaryota; kingdom Metazoa; phylum Chordata; class Amphibia; order Anura; family Leptodactylidae; genus Leptodactylus; species Leptodactylus fuscus. Next base: position 36,642,450 of record NC_134273.1, read on the forward strand.
TTTGTATGTAGGTACACTGTTGGCCAAAAGTATTGGCACCCCTGCAATTCTGTCAGATAATACTCGTGTTCTTCCAGAAGATGATTGCAAGCACAAACTCTTTGGTATTAATATCTTCATTTATTTTGCTTGCAATGAAAAAAACACAAAAGAGAATGAAAAAAAAGTCAAATCATTGATCATTTTACACAAAACTCCAAAAATGGGCCGGACAAAAGTATTGGCACCCTCAGCCTAATACTTGGTAGCACAACCTTTAGACAAAATAACTGCGAACAACCGCTTCTGGTAACCATCAATGAGTTTCTTACAAGGCTCTGCTGGAATTTTAGATCATTCTTCTTTGGCAAACTGCTCCAGGTCCCTGAGATGTGAAGGGGGCCTTCTCCAAACTGCCATCAAGAGATCTCTCCACAGATGTTCTATAAGGAAAATGTTTGTTTTTGTACCGTGTTAGCCAGTGGTTATGAAATATAAAATAACAAAAAACTTGCAAGTCTTCAGTAGGTGATACCTTTTTTAATGGCTAACTCATAATGATGACAGAATATGACGTTTTGAAGCTTACTCTGGGCTTCAGATATATCTGCAAAATGTGTTGGTAGTCTTCAGACTTCATAATGCCATGCACACGGTCAAGCAGTCCAGTGCCAGAGGCAGCAAAACAACCCCAAAACATCAGGGAACCTCCGCCATGTTTGACTGTAGGGACCGTTTTCTTTTCTTTGAAGGCCTCTTTTTTTTTTTCCTGTAAACTCTATGTTGATGCCTTTTCCTACTTTTGTCTCATCTGACCAGAGAACATTCTTCCAAAATGTTTTTGGCTTTCTCAGGTAAGTTTTGGCAAACTCCACCTTGGCTTTTTTATGTCTCTGGGTAAGAAGTGGGGTCTTCCTGGGTATCCTACCATACAGTCCCTTTTCATTCAGACGCCGATGGATAGTACGTGTTGACACTGTTGTACCCTCGGACTGCAGGGCAGCTTGAACTTGTTTGGATGTTAGTCGAGGTTCTTTATCCACCATCCGCACAATCTTGCGTTGAAATCTCTCGTCAATTTTTCTTTTCCGTCCACATCTAGGGAGGTTAGCCACAGTGCCACGGGCTTTAAACGTCTTGATGACACTGCGCACAGTAGACACAGGAACATTCAGGTCTTTAGAGATGGACTTGTAGCCTTGAGATTGCTCATGCTTCCTCACAATTTTGCTTCTCAAGTCCTCAGACAGTTCTTTGGTATAAGGACCAAATATAAGATTTGTTCTGAATCCGAAACTGAGGAACTGCGCTCTCTTATTTAGTGGTTAAAAGTACACGATTTTATTGACTTCAGACAAACTTTCACACAACGCGTTTCGGGCGTTATACTACGCCCTTCCTCAGGTGTATTAGTTTCCGTGACCGCTGGGCTGGTTGCTTCACGGTTGGCTCGGTGTCCCCTTTTGTTTTTGAGATCAGACAGTTCTTTGGTCTTCTTTCTTTTCTCCATGCTCAATGTGGTACACACAAGGACACAGGACAGAGGTTGAGTCAACTTTAATCCATTTCAACTGGCTGCAAGTGTGATTTAGTTATTGCCACCACCTGTTAGGTGCCTATGGTAAGTAACAGGTGCTGTTAATTACACAAATTAGAGAAGCATCACATGATTTTTCAAACAGTGCCAATACTTTTGTCCAGCCCCTTTTTTATGTTTTGTGTGGATTTATATCCAATTTGGCTTTTTGACAATTCTTTTTTGTGGTTTTCCATTGAAGACAATTTAAATGAAGATAATAATACCAAAGAATTTGTGATTGCAATCATTTTCTGGAAGAATAGGAGTATTATCTGACAGAATTGCAGGGGTGCCAATACTTTTGGCCAACACTGTAGCTGTATGGGTGCATGGTGGTGCTCTGAATAGAAAGAGTGCTATTTGGCTATTTGGAGGGCAGAGTATGTCTCATTTGCAGAGTGCCTAAAGTACCAATACAATGGACCCCCCCCCCCCTACGGTGACCCCATTTTGGAAACTATACCCCTCGCAGAGTTTATCAAGGGGTATAGTGAATATTTTGATCCTATGATTGTTTCACAGATTTTATTAACATCACCTTTAACTACTTACTAAGAAATTTTGATAGCTGGTATCTCTGAAGGGGAGCTTTTTTCTCTGCAAACAACAGAATTAAAGTTAATACATAATATTTAATACTTTTAGGGTATTCTGCAGCTGCAGTATAATGCACAGGCTTCCCAAGTTTGTGTCCAATAACAAAGTCTTATTGCTCTTAATAAGATAAACAAGACATACATTATAATATTTTTAAATGGCTGAATTAAATTGCTGTTAAAGGTAAACTTTTAAGGCTACTTACGTAGATCTCTGTACCAGTCAGAGTTTAAAAAGTAACTAAACTAAGCCAATGGTATATAAAGTTTGCCCTGGGCAAAATTAAAAATGGGGCCTCAAAATTTTAAAATATCGTACCACAACACAATCACATCTTATAAATTTTAGTCAAAGTAGTAAACCAGTGGTTCCCAATCTTCTTGAGAACGGGACACCTTTATGGCAAAACTTTCATTCAGAACTGTTCACTAGCATAAAATTAGAAAAAAAAAGTCTGCAATATTTATCCTCTATTATGCTTTTTAGCTGCATATTGTTCTGCTTATTCTTCTTTCACAAACGCCTGTCACAGACACAGCTCTGATACTTCCATGTTCTAGTCCACATACCGCCCTCATACCTACACTACATAGCTCTGATACTTCCATGTTCTAGTCCACATACCGCTCTCATACCTCCACTACACAGCTCTGATACTTCCATGTTCTAGTCCATATACCGCTCTCATACCTACACTACACAGCTCTGATACTTCCATGCTCTAGTCCACATACCACTCTCATACCTCCCCTACACAGCTCTGATACTTCCATGTTCTAGTCCACATACCGCCCTCATACCTCCACTACACAGCTCTGATACTTCCATGTTCTAGTCCACGTACTGCTCTCATACCTCCACTACACAGCTCTGATACTTCCATGTTCTAGTCCACGTACCGCTCTCATACCTCCACTACACAGCTCTGATACTTCCATGTTCTAGTCCACGTACCACTCTCATACCTACACTACACAGCTCTGATACTTCCATGTTCTAGTCCACGTACCGCTCTCATACCTACACTACACAGCTCTGATACATCCATGTTCTAGTCCACGTACCACTCTCATACCTACACTACACAGCTCTGATACTTCCATGTTCTAGTCCACGTACTGCTCTCATACCTCCACTACACAGCTCTGCTACCTTCACATTTCCTACAGACTCAGCTCAGTTGTCGGTGCAATCTTCCACTTCCACTCCCACTACAGGCAAATATAAGACTCTTCGTAATGGATCTCATCAGATAGAAAAGCTTCTTTCTCCATGTATTAGGCTTTTTTCCTACTCCCTCCCACCCTCCTTCCTGCTTCCCTCTCAAATATGTTTAATCCATCTTGGTGTCTCATAATACTATTATGCTGTTTCTCCTATTAATTGCAATAAGACCTGTTTTTCATCTAACATAGTACCAAACATTTTTCTTTTACCATATTGCAATCATGATATTGTATGTTATAAAGCTCTGAATGCCAAAGCACTTATTAAACATCATGGAAAACTGATATATCCCCCACTATAAGTACAGTATTATATCCATTTAAAACTGCAGTTGATACAATACAATATCAGTAGTAGTATCATAGTAGTTGCTATATCACCTCCAGCAGAATGCGCTCACCCTCCACAACTTTATCAGCAATTAATGTTTCTTCTTCCTCGTCTTTCGTCTTTGGTTTTGTGACCACCATCGATGTCAATGGAGTCACAAATTTGAACTTTAGGGAGAGCTCAAGCACTTGTGCCGTTAGGTTCACTTTTTCAGATGGTTCCGCATGAAGTCTTAGATTGAACAAAATAATTTTAGAGACCTACATTTATCCCAACCTACAGATTGTATGAATAAAGATGTGTTTTAATAGTAAATTAATGGTCATGGATCTTTTATCACATTGAAAGCAATTGTCACAAAATCTTATTACCGACAATATTGTGTCTGTGGACAGGTCTGATTAAGAATAGTACATGATAGCTTGGGTCCCACTATTTGGATCCTCTCCAGTCATAAAAATAGGTGTCCTTACCTCTCATAACATTGTGGGGATAACGTCTATCCTGCATGATGCGAGGTCAGTGGCGTAACTACCACCATAGCAGCGGTAGCAGCTGCCACAGGGCCCGGGACATTAGGGGCCCGGTGACAGCTGCTACCGCTGCTATCAATATGCTCGGAGGTCTTTTCGGACCCCCGAGTATAATGATCGGGGCCCCCTGTTGGTGGAATACTTTCCACCAACAGGGGGCCCCGAAGCTGCAGCAACGGCTGAGACACAGGAGCTGCAGGTCTGGCTCCTGTCAGCGCTGCAGGACGTTCCCCCCCTCTCTCCCCCCTCCCTTTCTCTGCTGTCCTCTGCCCACCAATGAGAGGAGGAGGCGGGGCTTATCCCTTCCGTCCAGCACAGAAGAGAAGAGGAAGAAGCTGCTCTAGGAAAATGAAACTGAAGATACACAGGTACGTACTGGGGTTACTATACTTATTACTATCAGGCATTTGGGGGATTACTTGTGTTTTAGTAACTCCATGTGCCTCATAGTAATAGCAGTTAACCCCATCATCTCCCTCACATTAACCCCTGTTTGCCTCACCATAAGAGTTACTGATATGTGAGACATTTGGGGGTAATAGTAATGAAGATACTTTATTATTACCTCCATGTCTCTCACATATCAGTAACTCTTATGGTGAGGCAGACAGGGGTTAATGTGAGGGAGATGATGGGGTTAACTTCTATTAATATGAGGCACATGGAGTTACTAAATTGTAATGCACAGGACCAGATTTTTTTTTATCCACAATTTGTCCTGGTATAGCGGTCAGCGGTGACAGTATTTAGTCCTGTAGGGGCCACTAAGGGACATAATACTGTGTGCAGGGGCCACTATGGGACATAATACTGTGTGCAGGGGGCCACTATGGGACATAATAGAGCGCGCAGGAATGCGTAGGAGGGACTCGGTCGAGATCTTCGGTGTCGGGGGGGCCCCATGTCAAAAGTTCGCCACGGGGCCCCGCCATTCCTAGTTACGCCACTGTGCGAGGTTATAACCAAATCAATTTCTCAGCTACGGACGGCACCATTTCTGTCTCTTTGGACTTCATCAGCACAGCCTAGAGAGAATTGATTTGGTTTAAGTGAGAGGCTGTGAGACCAGATTGTGGGGATAACGTCTATCCTTAGGGAGAGACCACCTTCTCAGGTGTGTGGAGACTTATACAGGCATAGTTACTCCACTGCAAGGGAACATGGGAAGAATATGCAAATCTGTCTCCCAAGAACGGTGCCGTCCGTAGCTGAGAAATTGATGGCAACTATGGCATATTCTTCCCATGTTCTCATAACATTCTGAGATTTCCTTTGTTTCGGATTGTTCAGGTCAGGCACACACTCTGTTGAAAGCTCCAACAGCCTGCGAGTCAGATCTCTAACTACCCTATTACTGGAGTACTCCAATATCCAGGGACCTGTGGACTGATATGGGGTCTCTATTAGGTTTGAGCCGATCTTGAGATTTCAGGATCGATTTCAATATCCGATTTCCAATCATTTTCCAGCCGATCCCGATCGTGAAATTTGCTCAATTGTCGATTGGTATTCGATCTTTTCCGATCCCGATCCTCAACCCTAGTTAATGCTTCCCTATGGGAAAAGTCACTTGAGGGTTGAGCCGATCTTGAAATAATCTCCGACCTCGATCCCGCTGGAAAAGATCGAGTCGGAATTCCAATCGCGATCATGAAATATACTTGATCGCCGATTGGAATCCGATCCCGATCGCTCAACCCTAGTCTCTATGCATACCCTTGTCCCTTTCGGATATACCAATCCTGGTACAATAGCATACCTATATCCCTAGTCTCATTGATTATACCTCTCAGGAAATCTTGGAGTCATTTTAATCTCCCTATCCGCTAAGATTACTTGATGCCCTCTCGCCTGTGTAGGATGGAACGTATATCTCACATGGGGTATCTTAGATGCCCCTGTCATAACTCAGAATTTTGGCAAATTACAGTATATAGGACTGTGGATCTCCTGGTACTTTGAATGCCTGTTCATCTATCTCCAAAAGTTTACCTGTTTGGTATGTTAGATGAAGAGGCCCGGTGGCAGCACACTAGAAGCTTTCTACGTGAATCTTTATTTCTAGCCAGAAAAGTAATAGCTCAAAGTCTTTCCTCTTTATCCATGTGGAGGAAACGGTTTAATTTGATTCTCCCCTATAATCCTGAAGACGTCTATACTTATGCATTGCATCCCACCCCTCTACATACCGTTTTTCCAAGAGCTGCTGTATTGTGAGATAAGCCCAGAGTCTCTCTGTAAAGTCTCCGAAGATGTATTTTTGCTGTTCACCCACATCATCCTTTTCATGAAGGTTAACATTTTCGGTGTACTTTAAAGATGTTTTTGCCTATTCACACAGTAACATTCATGTAAGCATAAAAGAAATCACCAATACCATATAATGGTTATATATAAATACTGGTGTACTTAGAGAAGGTATACAATGCTATCACCTGTACTAATATATATATATATATTGTAAGAAAGTGACAGGAAAAGTCCTGGAAGGACGCTACATCTCCCCCAGAGTCCTCTCATATGTGTGGTGAGTGAGGGCGTCAATAGCTGTAGCAAGGCATCTGTCAGTATTAACCTCTTCTCATCCTACTGCAGGAAGGAGTTTTGTGCTCAGGTGGGAACAGTTAGGCCTAATCACAGGCCTATAAAACCTCTCAAGACTTCAGTCCTGGGCAGTTCCTGGGGGAGAGTGGTGGAGCCAGGTCCTGGCCATCCTAACTGAGAACTGGTGAGACCAGTGGATGCTCCACATCTTGTATTTTTTGTTGATTTGTTTTGTCCGTGTGGTTGAAGCTAGCCACATGTATAGACAGATTGCTTCTGTGTAGTTAGTCGCCTAGCCGGGCAGGTATTTGTGTTTCTGTTTTTGCCTGAAGTAAAGGCCTGTTTATTTTGTTTGCCAACACCTTTAAACCTTTTTGCAAAATAAACACACAGGGCTAAAACCCTGTTCAAACTGATTTTGGTGTCTGTCTCTGACTGTCTGGGTCTGCTGCTGCTACCGCTGAGCCTACCTCCCCCACATTTGGTGCTTTGGATGCGGGCAAGCCCAGTTTAAAACAGCTCTTAAAGAGACAGATACCTTTTTTTTTCTCTCGCTCTATCACCGGATGTCCTGGGTGAAGGCGGTGGTAGAACAAAAGATGAACGCTGCCGCAATGGAAGACCTGGTTAAGTTGCTTGGACAGGCCCAGGTGGATGCTGAGAGGCGGCAACAGCGTGCAATGGAGGCATCTGAAAAATGGCAACAAGAAATGAATCTGATGTTCATGAAGAAGTTGACTGCGTTAAGTGAGACCTTGGCTGCTCAAAAGCCAGGGAGAGAGTCTTCTGCTGAGTCCCGGGAGGTGAGACCCAATGCTCGAGCTGCTGTACAGAGTTCGCTACAAAAGATGACATCCACAGACTACGTGGAAGCGTATTTACATGTTTTTGAGCGGGTTGCAGAACGAGAAAAGCTGCCAAGAGAACAGTGGGCAGATGTCGTGGCGCCTTTTTTAACCAGGGAGCCACAAAAGGCGTATTATGATCTGTGTGAGACAGACGCCAGGGACTATACCAAGCTAAGGGGAGAAATCCTAGCCCGACTGGATGTAAACATGCATGTACGAGCCGGAAGGGTACATCACTGGACTTTTTCTGAAAGTCTCCCACCCAGGTCTCAAATGCATGACTTGGTCTACCTGGTGAAAAAGTGGCTCCAGCCAGAAGAAGCGTCCCCTGCCAAGATGGTAGAACGGGTAGTGCTGGACAAGTACACACGCTCCCTTCCTCCTAAAATCCAACGCTGGGTTGGCCAAGCAGGGCCCACGACGGCAGAGGAGCTGGTTTGCCTGGTGGAGAGATATCAGGCCACTGAGGAACTCCTCCAGACACCCTCCCGGCCAACCTCCCCGAAATCTGGCAAGATCATACCCACCAATAGGGGTGTGAGGAGGATTGGACTGGAAGGTGGTATACCCGGGGAGCAGGCAGCCGGAACCGTGTTCCCTAGATTCAAAACGCAAAATGGCGACCAATCCCATTTACGGTGCTGGCGGTGCCATGAGATGGGTCATGTGGCTGCACGTTGCCCTCTGACCAGTGAGCCAATGGACTGTAGCAGTGTCCAGAAAGTCTCGCTGTTTTCTCAACCTGCCTGTTTAGCCGAACTGCCGATGGATGAGGATCCTCCAATGTGTGTGGTAACTGTGGGAGGACAGTCTGTCTGCTCTCATGGACTCTGGTAGTGTGGTGACCCTGATACGTGCAACTCTGGTGGACCCTGCCCAATACAATGGACGTACGGTGGGGGTCTTGTGCATCCATGGTGACATCAGAAAGTACCCAATAGCCGAAGTCCCCATCGAGACTACCTGTGGGGTAGTCCGTCACCGGGTCGGTGTAGTGCAGAGCCTGTTCCACAGTGTCATTCTTGGAAGAGATTTTCCTGGGTTCTGGAGCCTGTGGAAAAACCAAGATAAAGAGCAGGATGGGTGTGAAAGGTTGCCGAAAATGGATCCTGAACCTTTCGACCCGGACTGTGGTGGGCCAGCAATAGCCGCTGTCCCAGAAGAAACTAGCTCACCTTTTACTGTGTTAGCTGGTGACACTGAAGGTCAGCAGGAGGTGTCTGACCTACCAGAACTTGAGGTGTCCCATGACAATTTTGGTACTGCCCAACTCGGGGACCCACACTTGTCTCGGGCACGAGAAAATGTAAAGGTGATAAATGGTCAGTCCCAATATCCAGGGGCAGATCAAGAATTTCCTTATTTTGCTATGAACCAGGATTTACTGTATAGGGTAAGCAAAATAAGAGATAATGTTATTGAGCAATTGTTGGTACCCCAACCCTTCCAAAAAGTGGTTCTAGACTTAGCCCATAAGCATGCACTGGGAGGACATTTGGGGTATGAGAAAACTAAAGAACGTATATTACAACGTTTCTATTGGCCGGGGATGGACAGACATGTACGAGATTACTGTAGCTCCTGCCCAGTGTGCCAATTGACTGCACCAATCTCCCACTTCAGGAGTCCATTAGTACCCCTCCCAATTATAGAGGTGCCCTTTGAGCGTATAGCTATGGATTTGGTGGGACCACTGGTGAAATCTGCTAGGGGACATCAGTACATATTGGTCGTAGTAGATTATGCTACCCGATACCCTGAGGCCGTGCCCCTCAGACATACCTCAGCAAAGCTAATCGCCAAGGAGTTGTTTTATGTTTTCCCGGACTGGTATCCCTAAAGAGATCCTGACGGATCAAGGTACCCCCTTTATGTCCAAAATTACAAAGGAAATGTGTAAGCTCCTGGGTATTAAGCACTTGAGAACCTCTGTCTACCACCCCCAGACCGATGGCCTAGTTGAGAGGTTTAATAAGACCCTTAAAGGAATGTTGAAAAGGGTGGTTAGCAAGGATGGTAAGGACTGGGATTGTTTGCTGCCATATTTAATGTTTGCCATCCGAGAGGTACCCCAGTCCTCCACCGGATTCTCTCCCTTCGAGCTAGTGTATGGAAGACATCCAAGGGGTCTATTAGATATTGCTAGGGAAACTTGGGAACAGGAACCCACTCCCTACCGTAGCGTTATAGAGCACATAACCCAAATGCAAGACTGAATTACCGCAGTAATGCCCATCGTAAAGGAGCACATGGAACATGCTCAGTTGGCACAAAGCCGTGTTTATAACCGAAAGGCTCAGCTCAGATCCTTTAACCCAGGTGACCGGGTGTTAGTGCTCGTGCCCACCGTAGAGAGTAAATTCCTAGCCAAGTGGCAAGGTCCATATGAGATCATTGAAAAAGTGGGAAATGTAAACTACAAGGTCTTCCAACCAGGCAGGAGGAAACCTGAACAGATCTACCATGTGAATCTGTTAAAACCCTGGAAAGAGAGGGAATCCTTGTCAGCCCTAAGTACCCCTAGAGAGATTGCCACTAAAGGCAGAGGTGCAATTGGTAATCATTGTCCTGATGTACAGATAGCGGTGACTCTGTCTAAGGTACAGGCACAAGAGACAAAGGAACTAGTACAGAGAAACACTGATGTATTTTCAGAGACCCCTGGGCGTACTAATCTAATAGAGCACGACATTGTAACCGAGCCGCAGGTACGAATCAGTCTGAAGCCCTACCGTGTACCTGAAGCTCGTAGACAGGCCATAACAAAAGAGGTTAACAATATGTTAGCTCTTGGGGTCATTGAAGAGTCAAAAAGTGCGTGGTCAAATCCTATTGTCCTGATTCCCAAACCCGATGGTACAATCAGATTTTGTAACGATTTCCGTAAATTAAATGAAAATTCAAAGTTTGATGCCTATCCGATGCCCAGAATAGACGAGCTGATCGAGAGGTTAGGGACTTCCAGGTATTTCTCTACTCTCGATCTAACAAAAGGGTATTGGCAGGTGCCGCTTACGGAGAGTGCTAGAGAGAAAACTGCATTTGCCACCCCAGATGGTCTCTTCCAGTACGTAACTATGCCTTTCGGATTACATGGTGCTCCCGCCACCTTTCAACAGTTGATGGACAAAATCCTCAAGCCACATCGCAGGTATGCGTCAGCCTACCTTGACAATATTGTCATCTTCAGCCCTGATTGGGGGAGCCACTTGCCGAAGGTCCAAGCGGTACTAGATTCGCTTCGGGCAGCCGGATTAACTGCTAACCCCAAAAAGTGCGCGTTGGGCCTTGAGGAAGCCCGGTATTTGGGGTACACAATAGGAAGAGGAGTAATCAAACCCCAGGTGAATAAAGTAGAGGCTATCCAGAATTGGCCCCGTCCCGTAAGTAAAAAGCAGGTGAGGGCTTTCCTGGGAATTGTGGGGTACTATAGGAGGTTCATACCCAATGTTGCCTCCATTGCAGCTCCCCTGACTGATCTGACCAAGGGAGGGAGAACTGGCCTCATCAAATGGAGTGAAGGGGCTGAGGGGGCATTCCAAAAGTTAAAATCGGTCCTTTGTATACAACCAGTCTTGGTCACTCCCAATTATGCCAAAGAGTTTGTGGTACAGACTGATGCCTCAGATGTAGGGTTAGGGGCAGTCCTTTCACAAGTGATTAAAGGTGAGGAACATCCAGTAACATACCTGAGTCGAAAGCTGACTCATGCATAGAAAAATTACAGTATTGTAGAAAGGGAGTGTTTGGCCATCAAATGGGCTCTGGAGTCCCTACGATATTATTTGCTAGGCCGACAGTTTCGGTTGATTACTGACCACTCCCCTCTCACATGGATGTCTCAGGCTAAAGAGAGAAATACCCGGGTTACGAGATGGTTCCTTACCTTAAAAAATTTTAAATTTAAGGTCGAACACCGATCTGGTAAATTACAGGGGAATGCAGACGCTTTATCCAGGACACATTGTATGGTGGCGAAAGGTGTTCGCCCCTATAGGTTCGAACAAAGGGGGAGGGTATGTAAAGAAAGTGACAGGAAAAGTCCTGGAAGGACACTATATCTCCCCCAGAGTCCTCTCATATGTGTGGTGAGTGAGGGCGTCAATAGCTGTAGTAAGGCATCTGTCAGTATTAACCTCTTCTCATCCTACTGCAGGAAGGAGTTTTGTGCTCAGGTGGGAACAGTTAGGCCTAATCACAGGCCTATAAAACCTCTCAAGACTTCAGTCCTGGGCAGTTCCTGGGGGAGAGTGGTGGAGCCAGGTCCTGTCCATCCTAACTGAGAACTGGTGAGACCAGTGGATGCTCCACAGCTTGTATTTTTTGTTGATTTGTTTTGTCCGTGTGGTTGAAGCTAGCCACATGTATAGACAGATTGCTTCTGTGTAGTTAGTCGCCTAGCCGGGCAGGTATTTGTGTTTCTGTTTTTGCCTGAAGTAAAGGCCTGTTTATTTTGTTTGCCAACACCTTTAAACCTTTTTGCAAAATAAACACACAGGGCTAAAACCCTGTTCAAACTGATTTTGGTGTCTGTCTGTGACTGTCTGGGTCCGCTGCTGCTACCGCTGAGCCTACCTCCATATATATATATATATATATATATATATATATATATATATATATAATGCTAATGATGTACAAGTTAATTTCATACTAGCTCTGACTCCCTTTAAGCAATATAGTTCTAGAGTTTTGGCCATATGTTTAGTGGATCCGCTAACAATGGATACAAATTAGTTCCATTTATTTGTATAGGGTTCAATATTAAAATAAAAGATCCATTGTTTTACTTTTTTATTGGACACAAAAAACATAATTTTGTTTCTGTCTGGCACCCATTTGCATCAAATCCATTGGCCAAAACCTGAACATACCCTTAGCTCCAACCAATGACTAGTTTCCAATTTAACCAGTTACTAATGGAAAGAATTAAATTGACATAGAGAAAGTAATATCTACATTCCCAGCACACAGTCTGTACTTACCCCTTCTGCCTTTACATCCACAGGAAAAGAATTTAAGTCATTATCTGTTACACGTCCGGCAACAACAATTTCACTGCCTTCATAGTAATGCTTGAAGTTGTTCTTTGTGAGGTCGGCGATAATATTCTCAGGATATTGCATTTCGATGTTAATCAATGTTGGATTTGCAATTTCGGTGTAGAAGCCCTAGCATTTAAGAACAAAGTATTACTTGAGTAAATCTTCAAGAAAATATGGGTGCACACATCAACTGAAGCCTAGTGATGCGCCAAATTTTCCATAAGTTTAGGATTCTAGTGAAACTCTCATATCGGATTTCTTTCTCACAAATCACTCAAAATGGTGGACACCTTAATAACTAGTAAATTCCTTAGAACGTTCTTAAATGACCCAAGTAACCCAGGCCGCATAGGATAAAATGACTCAGAAATCTGAACCACATTGAACTACGCATGGTCTGTGTTATGATCATTATGACTACAATGAAACTTAGTTCAATGAGTACAACTAAGTCTATCTAGACCAGGGGTGCTCAAACTTTTTCAGCATGTGAGCTACTTTATATACTGACCAAGGGATAAGATCTACTACCCACCGGGGGGTGGGCGGGGCCTGTGGGCGGGGCGTAGCGTGAGAGCAGGAGACAGCTCTCCATTGTCTGTTTGTTCACAGCGCAGGCTGAGAATCATCTCTGGACACTGGCAGGCCGGGGCCTTGCACTCGTTTGCAGTCAGGGCTGCGGCGGCCCCACCTGCCAGTGTACGGAGCTGACTCTCATCCTGCGCTGTGAAGAAGCAGCACCCCGGCTCCCTTCATCCCTAAGAACGGGGAGCGCGTTATTCCCCGGAGCTGCTGCTGCCCGGCCTGCAAGTGTCCAGAGTGCTTGTTCATAGCGCAGGCTGAGCATTATCTCTGGACACTTGCAGGCGGGGCCGCCGCAGCCCTGACTGCGAACGAGTGCAAGGCCCCAGCCTGCCAGTGTCCAGAGATGATTCTTAGCCTGCGGTGTGAACAAGCAGACACCGGGGATCCCTGGCTGCATCCCGCGATTGACCCATACGGCCTTTGCGATCGACCGGTAGATCGCGATCGACGTATTGGGCACCCTTGATCTAGACTATTTTCCGGTTCTTGGATTACCTGAGATGATGCAACACAATTGCAGATGTCATTGGTTGGTTTAATGTGGTCCAAGGTTACTTGTGATCTTTGACCTACTTTCAAATGTAGATGAGTGACTTCGAGAAACCAGACAAGGACTGCTGCAGGCTTAGATTCCCAGCTTATAGCTGTCATTGTCATGTTTTTATTTTCGATGACTGAGATTAACCTAAACCACATGATCTAAACTGCATGCTTGATTTGGACAGAATCCAATGAGCAGCTGATTCAAGCAAATTTGACAAGAAATAAATCTCGGGAGATTCACTCATCTTTATTATTGATTCTGGCAAGATTGACCACCAGCTTTATAGGTGACTGGCCTCCTGATTCCCCTCAGTGGCATGTAACAAAGAAGGATCAAGATACTGCATTTCAATATAGGCAATCCTTAGTTTCCACAGAAGATAAGACACTGTGTAACGCCTCTGCCTGTTTGGGTCACTGCGCCACCCTCTGCTGCAGCCGGTGCAGGAAGTGTGTGCAGTTTAGTTCCTTGCTTAGAGTTTTTGGTTGCACTGTGTGAACACGGTTCTAGTTCTGTAATTGAATTTCCACCACCCCCGTCTTCTGCCCTTGTTTGCCTCTGTTCATGAAGTGGTTAATTTTAGCCTTGCCCTGTGATTGACAGCCTGCCTTCCTATCAACTCCAGGGCGGGTTCTTCCTCCCTATTTATTCTTGGCTCACATTCACAATGGTGCTTGCTATTACCTTGTGCGAGCTGGCTTTGCTTTAGCTGTTTATTATTGTATTCTTATTCTTGACCTCTGGCTTTCCCTATTGACTATTCTTTTGGATATCGATTTTGACACTGCATTGCTCGACTGTTACTGACCCCTGGCTAGCTGACCTCTCTTGCTGTTACTTGTCTTGTCCATGTTTTGTGTGTCCGGTATTTAGGAAGGGTCCATCGTCCAGTTGTTGCCTATTAAATAGGATAGGACCGGCAAGCAGGAAGGGACAGTGGGGGGTTTCAGACCAGGACTAACTGTCTCTTGTGCCCCTTCCTCCAGGGTTCATCTACAGCACTGGGGAACTGCTGTCTAGCACTTCCCTAACACACTGCCAGACAGATCCATCAGACACCATATTATAGAGAAAATGATGCCATATCGATGCAACATACATGCAGCATCTGAGGTTTAGTAGAAGGAGCTCCTTGCAGTGCACATAAAAGCCTATGCACGCCTGAATTATGGATCCAAGGTGCAATCCTGCTTGATCCAGTGGGCTACTGATAAACAGTATAGGTTATCCTCAATGTCCCAGTGCTTTATGTCTCTCGCTGATAATCAATTGGTGTTTCAGACATCCCTAGTTATCTAGTGCTCTGTTTGATCACTAACATC
Organism: Leptodactylus fuscus; assembly: GCF_031893055.1. Lineage (NCBI taxonomy): Eukaryota > Metazoa > Chordata > Amphibia > Anura > Leptodactylidae > Leptodactylus > Leptodactylus fuscus. The sequence goes on from NC_134273.1 coordinate 36,657,583, forward strand.
CCTGCTGGTCTTTATTAATTAAAATCTTGTGTTTTAGTGATTAATGATATAATATTCCTGCAATGAAACAATGTACCTGCAACTGTAACGCCGCATCGGAGTCCCCGTATATGCGCCGGGCAACCCCTGAGTTTTCCAATGCTAACTTCTCCAGGAAAGGATAATCAACACTTGAGCCAAAACCAAGACTGTACAAGGTGTATTTCCCCTGAATGGCTTTCTTTGCATTCTTCTGGATTTTTGCAGGATTAGACTCACCTTAAATAAAAGAAGTTGATATGATTGTTCTATTTTTATGATTGTCTATGTGTACAGACCATGTGTGGCAGCTCAGAGAGATCCATGGTTCCCCCATCACACAAGTATTGTGCGTGTTGCTCTATGCTTATATCCTGTATTTTCTTCTACCACTCAATAAAAATAAATATAATATATAATAAAATTAAGGATTAGCTCTATATAAAAGGCAAATTTTTTAACAGCTGTCACATGACTGCATTAAAGTCAATTCATTTCAATTGGGTTACATACATGACCTATTTGTAATGGTTCGTTCTAACAGGCTATCAAAAATTAGGACATGCCCTATTTTTGCCCCTCTTCACAGATACATATCTACTGTACCTCAATATTATAACAGTATAAAGCCAGAGAAAATGACAAGTATTAACCTACCGGCATTGGCTTCTCCATCTGTGAGCAGTATAACTAAGGAGACACTTCTCTCTGGAACAATCTTAGATTCATGGGCTTTATTCAGCAGCTCAACAGCCAATAATATAGGATCATTAATATTTGTAGCTATAATAAAACATATTAGAATGATTATGACATTTCTATACATTTCACAGATTTTTTTTTTTCAATTTCTTTGCATTTTTGCAAATTCCCCATTACAAGACAGATATACATTATATGCCATGATAAGAACTAACTCTGATCATGGACATCACAGCTGGGTAAAAGTTAAAGGAGTATTCAGATCTCAGCTTTTTACTAAGCAGACTTCCCACTGCTACCCTCTTTGTTTGCCAACCTCTTGAATTCAGTAGAAGAGAAGCAGAGTTTTTATGTTATACCCAGGGCAATATACAATATACAGGGCTTATGGGATTTACAAGTGCTGGTATTAGCCCACAGTACAGTTTGACAGTCCTTGCTAGCTACTACTGTATGATATATGCTACAGTGTTGGCCAAAAGTATTGGCACCCCTGCAATTCTGTCAGATAATACTCATTTTCTTCCAGGTAATGATTTCAATCACAAATTCTTTGGTATTATTATCTTCATTTAATTTGTCTTCAATGGAAAACCACAAAAATAATTGTCAAAAAGCCAAATTGGATATAATTCCACAGCAAAAATAAAAAAGGGGGTGGACAAAAGTATTGGCACTGCTTGAAAAATTACGTGATGCTTCTCTAATTTGTGTAATTAACAGCTCCTGTTACTTACCATAGGCACCTAACAGGTGGTGGCAATAACTAAATCACACTTGCAGCCAGTTGAAATGGATTAAAGTTGACTCAACCTCTGTCCTGTGTCCTTGTGTGTACCACATTGAGCATGGAGAAAAGAAAGAAGACTAAAGAACTGTCTGAGGACTTGAGAAATAAAATTGTGAGGAAGCATGAGCAATCTCAAGGCTACAAGTCCATCTCCAAAGACCTGAATGTTCCTGTGTCTACTGTGCACAGTGTCATCAAGAAGTGTAAAGCCCATGGCACTGTGGATAACCTCTCTAGATGTGGATGGAAAAGAAAAATTGACGAGAGATTTCAACGCAAGATTGTGCGGATGGTGGATAAAGAACCTCGACTAACATCCAAACAAGTTCAAGCTGCCCTGCAGTCCGAGGGTGCAACAGTGTCAACCCGTACTATCCATCGGTGTCTGAATGAAAAGGGGACTGTAAGGTAGGATACCCAGGAAGACCCCACTTCTTACCCAGTGACATAAAAAACCAGGCTGGAGTTTGCCAAAACTTACCTGAGAAAGCCAAAAATGTTTTGGAAGAATGTTCTTCGGTCAGATGAGACAAAAGTAGAGCTTTTTGGGAAAAGGCATCAACATAGAGTTTAAAGGAAAAAAAAAAAGAGGCCTTCAAAGAAAAGAACACGCTCCCTACAGTCAGACTTGTGGGAGGTTCCCTGATGTTTTGGGGTTGCTTTGCTGCCTCTGGCACTGGACTGCTTGACTGTGTGCATGGCATTATGAAGTCTGAAGACTACCAACAAATTTTGCAGCATACTGTAGGGCCCAGTGTGAGAAAGCTGGGTCTCCCTCAGAGGTCATGGGTCTTCCAGCAGGACAATGACCCAAAACACACTTCAAAAAGCACTAGAAAATGGTTTGAGAGAAAGCACTGGAGACTTCTAAAGTGGCCAGCAATGAGTCCAGACCTGAATCTCATAGAACACCTGTGGAGAGATCTCAAAATGGCAGTTTGGAGAAGGCCCCCTTCACATCTCAGGGACCTGGAGCAGTTTGCCAAAGAAGAATGGTCTAAAATTCCAGCAGAGCATTGTAAGAAACTCATTGATGGTTACTGCGGTTGTTTGCAGTTATTTTGTCTAAAGATTGTGCTACCAAGTATTATGAATTGACTGAAAAAATAGAGGAGAAAATAAAGATAATACTCAGCCCAAATGTGACTCGTACTTCCTTGCGGCTAATTGATCACCACCCGTATATATCCAACTTGACTCTGCCCGGAAAACTGCTCCCTCGGTTCGGAGCGATGTATATGAAAATCCTCGACATAAAAAGATCCAGCAAGGTCCGTGGTGGGATAAAAAATTCTTCTTCTTTATTGATTACATAGTTGTCATAAAAACGCAATGGTACACATAATGCAAATGCGTCAGACTGTTCCAGAAGAACACGTTTTCTTCCGGCCTTGGCTTGAAACGTCTATGCATGTACAAGTCGGCTCTGCCACTTGCTGTAAGCAGGCATTTTCTTGTAAGTGTCCACAAAAAAATGGCTGCTTACACCAGGCAGTCATGCGCATTCGGCTCTGCCCGAGGCCCGACAGCAGAGCCGACTTGCACATGTGTAGAAGTTTCAAACCAAGGCCAGAAGAAGACGCCCGAAGAGGCCATTCCAGAGGAAGATGGAGGTGTCGCTAGAGAGTTCTCTGGCAGCATTGGGGACGCCCCCAGTGCTGTTTGAGCGCTGGGGACCGCCCCCAGTGCTGCGAGAGAACTCATTTGCATACTGAAGAAAACCAGGATTTCTACTGAACAGCAACACGGAGAAGACAACTAAAGATAGGAGAATAGCCTTTCTTAAGGGTATTCCCACGTGTTAGTCACAAAAATTACATTTTAATGATAGAATCCCTTTAAAGCTGTTTCATTGGCTGCTCAGCAGTCTATACAGTATATACAGTATACTCTGCCGTCTACACAGTATGCTTAGTAGTCTACACAGTATATACAGTATACTCAGCAGTCTACATAGTATGCTAAACAGTCAATCAACCAGCTTTAGGGATGAGCCAAATCTGAACTTCAGCGTTGAAGTTCGGGTTCAGGTACCCGACCCCTCAATGCTTGGCACGGACCTGTACTATACAGTTCGAGTTTGCTCATCACTATATATGAGGGATTCATGAAAACGGCTATCCTCTGGTATAACACTAATACAATACTTCTTCATGGCTGAGTGCACAGCACTTGCAGGTAGTTTATGTCTCTCTATTTAACATGCGGATTCAGTTCACATTAGACTACGTCACTTACAGCCATCTGGATAAATATTCTTGACAAATGTTCTCGCTTCTTCTAGGTTTTCTGGAGTTGCTTTCACTAAAGAATTCTTCCAAGTTTGACCAAGATTGGAAAACAGGATGAAATTAAAGTGATCATGTGGTGCAGTGTCATTCAGAATCTGAAGAAGGGCTTCTTTTGTCTAAAGACAGACACATAAGTAATTGACAATAAAGTTTCCATATATTAACAGCATTTATTTCATTCCAGGCCTTAGGCTCGGTTCACATCTTTGCTTGCCACTCTGTACAGGGATTACGTTCCCCTCTACGAATGAAAAATGCGTAGAAAAAAGCACTGCAAGAAGCGCTTTTCTCTCTGCATTTTTTCCCTATTCGGGCAGAAACCAAACAGAAACCACACGGACCCCATTATAGTCTATGGGTTTTCAGGTTTCCTAAGGTAAACGCTTTTTATGTGGATTAGGTATAATAGGAGCAGAAAGTTACCAAAGGAAAACGCTGTGAAAATGCAATGAAAAATTCTGTAGAAAAAAGCCATGATGCGTTTCTGCCACTTTTTTTTCTGCAGCATCTTGCTATGTGGGGTCACCATGTGGGGTCACTGCATACTGGATGGGATTTTAGCGTATCACATCCACACCTTGAAGAAAAATCACACTATGATTTTTAAAACTGTTGTGTTTTTGGAAATCTCAGCATGTCAATTATAACTATGGAAACACTGGCGGTTTCCCTATAGGTATAATGGAAGCAGAAGGTCCACAGAGAAAACCTCCGTCGACTTTCTGTGGAAAGCGATGGGGGATGTGATGCAATGCCACTGCGGTTTTTCTTGCAGTGCTTTTTTCGCTGTCGCCTGCTACGTGGGGCCTTAGCTTAAGGCCAGGGCCCCATGGGACAGAAACACAGCGACTTGAAAAATCGCGTAGTTTTACAGTAAAGGCAAAGTGGATGGGATTCTAGCGAATCCCATGCTCACTTTGTGGTAAAAACCGCAGTGCGGACACACCGCAATTTCCGCAAAGAGTCTGTGGCTTGAGACTCACTCACAATTAGGACCATTCATTTGGATCTAATCAGGTGCGGGATGCACTTACAACGGCCTCCCATTGCAGCTAGCCACGCAGAAAAGTCACACGACGGAAAAGGTTTCCGCCATGTGAACATACCCTAACTTGCATAACGTTTCTTTATATAATAGCTTAGTGATATAAAAATATCTAAATAATAGAAAATAGGTTGAGAGACAAATGACTATTAATATGGCATACTTTACCTGATCCATTTTTTTACCCCACATTGATCCACTCTTGTCTATGACGTAAACTACATTTTTTGGAACACCAGCCAACTTAGGGGGAGCAAAAAAGTGAACAAAATAGCCATTGACAACCTAAAAAAGAAGCAGAACAAAGATATCTTATTATTGTTATATAGATAACATATCATTGCATATGAATAAAGTAGGCATGGGGACACTCAGCATTGCCAGACCTTCGGAAGATCAGAGACAAAGATTTGGAGGAGCCTTGTTAGCTATATGGAGTATGTGTGTGTGTGTGTATATATATATATATATATATATATATATATATATATATATATACTGTATACGTATGTATATACCTCCCAACCGTCCTGATTTCCGCGGGACATTCATGATTCCGGTGACATGTCCCGCGGTCCCGGTTGGAGGGAGGTATGTCCCGATTTCATCTCAGATCTGCGTCCAGAGGCGGATGCAGATCTGAGTTGAACACATACGCGGCTGAAGCAAGGAGCTGTCACAGTTCAGCTCCTTGCTTCACCGCTGAACGCCGCCTACTGGGGGCAGAGATGGAGGAGACATGAATCTGGGAGCAGAGATGTGTGGACATGAATCTGGGGGAAGAGATGGAGGGACATGAATCTGGGGGCAGAGATGGAGGAGACATGAATCTGGGGGCAGAGATGGAGAGGACATGAATCTGGGGGCAGAGATGGAGAGGACATGAATCTGGGGCAGAGATGGAGAGGACATGAATTTGGGGGCAGAGATGGAGAGGACATGAATCTGGGGGCAGAGATGGAGAGGACATGAATCTGAGGGCAGACATGGAGGACATGAATCTGGGGGCAGAGATGGAGAGGACATGAATCTGGGGGCAGAGATGGGGGGACATGAATATGGGAGCAGAGATGGGGACATGAATCTGGGGGCAGAGATGGAGAGGACATGAAACTGGGGGCAGATGAAGGGTGTATATGAAACTGGGGGAGAGATAGAGGGTGAACATATAATTTACGGGTGACTGTAGGAGGATTATACTGTGTGCGGGCACATGAAAAATTAATGAGAATCGGCGGAGTCAATGCAAAAGTGGGCGGGGCTAAATTTGCCATATGCACCATATAGAATGTGGCTGTTTATGCAGAGCGCAGATCATACACAGTATAACTACAGCAGCGTTCTGTTAGTAAGTACGAGGGCCAGGTCTTGCTGTGTTAGTAGTATAACAGTATAACTTGCCAGCCACAAGCTATAGAGAACCTCTCACTTGTATATTTCCAGGGGTTTCTCTATTAACATCATAGGTCACAGTGAAATCTCCATCCAATAATGTGGTATCACAGTTCGGACATGATCGCTGCTGATCGATTGTGGGTTTAAAAGAGACATGGCCCTGAAGACAACAAAGGAAACGTTAAATACTTCATGGTGTTATTTTTTTTCTTTATGTACTGTGATAAAACCAGAAATGTCAAGAAAAAGACAAAAAAATATATATTTCATAGCATGAGCATCTACAGTACCTCCTTTTCAGAAATCTAGACGCGAGATACCATGTAGACAGGTTACTTACATGTTACAGCGGCAACGTTTCAGCCCTAATAATAAAATCTACATACTGTCACCGACTGACGCTTCTACGTGCCCTGGCAGCGCTGGTTAGGTTTGCTCTATAGCTGGCCATACACAGTAGATTTTGGGTGGTCTATTGATGATGGGATCATTGGTATAAATGATCCCAACATAAACAACTAAACCACCCTATAAAGGCTGGGGGCACCACATTGCGAATGCACAGCGTTTTACATTACCTGCAATGTCGATGGGATTCTAGCTAATCCCATCCACACATTGCAGAAAAATATCCGCAGCCGAAATGGTGCGATTTAAAAAAACGTGTTTTTGTAAATCGCAGCATATCAATTATACCTATGCTGGTGTTTTCACTCAGTCTGCGTTTGTGCTGGATTTTCTGGCCTGAACATCATGTTGGGAGACAGGAACACACTTTTCCATACTATAATCACATCATGTTCAGGCTGATAAATCTGGCACACATACAGTTTCATGGATAAAACTTGGTTGTGTGAATGTGGGGTAAACATGCACCTGCAATCACTTCAGTTTTGTACTCCGTTAAATCTTTGGTTCAAGGGACCCCTTCAGATTTGGTGAAACATGGAAGGGTATGTCTGTGTGATGGGATCTGGGCACCTAGGGTAGTACTGGCAAACAGGCATAGCACAGTTTTAGAGAGAGCAGACTGTACAGTATTGGATGTGCCAGTGTAAAACTGTATAAGGGGCATCAGCAGGAATCATATTGCAGCAGGCAACAATGGCAGGTGGCAGGAAGCAAAGTCTTGGGCTATTAGGAACAGTAAGGGTAGCATTGGCTGTAAGGGGGGAAGCAGGCTAGAGGACAGTAGCAGAGAAAGGGTTACAACAAGAGATAGCAGTGCTGCAAAAGCAAAGAAAGAAAAGAAGTCTTTTTGTAAATGTGCCTCAAGGTAGTGACCCCTAAACAGTGCCCCAAAATCCATGTTGCTGCTAGTACTCTCCTGCTCTATGAGCCTTTGCTAGATTCCTCCTGTATTCAGCCAGCTAGTCATAAGCCATTTACATGTGAATTCTTCTAACACCACTAGATGGCACAAATGAGAACCTTCCTGCAGAAAGAGTCCATGGCAGAATGACAGACTGCTTTTAGACGAGGAGATGCACAGAACTTATGTAGTACTGCACAAATCTGTATACCTGAAAAGGGCAGAACAAAGAAAGGCAAAAATCCACAACAAACATCTTATCATTGCAATATCTTACGCTAAACTGCAATTGTCAACAGAACGATAATGAACAACTTGAGATGTATCACATTTCTGCCGAACATCTGCAAAAACGTCTTCTCAAATGAGAAATGTCAGCTCTCCTGACATGTTCATTTTAGTAAATACTTGAAATCCTCATGAAATATTGATGCTATTAACTACAGATGAGCGAACAGTGAAATATTCAATATTCGTTTCGAATAGCCCCTCAATATTCGACTATTCGAACGAATATCGAATCCCATTATAGTCTATGGGGGAAAAAAAGTTTGTTTCAGGGGAAACCGAAATTTGACTCAGGAGGGTCACCGAGTCCTTTATGACACCTCAGCAAATGATGCCAACACCTCTGGAATGCAACTAGGAAAGCAGGGGAAGCATGCCTGGGGGCATCTAACGTGGCCAATATGATTTTTGGCCCTTGCAGCCTTGCACCAGCAGTGTTTTATTTTTTGGCCCTTGGGGTTAGTTGAGCCTCGCAACAGCAGTGTTTTTGGCCCTTGGAGTGAGTGGAGCCTTGCACCAGCAGTGTTCTTGGCCCCTGGAGTGAGTAGAGCCTTGCAACAGCAGTGTTCTTGGCCCCTGGAATGAGTAGAGCCTTGCAACAGCAGCTGCGCTGAAGACCCTTTCCGATAGCACACTGGCAGCAGGACAGGAAAGGACCTCCAATGTGTACAGCGCGAGTTTCAGCCGCAAATCCAACTTGGAGACCCAATAAGTGTACTGTAGGGCGCAGAGGGATTGGAGAGGACAGGGCTGTGGTCGGCCAGGTTTTTCCACAACATGCGCCTATACTTGTCCCTCCTGGTGACTCTAGGCCCCTCAGTGGCGGTAGTTTGGCGAGGGGGTGCCATTAACGTGCCCCAGACCTTGGAGAGTGTTCCCCTGGTGGGTGTGGACCAGATGGCAGTTGTTAGCCTCTTGGAGGAATTCTTCTCTCTGCCGCCAACGAGAGTTGATGGAAACATCTCCACCATATTCTGCACCAGTTGCTTGTGGCAATCATTAATTCGACTGGCCCTCCCCTCTACCGGAATAAAAGTAGAGATATTATTTTTATGCTGGGGGTCGAGGATTGTAAAAATCCAGTATTGGTTGCTCTCCAGGATTTTGACAATGCGTTTGTCACTTGAAAAGCACCCCAACATGAATTCAGCCATGTGTGCCAGAGTGTTACTTGGCATGACTTCGCTGCCCCCACCGAAATGGTCACTCTCCATTTCCTCCTCTTCCTCCTCCTCCATTTCACCCCATCCGCGCTGCAGCAATGGGACGCACTGAACTTCCCCGCTAGCCTCCTGTGTGACAATGAGATCATCTGCCACTACGTTATCCTCCTCCTCCTCTTCCTCTGTCAATATACGCTGGGAAGCAGACAGGAGTGTGCACTGACTATCCTGCTGGGATGGGTCTGCTCCTATGCCCAACTCCTCAGCATACAATGTGTTATCCCTGATGGCAAAGAGGGATTCTCGCATCACACACAGGAGCGGGATTGTTACACTCACAAGTGCATGGTGGACTCCTCAAAGACACGCAAGATGTCGCATAAGTCTGCCATCTATGGCCACTCATGGTCAAGAAACTGCGGGAGCTGATTCTGAGGAAACCTTGGGTTTTGGAGATGGTACTCCATCAAGGGTCTCTGCTGCTCACACACTTTGCTCAGCCTGTGGTATGTCGAGTTCCAGCGTGTGGAGACGTCGCACAACAGCCGGTGTTCTGGCAGATGGAGGTGTTGCTGGAGTGATTTGAGGCTAGCAGCGGCTACTGTAGACTTGTGAATGTGGGCGCACAAGCGCTGTACTTTCACTAGTAGCTCATGAACGTTGGGGTACCTTTTTAAAAGCCGTTGCACCACTAAATTGAAAACGTGGGCCAGGTATGGAACATGTTGGAGGTTGGCAAGCTCCAGAGCTGCTACCAGGTTCCGGCCATTATCACACACGACCATGCCTGGACCCAGGTCCAGCGGTGAAAACCACGTCTGATCGAGGAGGGCATCCCTCACCTCGGAGGCAGTGTGCTGTCTGTCCCCCAAGCTGATGAGCTTCATCATGGCCTGCTGACATCTCCCAACACCAGTGCTGCAGCAGGGGTCGATGTGACGGTGGAGGCGGAGGAGGAGGAGAAGGGTGGTGGTTCAGAGCCCCTGCCAGGAATTTTAGGTGGGGAGACGAGGTAGTCCGCCCCAGTTTGTGACCCAGTCCCAGCCTCTACTACATTCACCCAGTGTGCCATCAGTGAAATATAGCATCCCTTTCCGCATGCACTTGTCCACACGTCGGTGGTCAAGTGGACCTTTGTGCAAAGCATTGTGCATCTCTGGTGTAGCAGAGCTCAGTGCACACGCAGCTGTGCTACATCTTGGGTGTAGCAGAGCTCAGCGCACACTCAACTCTGCTACATTTCTGGATGTAGTAGAGCTCAACGCACACTCAGCTCTGCCACATCTCGGGTGTAGCAGAGCTCAGCACACGGCCAGCTCTGCTACAACTCAGGTGTAGCAGAGCTGTGCGCTCAACACTGCTACATCTGAGATCAGACTGTGAACCGATCTTAGACTCTGCCTCCTCTGGCACTCAGCTCTGCTACTTCTCTGGATGTAGCAGACCTCAGCGCACACTCAGCTCTGACACATCTCGGGTGTAGCAGAGCTCAGCGCACAGCCAGCTCTGCTACATCTCCGGTGTAGCAAAGCTGTGCACTCAACACTGCTTCATCTGAGAACGGACCAGAATGGAGACTGCTGTGGACCGATCTTAGACTCCACCTCCTCCAGCAGAACCAGCGTTGATTGGCCGAATGTTGTACTCTGTATGGCATTCAGCCAATCAACGCTGGTCAATGGATTCCTATGGCAAAAAAGTCAGCTTCCGCATATCGCAAGCTGACAGGGATCCCGACCAGATAGAGCCCCAAAGAGCTGTTTGAGTAACATTCCCACCTAAATAAAGGTAATCCCTAGCTAACCCTGCCAGTACATCTATCCCTGTCTCACAGTCACATAGTTCAGTCTCATATGACCGGATATTAAATCCACTATTCTTATAAATTGGAGGTCATCTGATTTAGCCAGCCAATTACTTTTTCTGATTTTTTTAGATGCCTCCGTTGTCGTAGTTCCTGTCCCATCTCCCCTGCACAGTTATTGATGCAAAAAAAGTACCAGGGAAGGTGGGAAGGGATACGAATTTTTAGTGCATTTGCCTCGGGGTATTTAGTTGTAATCGAATACCTCGCACGGCCTCATATTCGATCGAATATCAATTCGATCGAGCGCCGTTCGCTCATCTCTAGTTATTAGGAAAACAGACGGAAGCTGTATATAGATACAGATATATATATATTTGTGCTACTTCATATCTCACAAACATTACCTTTTCTCCATAGAGAGATTTTTTGATGGCAGGTAGTAAGTCATTGTTGATGAAAGATGCTTTAGCATCTAGAAAGCTGATGCCTTGGGGTTCATGTATGTCTACTTCAATCTAAACATGAGAAAAATACATTCAGTTTGTCCACACAATATACAGTATAGTCTATGGGATTGAACTTGTGAATATACAGCAGCAACAACAATATTACAGAGGATTTTCAGGATCTCATCTTTACTAAGGTGTATTTACATGACTGTATGTATTGCTGTTACATGTAATATCTGTTTGGTCTCATAGGTAGTCTGGGGTATTTGGGGTAGAATAAATCTATAAATACAGCATCACCAGAGCCTGTATGACTTGGGGACTATGCAAATCCATTATAGGCTATACTGCCATACAGTGCTCATGCACATCCCTCAATTTTACGCATAAATTCTTTATGGTGTCAAGCACATTGAAAGGAATTAGCTTTTTTTTAACATAAGTCATAATTCATGTATTAAAATGTGAGGTTCTTAGTACACTATTTGATCAAATTGTGAGAACCCATCTGCCCTGACCAGGTGGCCACATTTAGATCTGAGTTTAGGCATAGAGAAGTGTGTTCAGGACAAGAAGTATCCATATACTTTATTACAATTAAAATAGCCTTCAGAGTAGTGTAAGTCCAACAAAAAATTCAAGACAAATATTCAGATAGCATAGTAAAATAAATGCAAAATATACAGTGGCGGACAAAAAAAACGCACCATCAGTGGATTTTGTCAAATGTATGTGACGCATATAAATTAAGTCCCTGCAGATGATATGTATACCTCCTAGTATGAAATCAACTGAAAAATGTCAAGTGACATGTACAAAATTGCCAAATACTCGTCATCCAGGAGAGAAGAGGATACAAATAGGAAAAAGACAAGAAATCATTTTTGCTACAATTATTACATTTTGTTCTTTTGGCCGCCACTGTATATATATTCTGTAGATGTATATTTATGTACATATGTATATATTTATATTTCAGTTACTGTATATATATAAATAGACAATTACATTTTGACATGATGACAATTGTAACAGAGCTATAGTTGATGTGTAATTGCTTATTTTTGTCACATTAAACTGATTGCCTCCCCAAAGACATCTTTTAAAGGGGTTGTCCAGGAATTACAACTTTTTTCTAGGAAGTCAAAGAAGGTGAAAAATAAAAAAAACTCACCTGTCCCTGGCGCTCTGGTGTCCCCTGCCCCTGTCTGATCCACTGGCGCCCAGGGGCTTGTTACAGTGGAAGTCTTCGCCACACGTGATTGGCCTAAGTGGTCACAAGAAGGGCCCAGGGGCGTCACCAGTGATGCATGTAAGCTGTGTTCTTTCCTTAGGCCTTAGGGCTACTAATTTGTTTCATGTGTTGTAAGGACTTCTGCTGAAACAAGCCTGGGGTGCTGCAGGACTGGACAGCGGCAGGGAACACTGGACCACCGGGAACAGGTATGTTTTGGGGGGGGGTTTCGCTTTCCCCGGCCTCCAAGAAAAAAACTGTAATTTCTGTAGGAACCTATTTGGCTGATTGCTCCAGTTTAATTCTCCCCCCCCCCCTTACTTTGTCTTAGGTGGGCAAAGGTTGGGACGAGGCACATTAAAAAGACAACTTGGATATAAGTCTAATTATTGTCATAGTATATGATAATAAACAAACTGTACCTGGAAACTTTTAACAAGGTTTTTAGGCTGAACTTTGATGAACATCTCATACTTTCCAAGATGACGTTTCAGCATTTCTTCATAAACCAACTCAAATGTGACTTTACTTGCTGGAGCCACGTTTACTGACACAGTAAATTTCTCCGTCTTCCTTCCAGAGGCTCTGTGTAAATCATTCAATTGGTCATATGAAGCATCATACATAACACGCATATTGTATAATCTACTTAATATTACTTTGTGAAGACGGTAAATAGAAGAGAGCAAAGGAAAAATAAGTCATCAAAGGAGTAGTAGTACGCATGGTATATATGTGAGTAAAAGAAAAATAGACAAAAGAGACTCCATCTAGTTCACTGCGAGGTCAAAAGCAGAATCAGACCTGGGAATCTGAGGTGCTGAAATCCAAAAGCAGTCCATGCAAATCCATCAAATAAGGTAAAACACTATGGCGCTCAACGGAACACTCCACAAAACTTTATTACAGTAACACAGGCATAAAAGATACACCAACCAAAAAGGGGCCACACGGTGGCTCAGTGGTTAGCACTGCAGCCTTGCAGCACTGGGGTCCTGGTGTTCAAATCCCACCAAGGGCAAAAAAACATCTGCAAGGAGTTTGTATGCTCTCCCCGTGTTTGCATGGATCTCCATCCCATATTCCAAAAAGACATACTGATAGGGAAAAAATGTACAATGTAGGCTCACAATCTACATAAAAAAAAAACAAAAACAAAAAAGATACATCAACTGCATCCTCAGAAATGGGCCACTTCATACGACATGTAATTCTACCATCTGACAGTGTGAAGGCACAAGGAGTCTTGTATCTATCGTGGACAGTAAATTCAAAATAAATGTATATCATATGAGGATGTGGAACATTTACCTGACAAGTCCGGCTGTTTGGCCCCTTGATACGGCTTTTTCATACTGTTTCTTAGCAGCTTCTTTTTCCTTAATAACTCCTGGATATGTCACTCCGTCTATTATCCTACAAAATGGATTTGGTGCTTATGCATTATGAATGACCTCATTACACTTATTAATCCAGCCTATAATAAACTTTTTAAAGGCTATTCACATGACCGAAAATGAAGAGGAATTTAATCTAGACATCCACTTCTTCATTTTCTGGCACCCCAAAATCATCGCCAGACTTTGTCATGTGAACATATCCAAATTGTCTCACAACATTTTACCCAAATAGTATTGATTTTTAAGCTTTATTTGTAACTAAGGTTAAGGCCACATGTAGCTTTTTTGATGCAGATTTTGCTGCGGTTTTTTGAGTCAAAGCCAGGAGTGGATAGAAAAGAAATGGAAAATTGGAAGCTCTTATACATCTCCCTTCTGCAGGGGCGTAACTACCATAGAGGCAGCAGAGGCGGCTGCCACAGGGCCCGGGCCATTAGGGGGCCCGGTTACAGCCGCTACCGCGGCATTTTTTTTTTTTTTTTTTTTTTTTTTTAATAGGCCGTTATGGGCCCTATCTTTGCAGACCCCCGAGTATAATGATCGGCGGACCGGGAGAGGTAAGGGAACGTAAAAAATACTGTTACTTACCTCTCCACGATCCTGCCAGGCCTCCTTCATACTTGTCTGACGTTACATGAGCCCGGCCTGCTTCCTGGGTCATGTGACGTCCGACGTCATTGCAGAAGGACGAGAGCGGCGGCCGACAGCATAGGAGTCGGGGGACAGGTAAGCAACTGGTTTTTTTTAATGTTTTTATTCCTCCGGGTCTCCGATTATTATACTCTGGGGTCTGAAAAGACCCCAGAGTATAATAATTGTTTATGGGTGTCCACAGTGGGACATAATACTGTGTGCAGGGGACACTATGGGGGATAATACTGTATGCAGGGGCCACTAATGGTCATAATACTGTATGCAGGGGCCACTAATGGTCATAATACTGTGTGCAAGGGCCACTAATGGACATAATACTGTGTGCAGGGGCCACTATGGGGGATAATACTGTGTGCAGGGGCCACTAATGGTCATAATACTGTGTGCAAGGGCCACTAATGGACATAATACTGTGTGTAGGGGCCACTATGGGGCGTAATACTGTGTGCAGGGGCCACTATGGTGCATAATACTGTGTTCAGGGGCCACTATGGGAAATAATACTGTGTGCAGGGGCCACTATGGGGCATAATACTGTGTGCAGGGGCCACCAATGGTCATAATACTGTGTGCAAGGGCCACTAATGGACATAATACTGTGTGCAGGGGCCACTATGGGGGATAATACTGTGTGCAAGGGCCACTATGGGACATAATACTGTGTGCAAGGGCCACTATGGGACATAATACTGTGTGCAGGGCTTACTAAGGGACATAATAGAGTGCGGAGGAGGGGGTCAGTCGAGGTCTTCGGCGTCGGTGTCGGTTGGGGGGGGGGGCCCCCATGTCAAAAGTTCGCCAAGGGGCCCCGCCATTCCTAGTTATGCCACTGCCCTTCTGCTAAATCCACTGCAGATTTAGGTTCAAGAAACTACAGAAAATCTGCAGCAAAAAAAACGCTGCGATTCCATTTCGTGGGGCCTCTGCCTTAAACAGATATCAAAAATATATTATGCAAGATAGCAATATATTACTAAAGTGTCCAATGAGACAAAAGCCATGAGGAGAATTCTGATTTTAGTTTCTGGGATAATGATAAATCTGACAGTGCCAAAAATGCTATTGATAGCACAGAGTTAAAAAGTCACAATTTCTTGCTTAAAAACCCCATTTGTGCAAAAAAACTCTGCCCCACTGTTCATACAGGTACCATCTCCCCTTTATGAATATTCACACGCTTGTGCTCCCTGTTGTCCCAGTCCCTATACTCTCCTTTTCAGTGCACTCGGCAGACCAGGTGTCATAGAGAAAGTTTTCAGGGTTGATGAATAAAAGAGGTCAGTCGGACTTTGCAGATAATTTGCAAAACCGCAACGTTTTACAGGCACTGCAAAGTTTATGGAACGCTTCCACATCCACATATTGCATAAAAATACACGCAGCGAAAATGCTGCAATTTCCAAACCATCACAGCATGCCAATTATACCTAAAGAAACACTGGAGGTTTCCATATATATATATATATATATATATATATATATATATATATATATATATATATATATATATATATATATATATATATATATACAGTCCTATGAAAAAGTTTGGGCACCCCTATTAATCTTAATCATTTTTAGTTCTAAATATTTTGGTGTTTGCAACAGCCATTTCAGTTTGATATATCTAATAACTGATGGACACAGTAATATTTCAGGATTGAAATGAGGTTTATTGTACTAACAGAAAATGCGCAATATGCATTAAACCAAAATTTGACCGGTGCAAAAATATGGGCACCTCAACAGAAAAGTGACATTAATATTTAGTACATCCTCCTTTTGCAAAGATAACAGCCTCTAGTTGCTTCCTGTAGCTTTTAATCAGTTCCTGGATCCTGGATGAAGGTATTTTGGACCATTTCTTTCTACAAAACAATTCAAGTTCAGTTAAGTTTGATGGTCGCCGAACATGGACAGCCCGCTCTCAAATGATCTGAAAACAAAGATTGTTCAACATAGTTGTTCAGGGGAAGGATACAAAACATTGTCTCAGAGATTTAACCTGTCAGTTTCCACTGTGAGGAACATAGTAAGGAAATGGAAGACCACAGGGACAGTTCTTGTTAAGCCCAGAAGTGGCAGGCCAAGAAAAATATCAGAAAGGCAGAGAAGAAGAATGGTGAGAACAGTCAAGGACAATCCACAGACCACCTCCAAAGAGCTGCAGCATCATCTTGCTGCAGATGGTGTCACTGTGCATCGGTCAACAATACAGCGCACTTTGCACAAGGAGAAGCTGTATGGGAGAGTGATGAGAAAGAAGCCGTTTCTGCACGTACGCCACAAATAGAGTTGCCTGAGGTATGCAAAAGCACATTTGGAGAAGCCAACTTCATTTTGGAAACAAAGATTGAGTTGTTTGGTTATAAAAAAAGGCGTTATGCATGGCGTCCAAAAAGAAACAGCATTCCAAGAAAAACACTTGCTACCCACTGTAAAATTTGGTGGAGGTTCCATCATGCTTTGGGGCTGTGTAGCCAATGCCAGCACCAGGAATCTTGTTAAAGTTGAGGGTCGCATGGATTCCACTCAGTATCAGCAGATTCTTGAGAATAATGTTCAAGAATCAGTGACGAAGTTGAAGTTACGCCGGGGATGGATATTTCAGCAAGACAATGATCCAAAACACCGCTCCAAATCCTCAGGCATTCATGCAGAGGAACAATTACAATGTTCTGGAATGGTCATCTCAGTCCCCAGACCTGAATATCATTGAACATCTGTGGGATGATTTGAAGCGGGCTGTCCATGCTCGGCGACCATCTAACTTAACTGAACTTGAATTGTTTGTCCAAAATACCTTTATCCAGGATCCAGGAACTGATTAAAAGCTACAGGAAGCGACTAGAGGCTGTTATCTTTGCAAAAGGAGGATCTACTAAATATTAATGTCACTTTTCTGTTGAGGTGCCCATACTTTTGCACCGGTCAAATTTTGGTTTAATGCATATTGCGCATTTTCTGTTAGTACAATAAACCTCATTTCAATCCTGAAATATTACTGTGTCCATCAGTTATTAGATATATCAAACTGAAATGGCTGCTGCAAACACCAAAATATTTAGAACTAAAAATGATTAAGATCAATAGGGGTGCCCAAACTTTTTCATAGGACTGTATATATATATATATATATACAGTCCTATGAAAAAGTTTGGGCACCCCTATTAATCTTAATCATTTTTAGTTCTAAATATTTTGGTGTTTGCAGCAGCCATTTCAGTTTGATATATCTAATAACTGATGGACACAGTAATATTTCAGGATTGAAATGAGGTTTATTGTACTAACAGAAAATGCGCAATATGCATTAAACCAAAATTTGACCGGTGCAAAAGTATGGGCACCCTTATCATTTTATTGATTTGAATACTCCTAACTGCTTTTTACTGACTTACTGAAGCACAAAATTGGTTTTGTAACCTCAGTGAGCTTTGAACTTCATAGCCAGGTGTATCCAGTCATGAGAAAAGGTATTTAAGGTGGCCAATTGCAAGTTGTTCTACTATTTGAATCTCCTCTGAAGAGTGGCATCATGGGCTACTCAAAACAACTCTCAAATGATCTGAAAACAAAGATTGTTCAACATAGTTGTTCAGCGGAAGGATACAAAAAGCTGTCTCAGAGATTTAACCTGTCAGTTTCCACTGTGAGGAACATAGTAAGGAAATGGAAGACCACAGGGACAGTTCTTGTTAAGCCCAGAAGTGGCAGGCCAAGAAAAATATCAGAAAGGCAGAGAAGAAGAATGGTGAGAACAGTCAAGGACAATCCACAGACCACCTCCAAAGAGCTGCAGCATCATCTTGCTGCAGATGGTGTCACTGTGCATCGGTCAACTATACAGCGCACTTTGCACAAATAGAAGCTGTATGGGAGAGTGATGAGAAAGAAGCCGTTTCTGCACGTACGCCACAAATAGAGTTGCCTGAGGTATGAAAAAGCACATTTGGACAAGGCAGCTTCATTTTGGAAACAAAAATTGAGTTGTTTGGTTATAAAAAAAAAGGCGTTATGCATGGCGTCCAAAAAGAAACAGCATTCCAAGAAAAACACATGCTACCCACTGTAAAATTTGGTGGAGGTTCCATCATGCTTTGGGGCTGTGTGGCCAATGCCGGCATCGGGAATCTTGTTAAAGTTGAGGGTCGCATGGATTCCACTCAGTATCAGCAGATTCTTGAGAATAATGTTCAAGAATCAGTGACGAAGTTGAAGTTACGCCGGGGATGGATATTTCAGCAAGACAATGATCCAAAACACCGCTCCAAATCCTCAGGCATTCATGCAGAGGAACAATTACAATGTTCTGGAATGGCCATCCCAGTCCCCAGACCTGAATATAATTGAACATCTGTGGGATGATTTGAAGCGGGATGTCCATGCTCGGCGACCATCTAACTTAACTGAACTTGAATTGTTTGTCCAAAATACCTTTATCCAGGATCCAGGAACTGATTAAAAGCTACAGGAAGCGACTAGAGGCTGTTATCTTTGCAAAAGGAGGATCTACTAAATATTAATGTCACTTTTCTGTTGAGGTGCCCATACTTTTGCACCGGTCAAATTTTGGTTTAATGCATATTGCGCATTTTCTGTTAGTACAATAAACCTCATTTCAATCCTGAAATATTACTGTGTCCATCAGTTATTAGATATATCAAACTGAAATGGCTGTTGCAAATACCAAAATATTTAGAACTAAAAATGATTAAGATTAATAGGGGTGCCCAAACTTTTTCATAGGACTATATATATATATATATATATATATATATATATAATGGAACCCTCTGCAGACCTTCTGTGAAAAGCACTGCGAGAAAAACCTCAGTGCCGCATTTTTTCCTGCAGCTCTTTTTTTCTGCAGCCCACTACATGGGGCCTGACACAGGGAATTGACTGAGAATGAGCATTTCTATGAATTACCATTCACCTGATAATCATCCCATTAAAAAACAGTGAAAGCCTTAGCCCATTTGGTGAGCCAAAATGTTCATACAACACAAGGTAGTTTTATCTGCCCCTGGTTATGAGGCTGCTAGGAACCAGATAGTAATCAGTGGAGTTTCCTTATGTGGCCCTTTCAGACTTAAGCTGAGTTCACATGGGGATTTTTGGTCCGGATTTTGACGCAGAATCTGCCTCAGAATCCGGCTCCAAAAAACGCCTCCCATTGACTTCAATGGGAACCATTGACTTCTTTTTTCCATTAAAGAATCGAAAAAAGAAGCGAGCTGCCCTATCTTGACGCGGATTCTGCGTCTGAATCCGCTGCAGCACGACACTCCCTCCCAACTAGGTCCATTCATTTGGGCCTAATCTGGAGCAGATTGCCGAGACTGGATGCCGGTGCACTGCACTGACATCCAGTCGTGGCTAGCCGTTTTTTGGACCGGATTCTGAGGTGGCCTCTGCATCAAAATACGGTCCAAAAAAGCCCGTGTTAAACTTAGCCTTAACGTACTATCAACCTTGGCACCCCCTTTTAGTTATACCCTTAGTTTGGGGCACCCACAGTGTTATATCTTTGCATATACCCCTGTTGCACTTACATGCTGAAATTTGTAATAAAAGCTGTTTTTGGCAGATCCACATCAAAGATGACTTCCTTGGAGACATTGGCTCGATTAACGGCTCTGCTTGTGATGACATTATGGGCAAAGCGAGATGTCACCTGACTGTTGATGTCTATACTGTAGACTTCTATATCATTCACCGGCTGAATGACGCAACAATACAAATAAATAATTTTAGTATGAAAAAGTAATACAATAATCTTGAGTCTTTTTTTTTGTAATGTAGATTGTGAGCCCCATATAGGGATCACAATGCACATTTTTTTCCTATCAGTATATCTTTGTAGAATGGGAGGAAATCCATGCAAACACGGGGAGAACATACAAACTCCTTGCAGATGTTGATCCTGGCAGGATTTGAACCCAGGACTCCAGCGCTGCAAGGCTGCAGTGCTAACCACTGAGCCACTGTTTTGCCCCATTCTTGAGTCTTTTTGTATAAACTTGTACTGTCTTTAATCCCTTGTGAAGCATATATAGAATGGATGTTCTTATGTGCACTTGTATTCTAAAGGATTGTCAATAATAAATGTGGTATCTAATGAGTTTAATATAGGGAGTGGATCTCGTAGGTCTATCCATCATCAGAATATTTAGATTGTATGTTAATAAATCATATACACTGTATAGTCAAAGTTCTGGAATGTTCTAATATACATGGGGGAGAATTATCAAGATCGACATTATCTACGCTGGTCGTGAATCCCATGCGCTTCCAGAGGATATGCTTGTGTTTGATCAGTGCGGGGTCTTAGCAATGGAACCTCTATTTGATTGGAATGGCAATTGCCTAAGTGTTGCTGATCCATTAGACGTCTATAGGACTGATGAAGATATCTGATCACTGTACTGGCTATTTCCATCAGTCACATAGAGATGGAATGGAGAACCAATTTGCACATTCTGTACGTCTAACCCTGCATTTGAATGGGGGACGTAGAACCCCTAGTCTTATCAGTGAGGATTGCAGTGATGAGACCCAACAGTGATCAGACTTTTATCACCTATTATATGGCTAAGGCCACACACCCCATAGATGAAAATGAAGCAAAAATCCAAACACCTTTTTTTGCGTGTTTGCTTTTATCATCCCATGTGGGGAAAAATGCAGCATTTTTGGAAGCTATAATTAGCATGCTATATTTTTCAACAACGTATAGTACGTAAATGTATAGAAATGTAAATTTTTAATGGCCACCCTGCTTTGAGTACCAGTACTTACATTATCAGTGCTTCTTTTCTGTAGAGAAATAGAAAAAGGAAAATTGCATATCAAACGTGGAAAATATGCAACACTATATAGCATTTAAAATAAACACCATATTTTTCAGACTATACAGTAAGACACCTGATATAGGACGCACTTCAGATGTACATACCAAAAAATATAGAAAGAAATATTTCATTTCAGTTAAGATTTCCTTGGTGGACAAAGGAATTCTAGGCTAGGTTTGGAGCTTAGTGGTTGACTTTTGTTAAATCTAGTTTGTCTCTTATGCTAGGTTCACACCTGCGTTGGGGTTTCCATTCTTCAGGTCTGCTTGGAGACCCAAAAACTGGAAATCCAATCTGCTTCAAAGTGGTCACCCATAGACTATAATGGGGTCCGCCTGATTTCCACCCAAGAGAAAAGTCTCTCCGAAATTTTCAAGTGGAATGTGTGACAGAATCTCCAAACACTCATCGAGCGCAGATGTGAAGCTAGCCTTAGCTGTTCAAGTGCTTTGTCTATAATATCCAAATATGAAGTTTGCCTAAGGGACCACCTCTATTAAGTAAGGGGACCCAAGATCCTCATCTATAATGAATCCAAAATTCTTCAATCTGGTTGATGGGAAAAGATGGCATTTCTACAAGCTGACTATAAATACAGATGTCCAGTTTTTTGGGATCTGCCTAGAAAGTGGAAGAAAATTCACATCTGGGGAATTATTGGGGAATGAAGGCACACTTCATCTCTTGCTCCCTGCTTGACATTTTTTGGACAGTGAGTGGAGAGGAGCACAAATAAAGGTGGGCCAGAGAAGGTGCACTTACACGCACAAGAATGACAGTACTAAGAATTTGGGGCGTCTTAGAAATTCCAGCACATTGTGCGCCTGTTTAGAAATGAATAAAGACTGGCATATGAATAAACAGTATAAATAAATTCCCCCAATTGTCTTTCAGCATTTGAAGTATAATGTTGAGACAAAGAAGATTTTCTCAAGATGAAACTTTGACTAGCAATTTATCCAAATATGGGGTCACACCTACTGTAATTCCTTCAATCTTAGGGCTGCTTGCCACGTTACTGCCATTTTGGTGAAGACTTGGGGAGCAGAAGCAAGTGACTTCTAAGCAGAGCATTTGACCTCAGACAGCTAAGGAAAATATCCTTTTAAATAGTGGAACAGAGCTTTTGACTGGCAAAGGTCATGAGTCTGTTCCCCCACAGAAAGTGACAAGATGGGTTAACTCGTTTTAACTTTTTTGGCCAGAGGAGAATTTTTTGAGAAGACTTTACTTGATTCTGAATATCTCTGCTTATTCAAGGTATTTATCCTGGAATCTTGGGGAATTTTTAAGCTCAGTAACAAAAGGACCTGAAATTGGACCTCTTAGGTGTTAGGAAAGGAAGAGATTTTATCTTCACTCAGATTTTTACGAATATCTTCAGGCTTAGTACTAAATAAGGATAAAATGGCTGCCTTAACCAAATGGGCCTTTTGGCAGTATTATAAAGCCCATGGACCTCGATGTGCGCATGGACCTGTTACCATTCACAAATGGCATACTAGATGCAATGCCCGTATTGCCCAAAACACCCTATTGAGTTTTGTGTGCTCCACAAAGTGATGTATGAAACACACTGACCTCATGAATAGCAGCCACCTCGAAACACCAAGGAAACCAGTATGGCTGGTGTTTGATGACCAAGGCAAAGAACAGACCTGCATATAACCTCAGGGGGAGACTAAAGAAGAAAGTTATTCAGCCAAAAAGAAACTAACCAATTCTCCCCAAGAAATAGTCTCATGGACAGAGAATTTTGTCATTATAGAGGGCTGGTGCTAAACAAAAGGAAAAATATATTAGGTAAATACATGCACAATAGGCATAATAAAGCTTTTACCAACCTGAATATTTTTAAGTCCTTTAATCAGAAAGTCGCCATTTATCGGAGACAGAAAACATATCAATACTGTGAAAAGCAGTAAAAGATGATCCATCTTGAAAATTTGCATCACCTGGCTAATACCTATTATAGGCGAGATTAAAAAAACGTGAATAAATAATTGGAATAAAAACATTGAACAATATCTTTTGCTTGTGGAGATCTACCAGTAGGACACAGCCAAGGGTTGACCACAAATTTAAAGTATTTAGTTGCTTAAATGGTCACTAACTTTTTAACAAACTTTGCATAAAATAATAGTACAAGTGGCTATACAAAACATTAGCCCTTAGACCATTACCCATTAGTCATTACCCCTTCTAACTCACGTCTAGACCTCTCACACAGAAAACCAGTACACTACTCTATACTGATGAGAGGCAAAAACCTTGCAACAGCTGTCTGCGGATGGGAACATATTCCTTCTGGAGAAGTTATACTGGCACAATAAGGTGTTATATTCATTACCCAGAATTCCAGAATTATTAGCAGGGCATGCATGGATTAATAAATCCTTGTGCCCGTCTCTCCCTAATGAGACACATTATCCCTTCTATACAAAACTTTGTAATATATCTTGTAGAGAAAATGCTTCCTAGTTAGACTCTTTCCACCTCTCCTACCTGATAAGCTGACATTCACTCTGAAATCTCTGCTGGATTCTGTTTTGCTAGTGCAGAAAACCACAGAGCTTTTCTATTACAGCTCATGATAAATATTTATGGAGAGGAGAGGGGAATAAATGAGCATGGACTGAGCTCTATTATGTGCTATATAATCCTGCTGATACTTCTGAATGTAAGAGAGGAGAGTTATGAATCAGATTCTCCTTCCCTTTCTGTATTCAGTGTTCACCCAGCAGGTTAGGGAGAACTAAAAATTAGAGATGTAGCCCACAAAAAAAAACTGGTAAAAAACGCAATGGTCAGAAATAATGTTACTCCTCCAACACTGTACTACTGATATATGCAAAGTTTGTTGAAAGATTGGATACACTTTATAGTTAAAAGGGTTTATTTTTATTTAAATTAGGCCAGGAGAGGTTAAAAAAAAAAAAAAGAAAGAAAAAAAAAAGAAAACACTCACCTGTCCCTGATGCCTCCCAGTGTGGTCCAGTCGATGGGAGTCCCTGCCACATGTGACTGCTGGGGCCAATCAGGGGCCTAAGGAAGGGAACCCAGAAATTCACAGTCAGTAAGAAGACAAGAAGACTTCAGAGCAGCTGGACCAGACCACGATGGGAGGCAACTGAGCACCAAGGACAAGAGAGTATGTTTTTCTTCTTTTTTTTTCCACCTCCCCACTTAAGGTGGGGTGGCATAAACACAAAAGTCCAGTTTCTTTAATCCAAAACAAAGGTAGAGTTTATTTTCACGCAAGAAAGTAGTGTAACAACAAAAGGAAACAATACAAAAATAAATACCTGCCCGGCTAGGCTCTAACTAAACATAGAATAGGTTACCTCACCTAGAATAACAGAAATCCAAAAGCCAGTAGAATCATTCAGGACACAGCTCCAAAAATATCACCTCTCTGTTTGCTCTCCACCCAAGCTCTGCGACAGTCTGCTGCTGGAGCTGACTTCTTAAGCCTCCTTGATGAGCAGACTCTCAACAGCTGAGTCTCTGCTGGAACATCCCAAAGTGTGGACTGGAGGGGGGTGGAATGACAGGTCCCACTACCAACCTACCTGCCATTCCTATTATTCCTATTATGTATATATATACTTTGGAGAGCCTCTTTAACTACTTAAGGGAAATCCAATGACCATTTTAATCAGCTTATGTATATCAATACATAGCCCTTTATTTTTTCATTTTTTTTCACACTGCAGACATTTAAAGAACAGTTTTAGGCTAAGGCCCGACATTGCAGAAAGGCAGTGGAAAAAAAATCTGCAAAGTTAATGAGAATCTAGCTAATCTCATCCACTTATTGAAGAAAAAAATCCAGTTGAAAAGCTGCATTTTTGAAAAAAATGTCAATTTTACCTCCAGAAACACTTGTGTTTTTCCTACAAATTTAATAAGGGAAGAAAAACTGCAGAGAAAAATGCATCAAAAATACAATGAAAACTCTTGCAGAAAAAAATGCGATGCATTTCTGATTCATTTTTTCCACTGCGTTTTTTTAAGGTAAAGTTCACTAAGTAAATTTAAAAGTGTTTTAATTTTAAGACAAAAAGGAAAGAAATAAACCTAGTACAGGTGGTGGGTGACAGAAGGATACAGTCCGTGGTGAGTTCCATACTGGAGATCAACTCCCATTCCTTGTATGAGACCGTGACAGCACTGGGCAGTAATGTCAGTGACTGACTGCTTCACCTCAAGTGTGAGAAGGAGCGTTATCGGAGATCCTTACTCCCAACTACGTCAGGCTCTATAATCAACATCAGGTTAAAAGGAGATCACTACGCACAGAAGTGATCTACGCCGTTCAGTAGAAATACCGTTTTTTACCAGTATGCAAATGAGTTATCTCACAGCAATGAGGGCGGGCCCCAGCGCTCAAACAGCAATGGGGGCATCCCCATTGCTGCCAGAGAACTGTCTCCAGCGACGCCTTCATCTTCAGCTGCAACCGCCTCTTCTGTCTTCCGTGTCTGTCAAACTGCAACGCCTGCGCAGTTGCCTCTGCCAGTGAGACACCAGCAGAGCCGAGTGCACATGCCGGCCGGCGGCCGCCGGCCGGCATGCGCAGTCAGCTCTACTTGTGTCTCACTTGTAGAGCCGACTGCGCAGGCATCGCAGTTGACCCAGACGGAAGATGACGAGAGAAGGGGAGGATGCAGCTGAAGATGGGGGCGTTCTCTGGAGACAGTTCTCTGGCAGCAATGGGGATGCCCCCATTGCCGTTCGAGTGCTGCTGGGGCCCGTCCCCATTGCTTTGAGAGAACTCATTTTAATACCGGTAAAAAATGGTATTTCTACGGAACGGCGGGCTGGAGGCGACTGAGCAAGGTAGACATCATTTAATAATTTATAAAGGTGATGTTAGGTTCACACTAGCATTGCCTCTTCCTTGTTCAGATAAATGAATTGCAGCCTATTTGGTTTGGTTTTTCACCTTTACATTTGCTGGGAGTAAACAGGAAACACGTGATACTATTACACTTACTATTATACTGTACATGGATCTCTCTCTTTTAATTGTGACATTGTAGTTTAGGACTGATGTGATTTATTGCGGCTTGTGATTGTATATTCTTATCATTTACCTTTGTGATGTCTTAAGTATTTTGTATCCAGTTTATAATTAAAAAATAAAAAATCCAACAGATAAATGTCCAAAATATCCAAAAGGAACAAGAACTGTTTCCTTTCTGCAACACAAACTGGAAGCAAACAGCATGAGATGTTTCACTGCATTCCTCAAGGGATTTAGTAAGGAATGTCGGATAGTTTTATATAAATACAAATATTCATAGCAATGCTTAACCCTGTATGGTGGGTCTACAGCTGCCATTCAGGCCGAGGCTCCATATAGTATATCCACCCCAATTTTGCTGCAAAAAACACTGCATTTTACAGTAACTGCAAAGTGGATGGGATTCTGGATAATGCCTTCCACACACTGCAGAAAAATATCTGCAGGTGACATGCTGCGATTTCAAAAATTGTCGCATACCTACAGAAACACTGGCGCTTTTTGGTTGCAGCTCGCTATGTGCGGCCTTAGCCTCAAAGAGGTTTTCCAGGACATCCCCAGATCTATCCTTAAAATAAGATATCCATATGATAGGTCATCAATATCAGGTTTTGGTGGTCCAATCTTTAGAAAGGGGGATGGATGTTTTACTGTGGCAGCTATAGACCTAATATAGGTCTACGGATCAGTAATCACTGATAAGATACAATGTGATATATTCCAAAGTATTGTAGAATTGATCAAACAATTACTTCTTCAGGTCCCCTAAGGTGGCATTCACACTACCATTGTCATCCGCTCAGCAGTGTCCATGAATATTGTCCGTACAAGATTTTAGCAACAGACACTAGCTGGTCTGTTTTCAAATTCCATTAATTTTAATGCAATTTTATCTTGAGTGTCCGTTTTTTTTTTGGTTTTTTTTAACATTGAGGTCTATGGGCAACAGACAGTAACTGATAGCGATTAAACGGACACCTTCTGATCGGACACCAATGGTAGTGTGAACCCTACCTAAGGGAAGAAAGGAAAAAAAGTATAATGAAGATAATAAAGCTTAATAAACAATTAAAAAAACACCCATAGAATATGGTTTACCACATGGTAAACAGCATTTTAAAAAAAAACACAAAAAACTATTTTTGTTTTTGTGCATTGTTCCTCCCCCCAAATTAAAATAAAATAAACAAGCTCTTATATGGCTCTAGGAAATCTGTTGGTTGTCCCTTGGTTTTGCCTGGGCTTTAGTCTATTCATTTTTGACTCATTTACATATGAATAATCAATGACTACATGAAAATGGGGCTCCATTGTTGAGTAACAGGGGTGTTGTTAGAAAACGTAGAATCACCTCTACAAGATACTGACTCTGAGTAGGTTTATAACCAAGTTACTGCTGACAGACTCCCTTTAAAAATAAAAGCACGTGGTATTAAAGGGTTAACCGTCCAAATGGTTGTAGTTCATGCGCGCTCAGATTGAAAGCAGGCAGCTGTTGTTCTATCAATGTATCCTTTTAATACAACATACCTATGGCAAAAAACATACTAACATAACATCGGCATATCTGTAATACTACTCACTGTTTAACTGTGGTGAAACCTGGAATAGAGCTGGACATCGGGACCTCCTCCCTCCCAGCTATCCAGTGTCCATTGTAATGTGTCCCAACAACAACAACATTCCCTTGAGTCAGATCCCACGCATGTCTGTTATTGTAGGGATTAGGTTATGTTATGTCATGCTTTACTTGTTTTGAGCAACAAGATTTTTTACATATCACACATCCGTACATATTCAATTTTTACTAGAAGAGTTACAAAGAGATACAGATTGTATGTGCTCATGTTATGGCTGTTCTGCTTTTGTGTTGCTGATCTGTAGTTGCTTTTGTAGTTCGTTTTTGTATATTCTGCATGACAACAGTGAGGTTTTAAAGAGGAGGAACAGAAAAGTTGAGGAAGATGTTAGTGAGAGAGCTGTATAAAGTGTTATCTTGCCCTACAATTCAGTATTCCAGAGTTGGTTACTTTGGTACCACCTGCATCCCTATCATAACAATACAACTGTTGTTGAGAATTAAAGGGGTTTCCCAGGTATTTTTTTTTTTATTTAAAAAAAGGTCTTTTGTGCTATTAATGTGTTAATAGTACACCCATATACCTTTAGCAGTGTTTTGAGTGATTTCTGGGTCTCTCTGGGTGCTCCTGGAATCTTCTGTATTTGTTTACAGAGTGTTAGCTTCCTGTGTGCCTTCCACACTAGCTCTCTCACTGCCCCACCTCCTCTCTCAATCTGTTTCACCCCTTCCCTGTGTCTCTAGCTATTCCACCCACTACTAGCCCTTCACAAGTAACTAACTCAGCCCACTCCCCCACCCCATCATACTTACCAATCTTCCTCTCCTCCTTTTCACTGTGCGCACGCAGGAGACGTATCTCTTCCATTCTCCTGGCCCGTGCACAGACCAGAAGTTACCTCTGATGCCTGCACAGTAACAATGGAGTGCCAACTCTACTGCACTATGTATTGCAGGCACCTCCAGACTGCGCAATCGCTTGCAGAGAGGAAGAGGGGAGAAGCCGTTCCTGGAGAGGAAGACACGTAAGTATTGATGGGGTTGGGGGAAGGAGACAGTAATGGAGACCTTCCGTTTTGGAAATGGGGAAACGGAACATCACTGGATTAACAAAAAGTGTCCCTGGGGGACAGGCATATAGGTAATTATATATATTTTTTTAAATAAAAGTAAATTGGAAGCTAGCCAGGGGGTTGGGGTTTAATTTAGGGGTTAATTATTATTTTATCCCAGACAACCCCTTTAAAGGGATTCTATCACTAGAATACCCTTTTTTTTTAAACTAAATACATGTAGGAATAGCTTTAAGAAAGGCTATTCTCCTCTTACCTTTACTACCCTGATCTGCGTCATCGTTCCTTAGAAATATCTTCATTCTTGCTTATGCAAATGAGTTTTCTCGCAGCACTGGGGGCATTCCCTGCGCTCAAACAGCATTGGGGGTGTTCCCAGTGCTGCTTGAAAACTCTCCAGCGACAGCCTCTGTCTTCTTCTCTCTCTCCTGTTCACTTCTCCAAAAAGCACCAACTGCGCATGTCCGTTGGCCATTTTTAAATGAAGTTTATTTTATTTTTAGTCCAGAACCACATGGTGTATTAAATTAGTTGTCTGAAAATTGAGTAACCATTTAATAGATCAAGACAAGGAAAGTCATTGAATTATAAATGTATTTAATTTCCATTACAAAATATATAATATAGAAATTATAGTATTATTCAATATACTGTATAAGAACAGTTTTAGCATTGTCATGTTACAGTTATCTTCTCTAATACAATACTGTAAGATATTCCGTTTTAATGAATCCTGCTTTGATTTAAGGTGTTTGAAAGATGTCTTGAAAGAAACAAACCAGTAAGTAGGTGCCCTGTGCAGGTACTCTAAATGTTAAGTTGTGCTTGACTTGAAAAGTTTAATAAGACTGCAGGGACACTTCATTAATTAATATTCCAATATAATTAATTAGATGAATATTGTGTCCTAAATTATACAGAATCATTAAACTAACATTCTAGAATCACTTCTAATAAGAAATACTGAAAATATCAGGTACAATGTAATCGGTATGGGTTCCATCAATTAGACCATTTCCATTGAAATGCACAAACCAGCAGGGAATTTTCATGCCATTCTTGTGGTCTGTTTGGTAGTTTCTTTGTACACCCCTAAAACGACACCATAATAAAATAAACAAATATTATAGGAGTCTGAATACTTAACACTAATGGAGGAAAAAATATAAGTGTGAAATCCTACTACTATTTCTATATACTAAATGTCTGCTGTTCCGGAACTACAATACCAAGATGCATTTCCAATCAGTCCAAGCCTAAAAAGTAAAGGACACGTAATCCCTAGGGAGGGTCAGCGGCAGATTATAGTGGGGTATTCCCATCTAGGGGAGACATGGGAAAGCTATTATTAAAATATTAATATATTTGGATACATTCATTTGATAGTCGTATTCATCTTGCCAGATATTGGTCTCTCTTCACTGTTCATTGTCTAGGGCTAGGATGACCACCACCATACAGTAGCAGTGGTTGTGTTAGTAGTTCTGTCTATGCTCTGCTGAAGTCTATGTATGATTCCAGGCCAGGTGCAGTAGCCTTGGAGCCATTCACTAGTGTTGCTAAGCCCTTATTGTGCCAGAGGTTTGATGACATCATCACAGTGCCGTTGGACAGATTTCTCAATCAATGGATAAGCCCCAACCTACCGGTTTGAGCACCAACAGGAAAGTAACTACCATTAATAAAGCAAATTCAGAAGAATGCATACTTTTGCACCAGAGTAAACTTTACATTATGCTGCACTGTATATCATACAAACAATGTATTCCTATATGTGTTTGTACCAGTTCACCTTTATCACACAAGAACTGTAATCTGCCTGCACAATTGATTTATGATCCAAAACTTTGATTATTTTAAGACAGTGAACTAAGGAGTGCTCAGTTTTTGGACAATGGTGTCCTCATTTTTGAACTAAGGCTCCCAATTAGGGCCTATTCACACAGAGTAAAAATGGCGTGTAATTTGGAGTGTAATTTTTACACGTGTAAAAAATTTACACGTGTATTTTGGAATGTTTTTTTTACACGTGGCGTTTCAGTAGCATTTACGGAGCGTTTTTTGGAGCGTTTACGGAAGCGTTTTTTTTAAACGCGTAATGCTCCAAAAAACGCTCCGTAAACGCTACTGAAAAAAAACGTGTAAAAAAAAACACTCCAAAATACACGTGTAAATTTTTTACACGTGTAAAAATTACACTCCATATTACACACCGTGTGAATAGGCCCTTGGGGTTGAGCCGATCTTGAGATTTCAAGATCGATATTAAAATCCGATTTCCGATCATTTTCCAGCAGATCTCGATTGTGAAATTTGCTCGATCGCCGATCGGAATCCGATCTTTTCCGATCCCGATCTTCAACCCTAGTCAATGCTTTTCTATGGGAAAAGTCACTTTTAGGGTTGAGCCGATCTTGAGATAACCTCCGATCTCGATCCCACTGGAAAAGATCGGGTCGGAATTCCGATCTCGATCATGAAATTTACTCGATCACCGATTGGAATCCGATCTTTTCCAATCCCGATCGCTCAACCCTACTCCCAATACAATGTTCTGGGATTTAACATGAGATCTCGGCCTACTTTATGTCCACATAGCCTGTGATTATGTATCAGTATTATGTACCTACCTTGTCACTGTCAGCAGCTTATTCTTCACTTTCATTGTTGCATCTGGTTTATCTGGGTTATCCGTTTGGTGAACATTAGATATTTCATAACTGATTCCATGAAAGAATTGTCCTTGAAAAGTAATATTAAGAAAGTAGAAACATGAGAAAAGAAGAGCAAAATTTCCATTAAAGGGAGTCTACTTATACGCTTTTGTAGGGGTGGTTAGTGGTACAGAGAGCATAGCTTTTTTGAGCGCTTGAACTTAAATATACAGTTTTTGTTAGTATAGGTTTTTGTTGTGTGGAAAATATATTTTTGAATCAAAATTGTAAATTTATGATCAGACGTTACATGCCGAGTGTTTCAGCTTTTTGAGAGTCTCTGCTTGGATATCAGTTTTAGCTACAAACATTAGATGTCATGTATTTTTGACATTTTTCAGATCCATAGCATGCCCTGAATTTTGTGCCAGTATTTTCGGATATATGTGAATGGGATTTAAAATCTCTATCCACATGAAATGTACAGTAAATCTTTGCAGATATTTGGTGTAGAACATGCACCATAAATTCATGATAAATATGCAACATCCTGAGTATATCATGTAAAAAACAAAAGGTTACCTAGCAGTCCATGGACTCCATCAGAAAATGTATGGTCATCCAACGTGTAAAAACCTAAGAAATCCCTGTGGAGAGGGTGACCTTTCCAAACTTCATGCAGAATGATAACAAAAGTTGCTCCTTCTCCAAATGAAAAGGTCACATCACTTCTTTTGTTGACTACCAGATTAAACCTGGAGCAGAAGAAATGTAGAAATGAGATGAACAGACCTTCATAGTAGGTCGATCATTGCAGTGGACCAGGTGACTTTCTATGAAGTTGCCAGGTATGAATTAATTTGTGGCCGGTCGTAACTTTCTGGAACTGAATCGGCACTGACCAGCTGATCACTGCACCAGTCTACTATTACTAGTTCAAATGAATTATACATGTCTTACCCTTCCTTGCTTATAGACTTTGTTTTCTCCCATGAGAAGGTTTTTCTGTCTTTATGGTTCAGGATTGTGATTTTCTCCGTGGTCACCTCAATTCTTATCTTCATCTCTCTGTGTATAATCCCAAATCTTCCAAAATAAGTTTCATTTGATATGACATTGTCAACTTTCTTGTTTCCAATAAGTTCCCCATTGACTGCAATACCTAAATGAAGCAGAAACTACTGACATCAGGATTTATTTATTTTTTTTACAAATAAAGCAAATCTTTTTAAGTAAAAAACTAAATATATATTGTGGGGAAGTTAGCTCGTGGTGGCAGCAGTGGTGCGAACCCAATCAGTCAGAGACAGGGACACAGAGTCTGGTGCAAACAGGTTTATTTGGAAAAACAGCAAAAATAAATAAACCTTCACGTCAGGTACAGAATAAGCAAAAATAAAATACAGCCTTATCTTCAGGCAAAACGGCAAACAAAACCTCGCTTGTCCGAGCTCTAACTAAACAGTAAAAAACTAACTATATGTGTGGCTTACTTTCAACCACATGAACAAAACAAAGTAGCACAGTACGGTCTCACCAGACTCTCAGTGTTTCAAGACAGACCCAGACACCTCCTCTTGCTCCCAGGATCTGCCCTGAAGTGCAGGCTCTGCAGGATTTTATAGCCAGTAATGAGCCCAGGACCTACATCTGGGCTGAGTTCTATTCAAGACTAGAGATGAGCGAACAGTGAAATATTCGATATTCGTTTCGCGTAGAGCCTCAATATTCAACTACTCGATCGAGTATTGAATCCTATTATAGTCTATGGGTTAAAAATGTTCCTTTCAGGGGAAACCACTATTAGACTAAAGGAGAGTCACCAAGTCCACGAGTAGCAGGAGGAGAGGGTTTAGGAGGAGCGCTGTGCAGTTAAGGCGCACAGACCCCATTATATTCTATGGGGTCCGTGCGCTTTAACTGCACAGTGCTTGCAGTTGCGCTGATAAAAAGTAAGCTCCTCTTGTAACCACAAGCTGCCAGCTCTCCAGACTAGCAAAGATGAGCCTGTGGCTGTGGTCCAATCTTAGACTCCGCCTCATCACAGACAAGCCTCCAGCAGAACCAGATTGATTGGCCGAATGCTGTACACTGGGCAATCAACGCTGGTCAATTCATTCCTATGAGAAAAAGTAAGCTCCCTCATAACAGCAAGCTACCAGCTCTCCCAACTAGCAAGGATGAGCCTGCTGCAGAACCAGCATTGATTCACCTTTTTTACGTTAATTAAAACAACTTGAACTTCAGGGTCACTGCTTTTCTCAATAAAACAAATTCTGGACCTGGACAGATTTAGCAGAATTTTAACAGAAAAAAAAACATATCTTACCTAGTTCTTTATCCTCGATAAGATTTAGGATCACACCTGGCTCCTCTTGAATATTGAAGCACAGTGAGTCATTCTTTTGTGGAATATTTATCACAAAATGAGGGTCAGAATCCACTATTAATAGAAGTAGTAGCATGAGAATGAGTATATGGTTATACTAGTCATTGTTCGCATGTAGAATGTATTGTAAAAAAAAAAAAAAAAAACACTTAGTGCAAGCAGAGCCAGAGCACATGAACAATACAGTAATATGTCTGTATACAGACATAGTTATAGGAGGTTTCCCTTCTCATATATTGATGGCGTATCACTATACAATCCAACCTTTAGGATCCTTAGAAACCCTGAGAATGAAGGGGCTCTTTTTATTACCTATTTAAAAAGAGAAAGCACAGACGTTTGACAATAAATGGCTTCAACCAACCACTAACCATGAGTGGAGGAAAAGTTTTCGTATTCTCTGAAAAAAGGCCAAAAACCCCCCAAAAATCTGCCAGGGTATGTAAACTTTTTAATATACTGTACCTATATAGCCAATTAAATATGGATCTTCACTTTAAACATCTAGTTTGAGTAATACATAGCGTTATATAGAAATTCTGGGTATAAAACTAGTGATATTAAATTATTGGAGGTTGCTTTAAACAGCAATACAACCATATGGATGAGAGGTTTTATGTTTTAGTAATGGGGTATCTTCACTGGAGTATTGATGATGTATCCAAAGGATAAGTCATGAATAGATCATAGATGCGGATCCAACAGGGAGGCTCATCTACCCTAGGAAGTCCAATAGACGTAAAAGGACTTGCCACAGATTCAGGACATATTCTCCACTCATTGCAGCTGCAGGTCTTACCAGATATTGTATATCTTATGGATATGCCATATATATCCAAGATGGGTAAACCACTTTAAGTATAAAGAATTCCTTACCAAATGCTGGAGGCTGAGATGAAGTTGCTGAAACTGGAGAAAGAGAATAAAAGCACATTAATAAAGCCTTTTCCATGTAGTTAAACACAACCTTAGATATGTGCTCGGATGTGTGGCCTCTGCAAACCATGCATCAGAAACTATTGCGCTTACATATTGTACACTACACCTACCCACTAATAGTGGTGGAGGGCTGCTTTATCAGCATTGTTCTTTCAGTGGCACAGATGACTAAGTAGAGGAACCTCTGTATATGTATCAATGGGTTTAGAGAATGTGGTCCTGGTTATCTTTGGTCATAGGAAGTAGCTCATTGGCTAGTTTGGATTGTTACTCTCAGTATTGGAGTGTAAAGAAGCCGAGGCTGAGGCTCATTCCAAACAGTTACATATCAAGCATTATAAAATACTGAACAGTGCTATATAAATGTGTCTTTCATATGACACATTTAGAATGCCTGAAATAAATGTTTGATGTGAAACATAGGTGAAAGAACAAAGAAGCACAAAATTTTACAGAAAAAAAGCCAAAATTCCCAAATAAATTAGGTTACAACATTTATTAGCACAAAGATTGCTAGGAAAGTAAAAGTTGTGTGAAAGTTTAGATACACTTTAATGTGTGAACAGCTCTGAAGATGTACCATATATGTGTGTATGGTGCAGATATACATTCAGTTTTGGGGTTGGGGTATTGTATATATTTTAGGCAGAGTATTCTGTGATACAAGGCTATGACAGCTGATTTCTAAGTGTCTCTCAGTGCTCTCACAACACTCCACATGTTGATTTCTATCTATTTCAGTGCTGTCTCAAAATTCTTCACGGCATCCATATATGCCAAGCACACCAATATCTACATCTTATCTGCCTCAAATAGTGACAAATACATAAATAAAGTGACCAATTCGATGCTATACTGCCATAAAATATCTGAATGACAACACAGAACCGAACAGAAATGAGAAATTCTTATTATGTATAAAAAAAAAACCCCACAAAGGGTGAAGACTCTTTCATATATATATAAAATAAAGTTACTTCTATGTAAAGAATATCTTACCTAGCTTTGTTGAAATATAATAAGGTTGACTTTGCCCTATTAAAACGAAAC
The DNA here is from genome assembly GCF_031893055.1 of Leptodactylus fuscus. Classification (NCBI taxonomy): domain Eukaryota; kingdom Metazoa; phylum Chordata; class Amphibia; order Anura; family Leptodactylidae; genus Leptodactylus; species Leptodactylus fuscus. The sequence continues at coordinate 36,693,701 of NC_134273.1, forward strand.
ATTAGAAACATTTATGGGTTTACATACAGGAATGATCACACGGTGCAAGCGAAAATGAATTCTAAAACTTTTCAGCAGGTCTCATTCATTTATGTTGTGGTTTCTCTGGAACCAGCTGATCTTTGGGTTCCCCAACAACAAAGTCTATAACTTAGTGTGCGTTCTAATATGCATATCCTTTTTATCAGTTTCCCTCCAGCATGCTGCACACAACCTGGAGGGATACTGTTGCCAGAATGTATTCCATAGTTTCCAATGGGATCGGTTCTGGCACAAGAGGCATCAGTTCTGGCTACCTGCAGTGTTTTTCCATCCAGTCAACTTAAAATTCATGCAGAGTAGAATGCACCCTGAAGATGGATATAGCAGCACCTGGCGTCCTGTGGAGAAGCATCCCAAACAGCTTCCTCCAAAGTTCATCTATGTACAGTAGTGAAGCAGGCAATTGCTGCCGTTCGGACCCCTGCCTCCTGGCTCTATCATTATGACAGTGGCTGGGAGAAACCTTCATCTGTCCCCAAGACCTGATCCCCTGCACTAGCGGCAGCATGGATCAGTAAGCATGTAAGGTATCAGGCTGGAGGACAGCGGGCAGGGGATGACTGTTTGTCCCTAGTGCTGCTAATGGTGTGTGTGGGGGAACTGATGGGGGATTATACTGTGTAAACCAGGAACAATATGTATATTTTAAGCAAGATAAAAGAGATACCAAGCCCACTTCCACTATGTACAGTATACTGTGATGATCTACTGGAGGAACAAATTTGGGTTCACCATGATCCATAATCTGTACAGGATTTAAAAATCAGTAGTGGAGATGGGTGAACCTCTGAAGATTCGTGTCTGGTTTAGATGGCTCAGCCCAAAGATTTGTTACGGTTTGACAAGCTAGAAGTGAAACTATTATACCCTGGTGGCAGGCCTTAGTTGTTGCCCAGGAGGCCAGAAGAGGACCTCAAGGATAGGAGGTAACTAGATATGATCAGACTACTCCTTTAAAGTATTTATATCATTCTGGTTATTCCACTACTGTTACTTATAAGAAATGTTCTCACCGTCCACAAATTTATCAGCAATTAATGTTTCTTCTTCCTTGTCTTCTTCTTCTGGCTTTGTAACTACCATGGATGTTAAAGGAGTGACAAACTTGAACTTCAATGAGAGCTCGAGTGCTTTTGCTGTCAGGTTTGCTTTTTCTGATGCGTCTGCATAAACCCTTCAAGTAAGTAACATGGTATTACAGATTACAGATACAGTAGACAGATTCCATCATCTCTACTCACTACATACATTGTAGCCTCTCTTACTCTGTTCTCATAAGAGCTCATAAAAGTTCATTTGAGCAAAGGTCACACATTACCGAAAAGTTGTATTTTTTATTTCAGATTTTGCTGTTTTTTGAGCCAAAGTCAAGAGTCTTCCAAAGGAATGCTAAATATATATATAAATGCTCTATGTCACCCTTCTGCTAAAAACACTCATGGATTTTCCTCAAAACACAGCAAAATATGCGGAAGAAAAAAACTTTAAAAAAAAAGCATTTAAAAAAATCAATAAAAACCTAAAACATTCTAATCACCCCCTTTCCCCATATTTGAAATATATATAAATAAACAAAATCAAACAAACAAATTATATATTTTACCCATACGGCATATGCTGAAAAAAAAATCAAAAGGGCCATACTGCCATTGTTTTACCATTTCACTCACATAAAACTTGAATAAAAAGCAAAACATTGGATAGTCCTTAAAATGGCATAAATAAAAAGCACTCATGTCACTAAAAAATAGCCTCCTTCTTCACTGATGCAGTAGTAAATGTGACTACAATGATTGCTACAACGTATCACAATCTCTAGTTTACCCTTTGGGAAAGAATTGCTGTATTTGAAAAAAATCTGAAATGTGAACGACTTGTCCCATTCACAAACCGTTTTTCCAGTAGTTGCTGTATGGTAAGATAAGCCCAGAGTCGCTCTGTAAAGTCACCAAAGATGTACTTCTGCTGTTTGCTCGCATCATCCTCGGTCTGAAGTTGGACATTTTCAGTATATTTCATAGGTTTCTCTGCCTATTCGAAAAAACGCCATTTGGTCATGTGTCACAATATGGCATGTTTTTTATAACACTTAGTAGGAATAAAGCAGGGAACAAAGTGGATTATGTTATGTTAACTATTACATGATAACTGGTATTACTGATAATAATGAGAGATGAGCGAACAGTAAAATGTTCGAGGTTTGATATTCGTTTCGAGTATTATACGCGAATCGAATATCGAACCCTATTATAGTCTATGGGGGGGAAAATGCTCGTTTCAGGGGTAGGCAACATTCGATCAAATTATACTTACTAGAGATGAGCGAACAGTGTTCTATCGAACACATGTTCGATCGGATATCAGGGTGTTCGCCATGTTCGAATCGAATCGAACACCGCGTGGTAAAGTGCGCCAAAATTCGATTCCCCTCCCACCTTCCCTGGCGCCTTTTTTGCACCAATAACAGCGCAGGGGAGGTGGGACAGGAACTACGACACCGGGGGCATTGAAAAAAATTGGAAAAAGTCATTGGCTGCCGAAATCAGGTGACCTCCATTTTAGACGAATAGTGGATTTCAAATCCGGGTCATATGAGAATGTGAACTTTGTGACTATGAGACAGGGATAGCTGTACAGGCAGGGATAGCTAGGGATAACCTTTATTTAGGGGGGAATGTTATTAAAAATAACTTTTTGGGGCTCTATCGTGTGTGTAATTGTGATTTTTGTGAGATAAACTTTTTCCCATAGGGATGCATTGGCCAGCGCTGATTGGCCAGAGTACGGAACTCGACCAATCAGCGCTGGCTCTGCTGGAGGAGGCGGAGTCTAAGAGCGCTCCACACCAGTCTCCATTCAGGTCCGACCTTAGACTCCGCCTCCTCCATCAGAGCCAGCGCTGATTGGCCGAATTCCGTACTCTGGCCAATCAGCACTGGCTAATGCATTGTATTGGCGTGATGAAGCAGTGCTGAATGTGTGTGCTTAGCACACACATTCAGCTCTACTTCATCGGGCTAATAGAATGCATTGGCCAATCAGCGCTGGCCAATGCATTCTATTACCTTGATGAAGCAGAGTGTGCACAAGGGTTCAAGCGCACCCTCGGCTCTGATGTAGCAGAGCCGAGGGTGCGCTTGAACCCTTGTGCAGCCTCGGCTCTGCTACATCAGAGCCGAGGGTGCGCTTGAACCCTTGTGCACACTCTGCTTCATCAAGCTAATAGAATGCATTGGCCAGCGCTGATTGGCCAATGCATTCTATTAGCCCGATGAAGTAGAGCTGAATGTGTGTGCTAAGCACACACATTCAGCTCTACTTCATCGGGCTAATAGAATGCATTAGCCAGCGCTGATTGGCCAGAGTACGGAACTCGACCAATCAGCGCTGGCTCTGCTGGAGGAGGCGGAGTCTAAGATCGCTCCACACCAGTCTCCATTCAGGTCCGACCTTAGACTCCGCCTCCTCCAGCAGAGCCAGTGCTGATTGGCCGAATTCCGTACTCTGGCCAATCAGCACTGGCTAATGCATTGTATTGTCGTGATGAAGCAGTGCTGAATGTGTGTGCTTAGCACACACATTCAGCTCTACTTCATCGGGCTAATAGAATGCATTGGCCAATCAGCGCTGGCCAATGCATTCTATTAGCGTGAACTGAGTTTGCACAGGGGTTCTAGTGCACCCTCGGCTCTGCTACATCAGATTGCTACATCTGATGTAGCAGTGCCGAGTGTGCATCAGATGTGTAGTTGAGCAAAACTGACTCAGCACTGCTAAGTCTCTGCATTCGTATAGGAATGCATTGGCCAGCCTTCGGCCAATCAGCGCTGGCTCTGCCGGAGGAGGCGGAGTCTAAGGTCGGACCTGAATGGAGACTGGTGTGGAGCGATCTTAGACTCCGCCTCCTCCAGCAGAGCCAGCGCTGATTGGTCGAGTTCCGTACTCTGGCCAATCAGCGCTGGCCAATGCATTCTATTAGCCCGATGAAGTAGAGCTGAATGTGTGTGCTTAGCACACACATTCAGCTCTACTTCATCGGGCTAATAGAATGCATTGGCCAATCAGCGCTGGCCAATGCATTCTATTAGCGTGAACTGAGTTTGCACAGGGGTTCTAGTGCACCCTCGGCTCTGCTACATCAGATTGCTACATCTGATGTAGCAGTGCCGAGTGTGCATCAGATGTGTAGTTGAGCAAAACTGACTCAGCACTGCTAAGTCTCTGCATTCGTATAGGAATGCATTGGCCAGCCTTCGGCCAATCAGTGCTGGCTCTGCCGGAGGAGGCGGAGTCTAAGGTCGGACCTGAATGGAGACTGGTGTGGAGCGATCTTAGACTCCGCCTCCTCCAGCAGAGCCAGCGCTGATTGGTCGAGTTCCGTACTCTGGCCAATCAGCACTGGCCAATGCATTTCTATGGGGAAAAGTTAGCTTGCGAAAATCGCAAACTGACAGGGATTTCCATGAAATAAAGTGACTTTTATGCCCCCAGACATGCTTCCCCTGCTGTCCCAGTGTCATTCCAGGGTGTTGGTATCATTTCCTGGGGTGTCATAGTGGACTTGGTGACCCTCCAGACACGAATTTGGGTTTCCCCCTTAACGAGTTTATGTTCCCCATAGACTATAATGGGGTTCGAAACCCATTCGAACACTCGAACAGTGAGCGGCTGTTCGAATCGAATTTCGAACCTCGAACATTTTAGTGTTCGCTCATCTCTAATACTTACCAATTCCACGAGTGAGGGTTGGGCTGAATCCTCCGAGAAGTCTTCTCCTTGCAGTCCCCCCGCAGCATCTTCCGGCTCTGAATTCACTCTGCCAGGCATCGGGCCTGGGCAGAGCTGACTGCGCATGTCTGCACTACAAGCGGACATGCGCAGTCGGCTCTGCCCAGGCCCGATGCCTGGCAGAGTGAATGAAGAGCCGGAAGACGCCGCGGGGAAGCTGCACGGAGAAGACTTCTAAAGGTAGGAACCAGCGTTGATTGGCCGACTGTATAGCATTCGGCCAATCAATGCTGGTTCTGCATCAAACTTTTACATTCGAATAGCGACTGGTACTTGATCGAGTACGAGTATTTCGAATACTGTAGTATTTGATCGAATACCTACTCAATCAAGTACTACTCGCTCATCTCTAATAATAATGTGTTGTGAATACTTACAATTATTATATACGTACAGTACAGACCAAAAGTTTGGACACACCTTCTCATTCAAAGAGTTTTCTGTATTTTCATGACTATGAAAATTGTAGATTCACACTGAAGGCATCAAAACAATGAATTTACACATGAATTCCACATATACTTAACAAAAAAGTGTGAAACAACTGAAAATATGTCTTATATTCTAGGTTTTTCAAAGTAGCCACCTTTTGCTTTGGTTCCCACCGTGAAGCATGGAGGAGGAGGTGTGATGGTGTGGGGGATGCTTTGTTGGTGACACTGTTGGGGATTTATTCAAAATTGAAGGCATACTGAACCAGCATGGCTACCACAGCATCTTGTAGCGGCATGTTATTCATCCAGTTTGCGTTTAGTTGGACCATCATTTATTTTTCAACAAGACAATGACCCCAAACACACCTCCAGGCTGTGTAAGGGCTATTTGACCAAGAAGGAGAGTGATGGGGTGCTACACCAGATGTGAATCTGCAATTTTCATAGTCATGAAAATACAGTGAACTCTTTGAATGAGAAGGTGTGTCCAAACTTTTGGTCTGTACTGTACATTGGATAATGTAATAGACACTTTTTTTTTTTTTTTTTGGGGGGGGGAGCGGACTAGTTGGACAATTGCCCAAGGCCTCAAAACCTACATTATCCCCTTAAACCCAAAGAGGCCTCTAGACTTAGTGAATCATTTTTGTTTCTTTTCTTATCTTCCAAAATGTGTATCTGATGGCCTGTTATACCAACCAAGTTTATATGATGGATACAAATGTCAGACTGTTTAAACAATGTTGGTCCCTGTTTATTTTATCACCTACCAGTGTCTTTTTTTTTTTCCCCCTTACCTTTTAAAAATCTAAAGAGAGGGGAGGGAAGAGGAGCCAAATGAGAAGCTGAGACACAGGCACATACATACTTCTGCAGCTAGTAGTAAGTTCTCTGTCTGAACGAAAAAGCATTAATCAAAATTATTCCGTACTGTGGCATAATATCCTCCATGGTGTTTCTCAGTGAGTGAGAGATAGGGAGCCTTCACACGGAGTAAACACGCGTGTATTTTTGCAAAATATACATGTAAAAATACACATGTAAAAATACGCCTGTAAAATGTCATTGAAGTCAATGGGAGTCTTATTTTTACACGTGTATTTTGCAAAAATACACACGTGTTTACTCTGTGGGAAGGCTTCCAGAGAGAGAGATAGGGAGCAGAATCTCCTGTTTTCTCCATGTGCTGTCTATTGGTGCTAATCTCTAGTCAGGGTATATAGATATCTAGAGAGAAGAGAGATCCTACACATTGGAAGACTGCAAAAAAATCTGCAAGACAAAAATCATACAATGACCAGAAATTGTGTTACTCATGTACATACTCATGGCAGCTTATCCTGGAGACTCCTCCAAAAGTAAAATCTAATAATAAGAAATAATTTCAGAATAATGATGTCACTTGCAATGTCATTCCCAGCACACAGTCTGTACTTACCCCATCTGCCTTTACATCCACAATAAATGAATTTAAGTCATTATCTGTTACACGTCCGGCAACGACAATTTCACTGCCTTCAAAGTAATGTTTGAAATTGTTCTTTGTGAGGTCGGCGATAACATTTTCGGGATATTGTATTTCAATATCAATCAATGTTGGATTTGCAATTTCATTATAAAAGCCCTAAAGTGTAAAAAAAAGAATGGAAAAGAATCAATGACCATATACTATCCATATCCTGCATGAATGACATGATGGAATCTAACGTCTGTCATGTGGGTTACATTAGTGTCAAAGGGAACGGACACAGTCAGTCTATGAACATTCTCTTTGACAGGTAAAGTCTGTTGCTGTCATCCCATGATGAAAGGCAGCAATGGACTTTAGCAACAGTAGTGTGAACTCCCCCTTAGACTGTAAAACTGTTGTAACTGCGAGACCTTGGGGCTGGTTATCAGGCAAATAAAAAACACATGGAGAGTGGTCTCTTCAGGTTCACACGGGTGCTTTTTATCGGCTGCAGTTCACAAAGTTCAACACAAATATCTTTCATCAGCAAAAGGAAACATAAAACAAACTGCTTACTTCAGCCACAAGGCAGTACAGTCCAAAAGCTCACCAGGCTGGCACCTGATCCACACAACAGAGTGTTTGGGCCTTCGGGTTATACTGGCGGCGGCGGCGGCGGCGGCAGCGGCAGCAACAGCAGCAGCAGCAGGAAGGAGAGAGCCATACCCAACTGTCTGGACAGGGTTTAAGGCTCCCACTGCTGCTGTTACCAAACCCCAGAATAGACTTCAGGCCCGGGTCTACCATTAAACCCCAAAACCTGGATATGGATTTGTCCATTACCAAGTGGAGAGGAGCCACCTTAATGGGATCTATCTTCCCTCCACAACCTTTCCCACTGCCTGCCTACACTGTATAAAACGTTACCTTCAGTTGTAAGTCTGCATCTGAGTCTTCGTATATGCGACGAGCAATTCCTGAATTTTCCAGTGCTAACTTCTCCAGAAAAGAGTAATCAACACCCCGACCAAAACCAAGACTGTACAAGGAATATCTCCCTTCTATGGCTCTCTTTACATTCTCTTGAATCCTTGAAGGATCTCTTTCACCTAAGAGTTAATGAAATATTTATTCATTGTATCTGTTAATTGAAAACACTTCTGAACACAAATTGCAAGTTTTGGTTGAAGATAGAAAAACTATTACCCTGGTTATTGCCAATAGTCCCAGGTACTGAGCAAAAGTCTGCCATAAACGGTAAAATGTAACAAGAGGAGTAACATTGTGAGGAGGTGGGAGAATGGGAGGTGGTAAAGCCTAGAGTGTGTAGATGGTGTGAGAAGGTGACATGCAGAGTGCTGGACTCCCGGTATATCAGCCCCAGGTTTCTGACATGTGTGGTCCAGGACAGGTCTTGAGTAGGCCTCAACCCAGGTGTGGATCCTGAGCTCATTACTGGGCTATAAAAAGCTACAGATCCTGCAATTCACGGCGGATCCTGGGAGTGAGAGGAAGTGCCTGGGTCTGTCCTGACATTGTGAGATGGGTGAGACTACTGTGCAGAGGCATAGCTAGCAGAGGAGCAGAGGGGGCAGCAGCCCTAGACCCACAATCTGGAGCGCAATCTGAAGCCATTGCAAACGCACAGATATTTCATCTGTATCAACGTCTTCAGGACACCGATACAGTTGAAATACGTTCAAGAGCAGGAAAAACAGCTTCCTGCTCTACTATTCTATTAACCAGGAAGCTGTAGGTCTCTAGGAGCTTGTGGCCTCCATATATACTTGTAACCTCTAAAGAAGTCAGCGTCCAGACTCAGAGTGTGATGATGCCACTACACTAGACCTCCTGAGCTGGGACGCTGATAGTACATGTAGCAGGTAGCGAAGGAATGACGGGGGCAAGTCCGTGCATCAGGATTGAAGGCAGGTAAGTATTTTTTTTTTAAAAAAAATTTGGTTGGGGGGCAGAGGAGTAGCTTACTATTAGGGGGAAATAACAATTTAATGGGGTATTATTAATATAAGGGGTCATTGGGGCTATCAGTGGTAATAAAATAGGTCATTAAGGTGTATTATTAATATAAGGGGGATATGGAGAGGCAGTATTTATGTAAGGAAGTATTAACCTATGGGGTATTGGGCTATATTAATTTAAGATGAGCTTTATTGATTTAAAGGGGTTGTCCAGGAATATCAGATGTCTGCAGTCCAGTCCAGCAGCACCGCAATGCTTCTTCTAGCTAAAGTTCTCACCACACATGACCACTGAGGTCAGTCAGCGGCCTAAGGAGAAGATCCAGAACATCACTCTCATATGTCACCTGTAACGTCCTTTCCTTACACTGCTAATTGGCCTCAGCAATCACGAGCAGCGGGGACTTCCACTGGAACCGCAGTGGGAGACATCAGGGACAGATGAGTATGCTTTTTTTTCACTTTCCTGGCCTCCTTGCCAAAAACAGTTTGTCTTGGTCAACCCCTTTAAGGGGATATGCAGGAGTACTATTAAGAAGGGGGAACACATGAGACGTTGCCAGTTGCTAGGCACTCTTAATTTAAAGGTGTCTTCCCAGATAATAACTTTTAATGCAGACAGCAAGGGGGGTTTATAATGTATTGTTCCCTCTTTACCTGCGTTGGATCAGCTGTCAGCTGCAGTGGCGATGTTGACAAGACCCTGGGCAGCCAAACACTGTATACTGCTAAATTCCTGAGCGTAGGGATTCCCTGAAGAAGTCACATTAGCTTAATGTCACTGCTGCAGCTGCTCCATATACAGTACAGAGTAGTGAAGGTGACAGGTGGTTCAGCACAGGAACAGAGCGGAGCATGCAGGTAAGTGTCAGTGTATTTTTATTTTATAAGCCTCCCCTGCTACATGTATTAACATGTCTGACCCTGAACAACCTCAAATAGGACATACAGGAGGTATTATTAACTGAGGGGGCACACAGGGGCATTAATCGCTTACAGGGGTTTTTCGTTCTATACTGTATATTTTCTAATTAGGGAGATAGCAGGATGAGGACTTTGTGTAGGTGAGGATAATGTGGGTAAGTTGCTGGAAAAATGAGGAGCCAAAGATGCCTGTGCTGCAAACTTTACAGAGACACAACTGGAAGAAGTGGTAATGGTGGGCCAGAGGGAAGAGACTAGAAATGTGAACAATTAGTCAGAGACGTCACCTGTAAGTCACAAAATGTTACTGCCCCTTATTCAGCTAAATGGTCTGTAGAGGCCTGACCATTATATGGTCACTGTATAGTGATAATATTGGTATAACTGTGTTGGGGGCCCACTTGGATATGCTTGCCCTCCCGTGCCGAACCCCTAGCTACGCCTCTGGTAATGCTGTAATTTGTTTGTTCGTGTGACTGTTAGTAAGCCACACGTACAGTTAAGTTTTGTTACTAGTTAGAGCTCGGACGAGCAGGGTTTTGTTTGACGTTTTTGCCTAAAGTTAAGGATGTATTCTAATTTGCTTATTCTGTGCCTGCCATGAAAATTTATTTATTTTTGCTGTTTTCCCCAAATAAACCTGTCTACATCAGACATCTTGTCTCTGTCTCTGAATGGTTGGATCCGCAACATTGCTGCTACCGAGCTACCTTCCACACACAGGATATACACAAACTCCTATCACAATTACTGATGAATAGACAGATTCCTGTCACACATGCATGAAGGGAATTGCAGTTCAGCTTCTCTGGCTGTGTAGTTACAATTTATATACAGAAGATGCAAAATTTGCCTTTGAAATTGCAGTTTATAAGCAAATTGCTTAACATTAAATGAATTGCTTGGAATCTGAGATGGAACTTTGTTTAGATGGATGTCCTTCACTATATTGAGAGCATAAAATAAGTGCTGATTGAAAAGAGTAACCATCATACTTTTCTTCTTATCTCTACTAGTCAGTGGATTCTTAGTATGTGTCGCCTTTACTATAGACTTGTTATGAGAATAGTGAATATTGCAGAATGTACATCGTTTTACCTACCTACATTGGCTTGACCATCTGTGAGGAGGACGATTAAGGAAACGCTTCTCTCAGGAACAGTTTTTTTCTCATGTGCTGTATTTAATAGCTCAATGGCCTTTAGTACGGGGTCATTAATGTTTGTCGCTATGATAAAACAATATATATTAACATTAACTTTCCTGGGAAATGCATTATTTGCTGTAAATAAACATCAGAAAATATATGACCCAGTACCATATTTTTTGGATGGTAAGATGCACCTGACATGAAAAATTAGGAAAAAAATATTTCAGAATAAACTCAACCTTACCTGGTGCTCAAATGAAGTAGAGGGATCAATGTCACTAACTGGTATGCTGCAGAAGGTAAAGGACGCTACTACCTAACAGTTGGGGTGCACATACACAAAGCCCCATAAGCGGCCTCCACATGGTATAATGTCCTATTGGTATCCCCACACAATATATCGGGGCATTATACTGTAGGGATAAGAGCATTAATGTAGCATTATACAGTTTGAGGGGCATTAATATGGCATTATACTATGTGGGCAGCACACTAACATGGCATTATATTGTATGGGTGGCATTAGGAAGCATTATACTGTATGGAGGGGAACTAAGGAGTATTATATTATGTAGAGGCACTAATGGAGCATTATACAGTATGAGGGGCATTAATATGGCATTATACTATGTGAGGAGCACACTAACATGGCATTATATTGTATGGGTGAAATTAGGAATCATTATACTGTATGGAGGGGAACTAAGGAGTATTATACTATGTAGAGGCACTAATGGAGCATTATACTGTGTGTGGGTTGCAATAATGGAGCATTATGCGAGGGGGCACTAATGGGGCATAATACTCTGTGGGGGGAGCATTATACTGTGTAGAAAGCACTAATAGAGCATTATAGTGGGGGGGCACTAATGGAGCATTATACTGCTTGGGGGCACAGTAAAATTCACCATTAGTGCCCCCTCCATATACACACACAGTATAATTCTATGTATAGCCCCTTCCCCCACAGATCCTGCTGATCAGGAGATACACCTACCTCCTGACCACTGTCTTTTAGCATTACTACAACTACAGCTGAAATTTGTAAGCATCCCTACTGCCTGCAAACAAATTTTGTAGGCAGCAAGGACAATTGCAGTTTCTGCTATGGCGATAGTAACATATTCATGCTAAAGAACAACGGCCAGGAGGTGACTAGTTCCTCTCGGCAAATCTGATTTCGGAGACAGGACTGGACTAGACTGCTGGAGGCCATGGTCTAAATTGGGACCATAGTCTGCCAGTTGATCTATCCTCTTTGCTGCCCTGCACTGATATGACAGATCAGTGTGGGTCAGGGAGGAAGAACTCTACAACCACCTCTCTTTTCCCTTTTTTGGGAAAAAAGCTCCCAATTATTTAAGAACCAGCGGGGACCCTGCTGACATTGAACTTTAGGACAAAAGGACTATGTGTCTTTAAACTGTGTGCAAGTGTAACTAGAAGAATTGATGTTGTTTTATGATTAGATGCAAGGCCACAATAAATGCAACAGCCAGTAGAGACTGCTATCTGCAACCAGCACACCTCTGCAAGCCAAGACAGACCCCCAGATGGCTCACCAGATTTCTCCTCAAGGGGAAATGGGCTTTGCTGGATCTGGGGATCTGAATTGTCACCAAACAAATAAATGCACTAATAATAAATGCACTGCTGCAGAAACCAACAGAAAGTCCAGAAAAGTTACAAAGTGACATGGACACAGATAAGTCATACTTAGCAGAGTAAAAACCAGGAGACTATGTATGAAGCAAAGACTAGAGATAAGCAATATCTGAGAAACTGTCATGACCTTATTATTTGTGTATGTTGGTGTGTGTATCAGTTGGGGATTTGATCCGGGTTCCTGTGTTCTGCTGGTGATTTCTTTGGCACTGGACCATCGGTTTTGGTATTTGGTGTCAGTCCTCTGAGCATACTTGAGGTTTCAGGAATCGAAACTCAGGTGTTAATTATTGCCATCAACCTATGGGAGGATTCTGGGGCCTTTATAAGGAAGAGGGCTGGCTCCACTAATTGCTGGTTTTTGTGGTCCCAACCTAAAATTTGTGGCCCTGGGAGGAGGAGTGCTTTGCTTGTGCTGCAACTGTCTAGGAAGGAGTTTGAGTGTTGTTTGTGTGTGAGTTTGGTTTGTCCCTCCACACTTCTACTCTGCCCTGTCCTTCACTTCTGTTTGCTTGGCACTATCTGGTTGTTTGAGGTGGGTTCCAGTTTATTTTGCCCCAGTCCTGTGTTTACCCTTTCCTCACCTCTCCACTATCCCTCTCCTCATTCTCTTGTTTTGTATTGTGTTGTGCTGCATGTCCGTTGTCCAGCACATCCCGTCCTGTTTGTTTGTCTGCAGCTGCACCTTGCAGAGGAGTCCAAGGAGCGAGCTAGTAGTCAGAGATCAAGTAGGTATACACAGACAGTCAGAGCCAAACTAGTGAGCAGTGAAAATTAGTCGGCACCTGAATCAAAAAGGAGTGGTCTTATAAAGGCCTCTTCAGTTCTTGATAGATCAAGGCATGGAAGTATAGAACAGAAAAGCTTCCCTAAGTTGTCACAGCAACCTTAAAGAAGCAGCAGCTGAAGAGACACTGCTGACAACATTGATGTGATTTACATTTCTCTTTTGTTCATTCACTTAATTTTCTTAATGGACAAAAATAAACTGTAGCTACTTCTATTTTTGCATTCTTCTTGCAAAACAGTCTTACTTTGCAGCATTTTTCCACACCTGCCTAAAACGATATGACACTGGCCCACTAGAAGATCTTTTGGTGGACCCAGGCTATAACACAATAATGGAAATATCAATTAAAAATAGCACCGGACAAACAGTGCACACGAACAACACAGATAACAAGAACACAAGAGATTTGTGTAGAGGGACAGATGGCTATCTATAATTGTATGATATATAGAGTTTGAGGTAAGGTTATATAGTTCCCACAACTATAATAGTGGCAATGGAGCATATATCATACACATCTATTAATTAACAAATCACATGAAAATCTATAAAGGGATTTAGAACTCTACAAAACCTCAGATTACAAATGAATCAATATGTATATACAGTGGCGGCCAAAAAACCCGCACCATTTACAAAATGTAATGATTGGCGTGAAAATGATTTCTTGTCTTTTTTCATTTCTATCTTCTTCTCTCCTGGATGACGAGTATTTGGCAATTTTGTACGTGACATTTTTCGGTCAATTTCGTAGTGGGAGGTATACATATCATCTGCAGGGACTCAATTTATACACATCACATATATTAGACAAAATCCACAGGTGGTGCATTTTTTTGGGCCGCCATTGTACATATTTATTCATTTGTAATCTGAGGCTCTGTAGTGTAGTTAATCCCTTGATGGATTTTCATGTGATTTGATAATTAATAGTTTTGCATGATATTTGCTCTATCGCCACTATTATGATTTTTGGGATTTGGATTCTCCAATCACTAAAGAGCCTCAATTTTACTATATAGATAATTGTGGGAACTAGTGTTGAACGAATAGTATTTGTCGAATACCTCGCCAGCACAGGAATGCGTGTAATCAGCTGAACATCAAGGGGTTAAACGCATCCAATCTTCAAAACGTTTAACCACTTGGTGTTCGGCTGATTACACGCATTCTATGCTGGCGAGGTATTCGACAAATACTATTCGCTCAATACTAAGTGGGAGCTATGTAACCTTACCACATGCTCTATATGTCATACAGATAGATATTAATGGTTAATCTTTAATCTCTGAGTGTTTTTTGTGATTAGTTTTTTTCTGGTGATATACAACTTATGTAGGGTTATTATTATATTATATTAACTTGAGGAGTTGTTTTCTGGAGTTATAATACAATAATGGTCCAATAGAAGAAGTCCAAATTTTCTGTGTACTATTGTCTCTTTCCATGGAGTTGTTGGAAGGAGGGCGACAGGAATCAGTTTATCCGGTGGGCCCAAGGAATTTCAGTCCAACACTAACTTTGGGCTTGGTGAACCAGAGGTTTGGAGGTATGAAGAGAAGGGTCAACTCTCAGTGACTTTGTATACCGCTGTGTCTGCAGTTGTAAAGTAAAGTTGAACAGTTTGATTCATAGTGGTCTGTGTCTCCTTCTGTCAAAGGAGTATCACTCGTAAACACTCCCCATTACTGGTTTGTTGGAGATCGTTATTTAGGTGTCAGGATTTTCCAAAAATGTGAGAATTTCCAGAAATAGAATGTCATCTGCTCTTGAAAAACTGTTATATAGTTTAGTAACTTTACAAAAAAAAAGTATAAATTGACTTACAGCCTCCATCTGTAATTGTCTTCACAAATTCTCTGGCTTCTTCTAGATTTTCTGGAGTTGCTTTGACTAAAGATTCTTTCCACAGTGTGATGTCATGGTCAAACAGAATGAAATTGAAGTGGTCATGCTCTGACGTGTCATTCAGAATTCGGAGAAGGGCTTCTCTTGTCTATGTACAGATACCGTTTTTAAGTTGATATACAGTGATATGCAAAAGTTTTTATCAAATGTGGGGAAAAAATGGTTCAATGTCAGAATACTTTCAGATATAGAAGTGTTAATACTTTATTTTTTTCAAATAAAAAAAATTGAATCAATTAACAAAAGACAGAAGACAAAAGACAAAATTCCGCTAGTAGAAAAAAAAGCTAGCAGAATCCATTGAAATCAATGGGAGGCTTTTTTTTTCAGCACTGAAAATTCAGCGCCAAATAAAGCGCCATTTTCCTCCATGTGAATGGACCCTGAGGCTTCATTCAAATTTGCATCAGAGTCCATTAATACCTTTGATTGTAGCAGTCTGCTTGTCCGTTGTTCTGGTTCTCCAATGCACCATAACAATGAACAGCCAAATACCAATATGAATTTAGCATCAATTACATCAATATTTATTGTGTCCGCCCTTTGCCTATAAAACAGCACCAATTCTTTTAGGTACTCTTGCCCACAGGTATTGAAGGAACTCAGCAGGGAGGTTGTCCCATAGATTTTCTGTGGATGTAGGCTTGCTCAAATCCTTCTGTCTCTTCATGTAATACCAGACAGACTGGATGATATTGAAATCAAGGCTCTGTGGGGGCCAGATCGTCTATTCCAGGATTCCTCTTCCAAAGAGCAAATATCACACCAGATATTGATAGGGCTCAGAGTTCTTTTGTTCATTCACTTCATTTTGTTAATTGATAATAATAAACTATTAACACTTTTTATTTTTGAAAGTATTCTTACTTTGCTGCATTTTCCCCACCTCTGCCTAAATCATTGGCACAACATTGTAGAATACATGAAAATCTGCAGTTCTCAAACTTTCCCTGCTTGCAAAACAGTCATAACATACCAAATTGTAAAAAAAAAATAATTTACTATTTGTATAACTTTTTTACACATATTAGACATTTAATAACTTTTTTATATTATATGCTAGTAGAAGGCTTACAAGTTAACAGTAATTTTTCAAATTTTCAAAACATATTTTTTAGGGACCAATTCAGTTCTGAAATGGGATTAAGTCCTATATATTAGAATATGTCCTCACTTTCATAGATTACCCTTTACTTAAATTCACATTCAAAATCTAATTTTATAATGGGAGATTAATCAAAAATATGATTTTTTTTTCCTTTTTTACAGATGTTAAATTGAGATCTATTAAGCATAAATGATTATGCTTCCTTCTCTTCCTTCTTCCTTCTAATTTTAAAATGGGAATTAAAGCAAAAAAATGAAACTATAAGAATGTTTTTTTTTTTTTTTACAGATGTAATATTGCGATCTATTAAACGTAAATGAATATGCTCCCATCTTGTTTGTACTTTCCAGATAGATTTCATTTGGATTCAGAAGGATTTTATGTTCTGTCTAAAGCAGTAACAAGACTTTGATCAGCATCTTTACTATTTACTAGCAGAGATAACTGTAACTGTTATCTAAAGATTACAAACAAACCCCTTAAATGTTCCCTCCTGAAGCTAAATTATCAATGGATTTTGACATATCTGCACAATGGTTTGTTTTTGCTGAATATGTTGTAATTTATTTCATGTATTTTATGTATTCATGTAATGTAATAAATAATTTGTAATGTGATAAATAAATATTGTAATAAACTTCAGTTGTTACAGATTCAGTCTCATCAATTAGTTTTTTTTACTTTTTTTTTAACTTTTAATAAAGGACCTACTAACGTAATGTAATGCAAATCTTCTGGGCTGAGCCTAATAGGCTTCTGTACTTGAGAGACCTGGAGGGCATTGTTAGTCTTTGAGCTGCAATAGCACCCCATTGGCAGCCAAAGAGCTGCAATGTGAGCCCTGCCAGCCCACCTTGGCAGCCACTAACATGGTGAATAACCCCCATGGTATGTGGATTTCCCCTCCATTGCATAAAGCAGACACCTGCTATAGATTTGACAGCGCATAACAAAAATACAAAATGATGCCTTACCTGTAGGATTTTTCTACCATACATTGATCCGCTTTTGTCAATGACATAAACTACATTTTTTGGAACACCAGACAATTTAGGGGGAGCAAAAAAGTGAACAAAATATCCGTTGACCACCTGAAAAAGCAAAGTTATTTTTTAATAAAGTGAATTAATAAAAAAAAAGTGAATCTACAATATACTTCATGACCAACCACAGATTATCAACTTGTTGAGATTCCTCAAGTTTAAAAACCACTAGTAGTGACTAAGAAGATGTCATTGTCTATTGAAGGAGATTTACTGAGCAAAATGAGGCAAAAAAAAATGGAGAACATTGCACACACTAATGAAATATTATGTGTAGGAATGAGTGAATCGATTCTGCAGAAGTGGAATTGAATTCTCCTAGAATCCAGATTTCTTCACGCTTCGATGCATCAAATCACATTTTTTTTTAATAGAATGGCCGCTGTACATGTTAGGACAAGGGGCAGGAAACTCTGGATATGCAGGATCCCCCACAATGCCAATTGTGCAGCTAATCAGCAGCCAGCCACCCCAGTGATGTCACAGCCCTATAAAAACCAGCGGCCATTTTAGGCACAGTCATATCAAATCGCTGTTACTGCAGGGACAGACATCAGCAGGAGCTACGGACAGTGTTAGAAAACTGATAGAAGTTCAGGAAAAGTGGATTGCTAGTGAAGAGATAGTATAGGGAGGAAATCAAAGAAGAATTTGGGGTGGTTGCAGCGTCATTAACAGAAAGAAACTTAATACACATTGCAGCACTCACTGCCGCTATACTGGTGTTCATTACTCATACCTGTGTGTTCAAGATGGAACACAACAAACCTTTTACAGCAAAAACAGTGAATTATCATCAACGAATACCCGCACTGAGGTCAGTACACCTTTTTAAAGGCATTCAATAGTGGGGAAAGAAATTAGGGGTTCATTAGCCATTGTTTTCAGAGTATACTGCTGCTCATTAATCATACCTGTGTGTTCAAGGCGGAACACAGCAAGCCTTTTACACTGCATTGCAGCAATAAAACAGTGATTTATCCATGCATACCTGAACATATGTGTTCTCATGCCTTTTTAAAGGCATTCAATAATGAAGAAAGAAATTAGGGGCTCATTAGCCATTGTGTTCTGATTATACGTTTGCAGGACATTTCTCAATACAGTTGTGGCAAAAATAAAAAATTCTTAGCCACCAATCTCCTCAGTTACCGGTTATACTCACTCTTATTTTAAAGGTGTTTAATAGTGGAGACACAAATAAGGGGCAAATTAGCCTTTTTGTGCAGAGTATACATTTACAGGCCATTTCTCAATACAGTCATGGCAAAAATCAGTAATTCTTAACCACTAATCTCTGCAGTTAGTGGCTATTCTAACACTTATTTAAAAGTGTTTATTAGTGGAGAAAGAGACAAGTGGCATACTCGCCATCCTGTTCCAAGTCTAAAATTACAGGCCAGTTTGCAGTACAGTACTGCCAAAAAAATCCAGTAATCTCTGCCTTCATCATGCTTTTTTTTTCAAGGTGTTCATTATTGGGGAAGAAATAAGGGGCTCATTGGCCGTTCTATTTGAAGTATCGAAGTAGAAAATCACAGGGCTTTTTGCAATACCTGGATGATCCCTATTGCCCCATGGATCATCCCCTATCTTACACCAACCACTGTCACTCTCTTCCCCCTATTTTACTCAGGGACCCCTTTCCCACCTCACAGGAAGCCCCATAGATCACCTCTATCTTCCACCCATGCTCAACTCTTTCACTGCCACCACAACTTCTTTCCCTCTCTTTCATTCTCACCTCCACTCAGACTAAAGCCCAGTTAAGGATTTGAACCCAGGTACTGCTAATCACTGGGCCAACCCGCTACCTGACTAATCCACTCTGCTGACCTGACCTGTATAGTTATGACACATCATTGTCATGGGTTTAAAATGAAGTTAAAAGTCTGATGGTTGGACGGGTGTCTTATGGACATTCGGGAGATCATCATCATTGTCAGGTCAGTATGGACTAGTAGCAGATTATCAAGGTGCAGGAATTGAGCTTAGCTCTAATATGAGCTTTACAATCTGGACAGCTGGATTTAACGCCCCATTAAATGAACACTCTCCATTCCCATCAGACCGTGTCTTGATCAGCAATTAAATCAATAGTGGCTTTGCCTGAATTTTCAGCATGGCAATAACCTTCTGAAATGTTGTGGGTTTGCAGTACATTTCAGAGGATAATGGCTGCAGGTATGAGAAATCCTCGGGTTTGGAGTACTGAGAAAACCAGTTTATTCTCATACCCAAAGAAACAAAAAAAAAAATATTGAATAGTATGAATACTGGCTCTGTAGACAACAAAATATTGTATATCACAGTAGTGTACTATCATATCAAGATAAATAAAAAATAATTCATACAGTATTGTATCCCAAGAGTTGCAATGTGTGACTTAATTTACCAGCTCAAATTATACAACTAAAAACAATATAATACAAGACGAAAACAATATGTCACAATGAACTAAAAGTAAAAAAGTTCCGGCTCATAATTTTTCATTCGGAAAACATTTATAGAATTCTGGGCCTCTGCCAAATACTGGCTATTAAGAAAATTAAAGTGAGAATAAAAGTGAAAGTTACAGTAAGTTGTAAGACATTGCTTGTGTCCAAAAACAATTAAGTCAGACAATTAATATTTCATATATATAACATGCCGAGCAAATTGCATTAACCCCTTCCCGACATGCGCCATAATAGTACGGCGCATGTCGGGTCTGTAACTATGGCGACCGCCCGGGAGCCGGGCGGCCGCCATAGCCGCCGGGTGTCTACTGCTTTAAGCAGTAGACAACCGGCTCTAATGCCACCGATCGGTCCCCGGACCGATCGGAGGCATTAACCCCTCCGGCGCCGCGGTCAAAGGCGCCGGAGGTGCCATTTTCCCGGCGGCGCATGGGCGCCGCCATTTTGGCCGGGATCGCCGGCTCCTGGAGCATGCTCCAGGGCTGACGTCCCGTTGCCATGACAGCCGGGAGCCTTGTTCAGGCTCCCAGGCTTGTCTGCAAAGCCTCTCTTTTGCAGGCTGGTCTATGCAGCCTGCAAAAGAAAGGATGCTTTTTTGCAATGCATTGCAATGCATTAGCATTATAATGCATTGCATTAGTGATCAGACCCCCTGGGGTTCAACACCCCTAGGGGGTCTAATAAATGCAAAAAAAAAATAAAATAAAAAAAAGTTAAAAAAAATATAAAAAAATATAAAAAGAATTAAAAGTTCAAATCACCCCCCTTTCCCTAGAACACATATAAAAGTAGTTAAAAACTGTGAAACATATACATGTTAGGTATCCCCGCGTCCAAAATCGCCCGCTCTACAAATCTATAAAAATATTTTTCCTGTTCGGTAAACACCGTAGCAGGAAAAATAGTCGAAAGTTTTTTCACTGTTTTGATTCTGATAAAAATTTGAATAAAAAGTGATCAAAGCAATAACATTTCCCGAAAATGGTAGAACTAAAAAGTACACCCGGCCCTGCAAAAAAGACACCCTATGCATCCCCGTACACTTACGTATAAAAAAGTTACGGCCATCGGAATATGGCGACTTTTAGAAAAAAAAATTTTTTTTAGGGGTCAAAATGTAAATAAAACCATATAAATTTGGTATCCCTGGAACCGTACCGAAACACAGAATATAGGGGACATGTCATTTTGGCTGCACAGTGAACGCCATAAAACCAAAGCCCGTAAGAAAGTCGCAGAAATGCATTTTTTCTTCAAATCCACCCCATTCTAAATTTTTTTCCTGCTTCCCAGTACATTATATAGAATAATTAATGGTAGCATTATGAAGAAAAATTTGTCCCGCAAAAATTAAGACCTCATATGGCTCTGGGAGCGGAGAAATAAAAAAGTTATGGGGTTTAGAAGGAGGGGAGTCAAAAACGAAAAACGAAAATCAAAAAATGCCATCGGCGGGAAGGGGTTAAATATATCATATGTAAAGATTAAAATTCTTATTAATGATCATGTTAGCCAAGTAAGAAATAATAATGTCTAAACAAAACTGAACAAGAAGAGGAGGGAAATAGATGGATACCAAGAGGCAGATAATCCGACACAGAGATGCAATAGGAAAGTTTTAGATAAAACTTTGACATAGCTGTCAACATAGCTATGTAAGGGCTTATTCTTTGCATGATGTAACTTCTAGAAACCTGACTCTTGGCTTAAAACTGAAAAACGATTTTTCTCCTGATTTTGGCTTTCACATTATTCCCTGAACTAAGTATTGGTCTGGGTATTCACTTTTCTGATTTATCCTAATGATTCCGATCTGCTTTAAAAGTTTATCATGGGTTATAATTTGACTTCAGATTGTGGAGCATATATTTCTTGTACTGTTTGTGTGGGAATAACTTGGACCCCAAATTCAGCAAAAGTCTATCTGGCTTCACAGCTGGCACCCTGGGATGTACGTTTGACATAATCTATGCGCTTCAGTGGAAGAAGTGTTGAGGGTGGACAGTGTTCTGGATGGACAATGCTAGTCTAGAAACCTTCCTTACAAACTGATTGTCTTGAATGCTCTCTAAATTGTAAGTCAATGCAAGTAACTAATCAAAGCATCTAACCTAATAAGCCAAGGTTAGACATGGAGATCTGTGGAGCAAAGTCAGAGTCTAGATGGAGTTTGAAAACTAGCCAAGGGTCAAAGACATAGTAGACAAACAAACTCAGAAGCAGGAGACCTTTGTACCAGCTAACAAGTGATGTACGTATATTGCACAGGCATAGAATGCCTTATAAATAGATCCTGATGGTCAGGGAATGGCTGGGGAAGAAAAATCACATGCCCTTTGAGGGTCCAAGAGACCTAGTGTGTACACTCCATGTGCACTGAGGTGAAGCTAGGAGGAAGACTGATGTGGATAAGTCGAGGGTGTGATGATTGGAACAACTACAGCATTCATAAGCTGTTAGCCCTACAGTTACATAATAGAAAATCTGCATGCCCTCATTTTTTTATGCATTAAATTTTTTAAACTACATCCAAATATATTGACAGGTAGATTGCTGTGGAATCCAACCTGAAAATATGAGCCACTGTATTTCTGGAATTGATATGCTGCTTCATAAACATTCTCATTTACATAAACTCTCACCAAAATCATCAGGTTGACCCTATATGAATTAAATGTGCATGGTCAGCTGTGAAAATTACTTCTCACCCATGTTAAGCAAAACTAGTCAGCACTCCCATACAATTTCAGTTAAATTTGCAGGTACACACTGCCATATAAGCCTTACCTGTATATTTCCAGGGGTTTCTCTATTAACATCATAGGTCACAGTAAAATCTCCATCCAATAATGTGGTATCACAGTTTGGACAGGATCGTTGCTGATCGATTGTGGGTTTATAAGAGACATGGCCCTGAAGACAACAAAGACATGAAGCCATAATTATTGTGACCTACATATGACTGTATGCCAACACATATACATAAAATGGACAACCTTTCTTTGAATCTAAACATCACACAAGATACTCCTTTAATAGTCCTGCCATGGGGAAATTCAGTGTGCTACAGCAGCATGGATAAAACAGTAATATATTACAAGAAAAGAACACATACAAGTCCATAGCAGATAGAAAATATACTAGGAGTCATAGCAACTAAAAAGAAAAGAAAGACTTCAGGATCATTTAGTTCTCTGTGTGGAGTGATCTTCTCTTAGCTTGCTATCTGCTTTTTTATTTCCTGCTGAAAAGCTGGAAAAAATTCAGAATGGGGTTGAATTGGAGAAAAAGTGTATTTGTACGATTTTCTTACAGGCTTCGTTTTTATGGTGTTGACTGTGCAGCCAAAATGACATGTCACCTGTATTCCAGGGAAATCAAAGTTATATATTTTTTTATTCATGTTTTAACCACTTAAAAATCCAAAACAAAAAGATTTTTTTTATTAGAGTAAACTTATTCTGACACCCAGAACTTTTTATATTTCCATGTACAGGGATGCATATGGTGTCTTTTTTTAAAAGACATACTTTTTAGTTATATTATTTTGGGGAATGTCTATTACTTTGGTCACTTTTTTTGAAATTTTTATCAGAGGCGAAGCAGTGAAAAAAATGACTCTTTGGCTCTTTTGAATTTTTTTTCCTGTTATAGCATTCACAGTACAGGAAAAAATATTTTTATAAGTTTGTAGAACGAGCATTTTCAGACAAAGTAATACCTAATGTGTATTTTTTTTTTTTTTTTAACTGTAACTATTAGACCCCTAGGAGTCTTGAACCCCAGGAGATTTAATGACTAATGCAATACATTATAATGCTAATGTAGTGCAATGCATTGCAAATTACCAGCACTTTTATGACAGGTTGCATAGATCAGGCTGCATAGATCAGCCTGTAATAGAAGTTAATGCCAGACAATCTTGGGAGCCTTCAAAAGGCTCCCGGCTGTTATGGCTGGGGATCAGCAGCCCCAAATGTTGTTCAGTTGACCAGCGATCCTCTCAAAAGTGGTGGCACCCATGTGCCGCTGGGAAAATGGCGCCTCCTTCAGCTTCTAACAAGGTAGAGGAGGTCATAATTCCTGCGATAAGTACAGACATTGATTGCAGACATTAGCGCCGCAAATACCAAGTATCTGCCATAATAGTATAACGGATGTCAGGAAGGGACTAACATTAATGGGCAATCTTTATAATAACTAGAGATGAGCGAACAGTGTTCTATCGAACACATGTTCGATCGGATATCAGGGTGTTCGCCATGTTCGAATCGAATCGAACACCACGTGGTAAAGTGCGCCAAAATTCGATTCCCCTCCCACCTTCCCTGGCGCCTTTTTTGCACCAATAACAGCGCAGGGGAGGTGGGACAGGAACTACGACACTGGGGGCATTGAAAAAAATTGGAAAAAGTCATTGGCTGCCGAAATCAGGTGACCTCCATTTTAGACGAATAGTGGATTTCAAATCCGGGTCATATGAGAATGTGAACTTTGTGACTATGAGACAGGGATAGCTGTACAGGCAGGGATAGCTAGGGATAACCTTTATTTAGGGGGGAATGTTATTAAAAATAACTTTTTGGGGCTCTATCGGGTGTGTAATTGTGATTTTTGTGAGATAAACTTTTTCCCATAGGGATGCATTGGCCAGCGCTGATTGGCCGAATTCCGTACTCTGGCCAATCAGTGCTGGCCAATGCATTCTATTAGCTTGATGAAGCAGAGTGTGCACAAGGGTTCAAGCGCACCCTCGGCTCTGATGTAGCAGAGCCGAGGCTGCACAAGGGTTCAAGCGCACCCTCGGCTCTGATGTAGGAGAGCCGAGGGTGCACTTGAACCCTTGTGCACCCTCAGCTCTGCTACATCAGAGCCGAGGGTGCGCTTGAACCCTTGTGCACACTCTGCTTCATCAAGCTAATAGAATGCATTGGCCAGCGCTGATTGGCCAATGTATTCTATTAGCCTGATGAAGTAGAGCTGAATGTGTGTGCTAAGCACACACATTCAGCTCTACTTCATCGGGCTAATAGAATGCATTGGCCAGCGCTGATTGGCCAGAGTACGGAACTCGACCAATCAGCGCTGGCTCTGCTGGAGGAGGCGGAGTCTAAGATCGCTCCACACCAGTCTCCATTCAGGTCCGACCTTAGACTCCGCCTCCTCCGGCAGAGCCAGCGCTGATTGGCCGAAGGCTGGCCAATGCATTCCTATGCGAATGCAGAGACTTAGCAGTGCTGAGTCAGTTTTGCTCAACTACACATCTGATGCACACTCGGCACTGCTACATCAGATGTAGCAATCTGATGTAGCAGAGCCGAGGGTGCACTAGAACCCCTGTGCAAACTCAGTTCACGCTAATAGAATGAATTGGCCAGCGCTGATTGGCCAATGCATTCTATTAGCCCGATGAAGTAGAGCTGAATGTGTGTGCTAAGCACACACATTCAGCACTGCTTCATCACGCCAATACAATGCATTAGCCAGTGCTGATTGGCCAGAGTACGGAATTCGGCCAATCAGCGCTGGCTCTGCTGGAGGAGGCGGAGTCTAAGGTCGGACCTGAATGGAGACTGGTGTGGAGCGATCTTAGACTCCGCCTCCTCCAGCAGAGCCAGCGCTGATTGGTCGAGTTCCGTACTCTGGCCAATCAGCGCTGGCCAATGCATTCTATTAGCCCGATGAAGTAGAGCTGAATGTGTGTGCTTAGCACACACATTCAGCTCTACTTCATCAGGCTAATAGAATACATTGGCCAATCAGCGCTGGCCAATGCATTCTATTAGCTTGATGAAGCAGAGTGTGCACAAGGGTTCAAGCGCACCCTCGGCTCTGATGTAGCAGAGCTGAGGGTGCACAAGGGTTCAAGTGCACCCTCGGCTCTCCTACATCAGAGCCGAGGGTGCGCTTGAACCCTTGTGCAGCCTCGGCTCTGCTACATCAGAGCCGAGGGTGCGCTTGAACCCTTGTGCACACTCTGCTTCATCAAGCTAATAGAATGCATTGGCCAGCACTGATTGGCCAGAGTACGGAATTCGGCCAATCAGCGCTGGCCAATGCATTCTATTAGCCCGATGAAGTAGAGCTGAATGTGTGTGCTAAGCACACACATTCAGCACTGCTTCATCACGCCAATACAATGCATTAGCCAGTGCTGATTGGCCAGAGTACGGAATTCGGCCAATCAGCGCTGGCTCTGCTGGAGGAGGCGGAGTCTAAGATCGCTCCACACCAGTCTCCATTCAGGTCCGACCTTAGACTCCGCCTCCTCCAGCAGAGCCAGCGCTGATTGGCCGAATTCCGTACTCTGGCCAATCAGCACTGGCTAATGCATTGTATTGGCGTGATGAAGCAGTGCTGAATGTGTGTGCTTAGCACACACATTCAGCTCTACTTCATCGGGCTAATAGAATGCATTGGCCAGCGCTGATTGGCCGAATTCCGTACTCTGGCCAATCAGCACTGGCTAATGCATTGTATTGGCGTGATGAAGCAGTGCTGAATGAGTGTGCTTAGCACACACATTCAGCTCTACTTCATCGGGCTAATAGAATGCATTGGCCAATCAGCGCTGGCCAATGCATTCTATTAGCGTGAACTGAGTTTGCACAGGGGTTCTAGTGCACCCTCGGCTCTGCTACATCAGATTGCTACATCTGATGTAGCAGTGCCGAGTGTGCATCAGATGTGTAGTTGAGCAAAACTGACTCAGCACTGCTAAGTCTGCATTCGCATAGGAATGCATTGGCCAGCCTTCGGCCAATCAGCGCTGGCTCTGCCGGAGGAGGCGGAGTCTAAGGTCGGACCTGAATGGAGACTGGTGTGGAGCGATCTTAGACTCCGCCTCCTCCAGCAGAGCCAGCGCTGATTGGCCGAATTCCGTACTCTGGCCAATCAGCACTGGCTAATGCATTGTATTGGCGTGATGAAGCAGTGCTGAATGTGTGTGCTTAGCACACACATTCAGCTCTACTTCATCGGGCTAATAGAATGCATTGGCCAATCAGCGCTGGCCAATGCATTCTATTAGCGTGAACTGAGTTTGCACAGGGGTTCTAGTGCACCCTCGGCTCTGCTACATCAGATTGCTACATCTGATGTAGCAGTGCCGAGTGTGCATCAGATGTGTAGTTGAGCAAAACTGACTCAGCACTGCTAAGTCTGCATGCGCATAGGAATGCATTGGCCAGCCTTCGGCCAATCAGCGCTGGCTCTGCCGGAGGAGGCGGAGTCTAAGGTCGGACCTGAATGGAGACTGGTGTGGAGCGATCTTAGACTCCGCCTCCTCCAGCAGAGCCAGCGCTGATTGGTCGAGTTCCGTACTCTGGCCAATCAGCACTGGCCAATGCATTTCTATGGGGAAAAGTTAGCTTGCGAAAATCGCAAACTGACAGGGATTTCCATGAAATAAAGTGACTTTTATGCCCCCAGACATGCTTCCCCTGCTGTCCCAGTGTCATTCCAGGGTGTTGGTATCATTTCCTGGGGTGTCATAGTGGACTTGGTGACCCTCCAGACACGAATTTGGGTTTCCCCCTTAACGAGTTTATGTTCCCCATAGACTATAATGGGGTTCGAAACCCATTCGAACACTCGAACAGTGAGCGGCTGTTCGAATCGAATTTAGAACCTCGAACATTTTAGTGTTCGCTCATCTCTAATAATAACCCATCTGCTGTTCCAACTTACTATACTAAAATATTTAATCTCTCTCTCTTCTGGAATTTTTCCATCCTCTTTCAAGCATGCTGTCATAACCCCACTATTGAAAAAATCTTCCCTTGACCCATCCTGTGCTGCTAACTATTGACCTGTCTCTAACCTCCCTTTTATCTTTAAAATGTTGGAACGCTTGGTCTGTTCTTGTTTCATCCACTATCTCTCTTCTAATTTCCTTTTTGACGCCTTACAATGTGGTTTCCGCGTTCTGCACTCTACTGAAACAGCCCTCACAAAAGTCTCCAATGATCTCCTCATTGCTAAATCCAATGGTGACTTCTCTCTTCTTATTCTTCTGGATCTCAGCAGCATTTGACACTGTTGACCATCAACTCCTCCTCACTATGCTCCGCTCAGTTGGCCTCAATGACACTGCGCTCTCCTGGTTCTCCTCTTAGCTCTCAGACTTCACTTTTAGTGTATCATTTGCGGGCTCTGTTTCTTCAACCAATTCCCCTTACCTTTGGGGTTCCTCAGGGCTCAGTCCTTGGCCCCCTGCTCTTCTCTCTACACAGCCCTTGTTGGACAAGCCATCACCTGATTTGGCTTCCGGTACCATCTTTATGCTGATGACACCGAATTATACATATCTTCCTGTGACATCACCCCTGCGCTAATACAGAACACCAGTGACTGTCTCTCCGCTGTCTCAAATATCATGTCTTTGCTATATTTGAAACTGAATCTCACAAAGATTGATCTACAGCTGTTTCCACCATCTAATAGATCTGTCCCTGATATATTCATTGCAATCTCCAGCCTTACTATAACTCCTATGCAGCATGCCCGCTGCCTTGGAGTTGTGTTTGACTCAGACTTTTTCTTCACCCCTATATCCAATCACTAGCACGTTCATGTCACCTCCACCTCAAAAACATCTCCAGAATATCAATTCCAATTAAAGGTTTTCTGCTCCAATCAGGAAAGAATCCAAATTAATGAATAAACATTAGCTTTATTGTTGTCCAACAATTAAAAAAGTTACATTGTAACTGCAGAAGTAGATTATGTCATGATAGAGCTACGCGTTTCAGTACAACCTTGTGCCTTCCTCATGACACAAGATTGTACTGAAAAGCGTAGCTCTATCATGACATAATCTACCACTGCAGTTACAATGTAGCTTTTTTAATTGTTGGACAACAATAAAGCTAATGTTTATTCATTAATTTGGATTCTTTCCTGATTGGAGCAGAAAACCTTTTATTGGAAATGACGTTTACCACTGTTTGGAGTCCATGCCGTTGTTCCTAGCTCTCAGGATCAAAGAAGTTTATAGACTATATATGGTGAGCTGAATACAAATACTTTTCTATATATTTATCTCCAGAATATGCCTTTTCCTTATTCCTTATTGTCTCTCTGATTCACTCTCGCCTTGACTACTGTAACTCCTTACTAATCGGTCTTCCCCTCACTAAACTCTCCCCTCTACAATCTATTCTGAACGCAGCGGCCAGGCTCATCTATCAGGCTAGACGCTACAGCGATGCCTCTGGTCTGTGTCAGTTGCTACATTGGCTGCCTATTCATTACAGAATACAATATAAACTTATCACCCTCATCCACAAGGCTCTCCATAATGCCGCACCTCCCTACATTTCCTCCCTCATCTCTGTCTATCGCCCAACCCGTGTTCTCTGTTCACTCAATGGCCTACGACTTACACTCACCGGCCACTTTATTAGGTACACCATGCTAGTAACGGGTTGGACCCCCTTTTGCCTTCAGAACTGCCTCAATTCTTCATGGCATAGATTCAACAAGGTGCTGGAAGCATTCCTCAGAGATTTTGGTCCATATTGACATGATGGCATCACACAGTTGCCGCAGATTTGTCGGCTGCACATCTATGATGCGAATCTCCCGTTCCACCACATCCCAAAGATGCTCTATTGGATTGAGATCTGGTGATTGTGGAGGGCATTGGAGTACAGTGAACTCATTGTCATGTTCAAGAAACCAGTCTGAGATGATTCCAGCTTTATGACATGGCTCATTATCCTGCTGAAAGTAGCCATCAGATTGGCTGATTAGAAATTAAGTGTTAACGAGCAGTTGGACAGGTGTACCTAATAAAGTGGCCGGTGAGTGTACATCTTCTATCATCAGAACCTCCCATACTCATATACAAGATTTCTCCCGAGTTGCACCACTTCCCTGGAATGCTCTACCCCGGACAATCAGTTTAACTTTCAATTTCTACAGCTTCAGTTGCAAACTAAAGACACATCTTTTCAGACAGGCCTATCACAATTCCTAATGTAAACCCTTCAGTACCATAATTAGGATCCCAATAGCGAACCCTCCTCTATTCACACTCCCACATTACCCCACATGATATGATGCCTTTCAGGCTAACTTTATATGTCCAGGCACCATCTGCACATTAAAGGACACGACTGGTGACGGCTCATACAGTTTTATGTTTGTGTGATGACAGTAACCTCTATTACAAAATTATCTGACCACTGTATAAGCAATGCTACTTCCGATGTCACCTCTGCTTCCTCTTGTGTCACCCCCTCTACCTCATAAATTGTTAGCTCTTATGAGCAGGGCCCACATTGTGTGAAGTGACTATTTCTTTGTAATGTATCTTTTTGTCTGCACTTAAACCCTATAAGTTGTACAGTACTGCGGAATATGTTGGTGCTATATAAATAAAATCTATTATTATTATTATTATTATTATTATTATTATTATTACTACTATGTGCAAGTGCCTGACACCCAGGATCACGGCAGAGCATCTAGCTCCATTAATGTTTACTTGCCAGAAGTTGCGCCAGTCACATATCATGCAAAGCATAATAGTTGCTTAGGTACTACATTGGACACTATAGACTTATATAAACATTGATGTTAATGTGTAAGCTTCTTTACAGACACTGTACATGTATAATCCACTACAACACAAAATATTACCTTTTCCCCAGAGAAAGATTTCTGTATTGTAGGTAGTAGGTCATTTGTTAAAAAAGTTGCTTGTGCGTCTAGAAAGCTGATACCTTGAGGCTCATGTATGTCTACTTCAATCTGAAACACAAATAGAAATGTTACTTATTTAAAGGAATCGTATTCAGTGGAACCGACTATTGAAGTCACCATAATTTTATCTATCTATCTATCTATCTATCTATCTATCTATCTATCTATCTATCTATCTATCTATCTATCTGTCTATCTGTCTATCAGTCTTTGGCTTCCAAAAAACATATTAGCGCTTTTAGGACAAGGCGCCAATGCTCAGGCCAAATTTAGCACTTTGGTATGAATTGCTTTGAACAGCAATATATTTTAAACTTTTTAATGGCTTTGCATATCCCAACTATTGCCATGTTTTTTCAGGACACATAAGGCTTTAAATAAGTTGCATAGAAGAATGTTATAAAATGTAAGAAAAAAGGACATTTTGCATTTTTACCTAAAACAAAATATACTATTGCATATAAGCATATTAAAATTAGGTTTTCTAGTTCTTCTGATTACAGGGGATAGGTATTATAGGTTAAGTTTTAGATGGTTTTCTATCTAGCATGGCTTATTTTCTGGAACTCTAGTCCATGTAAGGTTGCGAAGGGTAACAATGACAATTTTGCTTTTAGACTTTTTTTTTGTCAAAAATCTGCTCAGTATATTTAGTTACAGTTATTTGGGTGTAGTGTAGGAATAGTTTGGATTCCAAGGCGGTGTACTTTTTTGTTTGTGTTTTTCTGTTGTTTTCCCATCAGTTATGCCAAGCACAAGGCAACTATCACACTTCTGATCATTGGGTCCAACACTCATTAAAGTGTACCTAAACTTTCAAACAACTTTTGATTTTACGGCAGCATTTATGTCATCAATAATGTATTGTAATATGTTAACACATTTTTGCTCATTTCCTTGAAAAACTGCTCTATAATCCACTTCTATCCCCTGCCTTGTTCCTCTTGATGGAATACAGGGTGGGGGAAGGGTTGGAGGAAGGGAAACTGTTGGTAAAACTGTTATCTTGGTGTCATGTTGTGTCATCGTTCTTTATATGGCACCTAAAGCACAGTTCTACATTTTATAATAGAGACCTTACCCCCCCATATGTCAGTGAGAAGCCAGTGAGAGGTACAAATGAAAGATTACAGAAGGGACAGAAATGAATTTGAATGAAAGATTAAATGGAAAGACAAAATGTTCTAATAAAGTATATTACAATATTTATTAAAATCAAAAGTTATATGAAAGTCTAGGTATCCTTTCAAGCATAAAAAAAAACCCTTTAGGACAACTTTTGATTTTCTGGCAGTATCTGTGTCACTAAAACATTTTGTACTTTAATATATTTTATTTAAAAAAATTTGGAT
This sequence comes from Leptodactylus fuscus, assembly GCF_031893055.1. Taxonomy (NCBI): domain Eukaryota; kingdom Metazoa; phylum Chordata; class Amphibia; order Anura; family Leptodactylidae; genus Leptodactylus; species Leptodactylus fuscus. The sequence goes on from NC_134273.1 coordinate 36,725,503, forward strand.
CCTTTCTGTGAAGTCCTGAATGACCCTCCCCTAACCTCATTTTCTCTACATCTTACACAGCCTGAACTCCATTCACAGTAACATTCAGTGAGAGGCAGGAACAGCTCTCAATACAGAAACAAGGGAAAGAGTGAAAAAATTATAGGATTTCACAGAAAGGATCCAAAATGTCTTGAAAACATATATTATAAAATTTATTTTTGACACAAATACTGCCAGAAAATCAAAGATTGTCCTAAAGTTTAGTTACTCTTTAAGCTTGATGTGCGCAATGAATTTCTGTCTCTAACAACCAGGTTTCTTACTTGCTCTTATGTAGAGGCTTTAAACCAACACTATACATTAACAATGTCACAGGATTGAGAATGTGTGCCACGTGTTCTACATTTATAGGAAGTGATTATTTCATTGAATTTTATTGACCCATTTAAAATGTTATGGCAATAACTGTACCTTGTATTCTCTGATAAGAGTTTTAGGCTGAACTTTGATGAACATCTCATATTTTCCGAGGTTCCGTTTCAGCATTTCTTCATAGACCAACTCAAATGTGACTTTACTTTCAGACGCCACGTTAACTGACACAGTAAATTTCTCCGTCTTCCTTCCGGATGCCCTGTGTAGACCATATCATAAATGACGCCAAGAAAAATGTTGTGACGTTGTGTAAAGGATATTTCAGCAATGCTGATTCTGTGAAAGTTCAAGTTCCTCAAAAAGAAAGGTCTCTGTGATTTAGCAGACTTGTTACCTCTAGTACAGGTGGTTTACGTGCAGCAGTACATTATGAAGAATGGCCTGCAAATCTTTGATGGGATTTTGGAATGGTTTGGGGGTTCATGGCTCCCCAAAAACAGGAAACTACCAATTTATATGATTCAACTTTTAGCTATATTTTTACACTAATTTTAATTCCACAATTCTTCAAAGTAAACATGACCTCCGATTCTTATTTCCAGTCATCGCCCTTTAAAAGGAATGTTTCATCTATGTTTTTTGTTTTTTACTAAATAAAATTAGACATTAGACAGTGGCCAGAATATAAACTGCAGGATTTTCTTTTAATTAGATATTAATATATAAAATCTACAAAAAAAGAATCACCAAAAATTCTTAAATCCTATGTCTGTCATAAAACATATTTAAATAACAGGCCATTTTTTTCAGGACAGTTTTCCTTTAATATTACCAAATTCTGTCTATGAATTATTTTAAAACCAACCACAAAGAGAAGTAACATTTACCTGACAAGTCCGGCTGTTTGGCCCCTTGATACGGCTTTTTCATACTGTTTCTTAGCGGCTTCCTTTTCCTTGATTTCTCCCGGATATGTCACTCCATCTATTATCCTAACAATTAGTATTTACATGTATGGGATAGTTATCATTAGCCATTTGTGCAGTTGTAAATCAAGTCTTAACAATAGCTTAAATAACAATAGCTCTTAAAAGGCTCCCATAAAATAAATTGGGGCAGATTTAAAACAAGGCATGCCTGAATTATCAAGAAGGTCTAGTGGCAGGGGGACCAGTTGCTACTGGGCCCTGGGATTTGAGAGGGACACAAAGATTCCTCTGCCACAGAAATGTATCATTAATCTAAATGCTACCAGGTAGAAAGTAGAGATGAGCGAACACTAAAATGTTCGAGGTTCGAAATTCTATTCGAACAGCCGCTCAATGTTCGTGTGTTCGAACGGGTTTCGAACCCCATTATAGTCTATGGGGAACAGATACTCGTTAAGGGGGAAACCCAAATCCGTGTCTGGAGGGTCACCAAGTCCACTAAGACAACCCAGGAAATGATGCCAACACCTCTGGAATGACACTGGGACAGCAGGGGAAGCATGTCTGGGGGCATCTAACACACCAAAGACCCTCTATTACCCCAACATCACAGCCTAACAACTACACACTTTACACACTCAATACCACCTCTCTGACAGTAGGAAAACACCTTGAAACATGTGTATTTGGCACTTGCAGTGAGGAGAGCTTGTCACCAGCAGTGAATTTGGCCCTTGTAGTAAGTTGAGGTTGGCACCAACATTTGTTTTGAAAATCAGGGTGGATTGAGCCTCTAACCAGCAGAGTTTGGGCAAATTCATGGTGGAGGGAGCCTCTAAAAACCCCAGTTTGGACCAATTCATGGTGGAGGGAGCCTCTAAAAACCCCAGTTTGGACCAATTCATGGTGGAGGGAGCCTCTAAAAAACCCAGTTTGGACCAATTCATGGTGGAGGGAGCCTCTAAACAGCCCAGTTTGGACCAATTCATGGTGGAGGGAGCCTCTAAAAACCCCAGTTTGGACCAATTCATGGTGGAGAGAGCCTCTAAACAGCCCAGTTTGGACCAATTCATGGTGGAGGGAGCCTCTAAAAACCCCAGTTTGGACCAATTCATGGTGGAGGGAGCCTCTAAAAACCCCAGTTTGGACCAATTCATGATGGAGGGAGCCTCTAAACAGCCCAAGTTTGGGCAAATTCATGGTGGAGGGAGCCTCTAAAAACCCCCAGTTTGGACCAATTCATGGTGGAGGGAGCCTCTAAAAACCCCAGTTTGGACCAATTCATGGTGGAGGGAGCCTCTAAACAGCCCAGTTTGGGCAAATTCATGGTGGAGGGAGCCTCTAAAAACCCCCAGTTTGGACCAATTCATGGTGGAGGGAGCCTCTAAAAACCCCAGTTTAGACCAATTCATGGTGGAGGGAGCCTCTAAACAGCTCAGTTTGGGCAAATTCATGGTGGAGGGAGCCTCTAAAAACCCCAGTTTGGACCAATTCATGGTGGAGGGAGCCTCTAAAAACCCCAGTTTGGACCAATTCATGGTGGAGGGAGCCTTTAAACAGCCCAGTTTGGGCAAATTCATGGTGGAGGGAGCCTCTAAAAACCCCCAGTTTGGACCAATTCATGGTGGAGGGAGCCTCTAAAAACCCCAGTTTGGACCAATTCATGGTGGAGGGAGCCTCTAAACAGCCCAGTTTGGGCAAATTCATGGTGGAGGGAGCCTCTAAAAACCCCCAGTTTGGACCAATTCATGGTGGAGGGAGCCTCTAAAAACCCCAGTTTGGACCAATTCATGGTGGAGGGAGCCTCTAAAAACCCCAGTTTGGACCAATTCATGGTGGAGGGAGCCTCTAAACAGCCCAGTTTGGGCAAATTCATGGTGGAGGGAGCCTCTAAACAGCCCAGTTTGGGCAAATTCATGGTGGAGGGAGCCTCTAAAAACCCCCAGTTTGGACCAATTCATGGTGGAGGGAGCCTCTAAAAACCCCAGTTTGAACCAATTCATGGTGGAGGGAGCCTCTAAACAGCCCAGTTTGGGCAAATTCATGGTGGAGGGAGCCTCTAAACAGCCCAGTTTGGGCAAATTCATGGTGGAGGGAGCCTCTAAAAACCCCAGTTTGGACCAATTCATGGTGGAGGGAGCCTCTAAAAACCCCAGTTTGGACCAATTCATGGTGGAGGGAGCCTCTAAACAGCCCAGTTTGGACCAATTCATGGTGGAGGGAGCCTCTAAAAACCCCAGTTTGGACCAATTCATGGTGGAGGGAGCCTCTAAACAGCCCAGTTTGGACCAATTCATGGTGGAGGGAGCCTCTAAAAACCCCAGTTTGGACCAATTCATGGTGGAGGGAGCCTCTAAAAACCCCAGTTTGGACCAATTCATGGTGGAGGGAGCCTCTAAACAGCCCAGTTTGGGCAAATTCATGGTGGAGGGAGCCTCTAAACAGCCCAGTTTGGGCAAATTCATGGTGGAGGGAGCCTCTAAAAACCCCCAGTTTGGACCAATTCATGGTGGAGGGAGCCTCTAAAAACCCCAGTTTGGACCAATTCATGGTGGAGGGAGCCTCTAAACAGCCCAGTTTGGGCAAATTCATGGTGGAGGGAGCCTCTAAACAGCCCAGTTTGGACCAATTCATGGTGGAGGGAGCCTCTAAAAACCCCAGTTTGGACCAATTCATGGTGGAGGGAGCCTCTAAAAACCCCAGTTTGGACCAATTCATGGTGGAGGGAGCCTCTAAACAGCCCAGTTTGGACCAATTCATGGTGGAGGGAGCCTCTAAAAACCCCAGTTTGGACCAATTCATGGTGGAGGGAGCCTCTAAACAGCCCAGTTTGGACCAATTCATGGTGGAGGGAGCCTCTAAAAACCCCAGTTTGGACCAATTCATGGTGGAGGGAGCCTCTAAACAGCCCAGTTTGGGCAAATTCATGGTGGAGGGAGCCTCTAAACAGCCCAGTTTGGGCAAATTCATGGTGGAGGGACCCTCTAAAAACCCCAGTTTGGACCAATTCATGGTGGAGGGAGCCTCTAAAAACCCCAGTTTGGACTAATTCATGGTGGAGGGAGCCTCTAAAAACCCCAGTTTGGACCAATTCATGGTGGAGGGAGCCTCTAAACAGCCCAGTTTGGGCAAATTCATGGTGGAGGGAGCCTCTAAACAGCCCAGTTTGGGCAAATTCATGGTGGAGGGAGCCTCTAAAAACCCCCAGTTTGGACCAATTCATGGTGGAGGGAGCCTCTAAAAACCCCAGTTTGGACCAATTCATGGTGGAGGGAGCCTCTAAACAGCCCAGTTTGGGCAAATTCATGGTGGAGGGAGCCTCTAAACAGCCCAGTTTGGGCAAATTCATGGTGGAGGGAGCCTCTAAAAACCCCAGTTTGGACCAATTCATGGTGGAGGGAGCCTCTAAAAACCCCAGTTTGGACCAATTCATGGTGGAGGGAGCCTCTAAACAGCCCAGTTTGGACCAATTCATGGTGGAGGGAGCCTCTAAAAACCCCAGTTTGGACCAATTCATGGTGGAGGGAGCCTCTAAACAGCCCAGTTTGGACCAATTCATGGTGGAGGGAGCCTCTAAAAACCCCAGTTTGGACCAATTCATGGTGGAGGGAGCCTCTAAACAGCCCAGTTTGGGCAAATTCATGGTGGAGGGAGCCTCTAAACAGCCCAGTTTGGGCAAATTCATGGTGGAGGGACCCTCTAAAAACCCCAGTTTGGACCAATTCATGGTGGAGGGAGCCTCTAAAAACCCCAGTTTGGACCAATTCATGGTGGAGAGAGCCTCTAAAAACCCCAGTTTGGACCAATTCATGATGGAGGGAGCCTCTAAACAGCCCAGTTTGGACCAATTCATGGTGGAGAGAGCCTCTAAAAACCCCAGATTGGACCAATTCATGGTGGAGGGAGCCTCTAAACAGGCCAGTTTGGGCAAATTCATGGTGGAGGGAGCCTCTAAACAGGCCAGTTTGGGCAAATTCATGGTGGAGGGAGCCTCTAACCAGCCCAGTTTGGACCAATTCATGGTGGAGGGAGCCTCTAAAAACCCCAGTTTGGACCAATTCATGGTGGAGGGAGCCTCTAAACAGCCCAGTTTGGGCAAATTCATGGTGGAGGGAGCCTCTAAAAACCCCCAGTTTGGACCAATTCATGGTGGAGGGAGCCTCTAAAAACCCCAGTTTGGACCAATTCATGGTGGAGGGAGCCTCTAAACAGCTCAGTTTGGGCAAATTCATGGTGGAGGGAGCCTCTAAAAACCCCAGTTTGGACCAATTCATGGTGGAGGGAGCCTCTAAAAACCCCAGTTTGGACCAATTCATGGTGGAGGGAGCCTCTAAAAACCCCAGTTTGGACCAATTCATGGTGGAGGGAGCCTCTAAACAGCCCAGTTTGGGCAAATTCATGGTGGAGGGAGCCTCTAAAAACCCCCAGTTTGGACCAATTCATGGTGGAGGGAGCCTCTAAAAACCCCAGTTTGGACCAATTCATGGTGGAGGGAGCCTCTAAACAGCCCAGTTTGGGCAAATTCATGGTGGAGGGAGCCTCTAAACAGCCCAGTTTGGGCAAATTCATGGTGGAGGGAGCCTCTAAAAACCCCAGTTTGGACCAATTCATGGTGGAGGGAGCCTCTAAAAACCCCAGTTTGGACCAATTCATGGTGGAGGGAGCCTCTAAAAACCCCAGTTTGGACCAATTCATGATGGAGGGAGCCTCTAAACAGCCCAGTTTGGACCAATTCATGGTGGAGAGAGCCTCTAAAAACCCCAGTTTGGACCAATTCATGGTGGAGGGAGCCTCTAAACAGCCCAGTTTGGGCAAATTCATGGTGGAGGGAGCCTCTAAACAGGCCAGTTTGGGCAAATTCATGGTGGAGGGAGCCTCTAACCAGCCCAGTTTGGACCAATTCATGGTGGAGGGAGCCTCTAAAAACCCCAGTTTGGACCAATTCATGGTGGAGGGAGCCTCTAAACAGCCCAGTTTGGACCAATTCATGGTGGAGGGAGCCTCTAAAAACCCCAGTTTGGACCAATTCATGGTGGAGGGAGCCGCTAAACAGCCCAGTTTGGACCAATTCATGGTGGAGGGAGCCTCTAACCAGCAGAGTTGGTGGAAATCAGGGTGGAGGGAGCCTCTAACCAGCAGAGTTGTGGGAAAGCAGGGTGGAGGGAGCCTCTAACCAGCAGAGTTGGGGGAAATCAGGGTGGAGGGAGCCTAGTATTAGCAGAATTGTGCAACGCTTATGGTGGATGAGTATGAGGATGCGGAGGAATTGGAGAGGTTGAGTACAGACATGGAGTTTCATGTTGGGGTGCTTTACACAGGTGGGCCCAAAAATGAAGGCTCTATCCAGTGGTGGTTCATTTTTATCAAAGTGAGCTGGTCGGCACTCTCAGCTGACAGACGGGTGCGCTTGTCAGTGATGATGCCACCGGCTGCACTGAACACCCTCTCAGATAGGACGCTGGCGGCAGGACAGGACAGCACCTCCAAGGCATATAGGGCAAGTTCAAGCCACAGGTCCAACTTCGACACCCAATACGTGTAGGGCGCAGAGGGGTCGGAGAGGACAGGGCTGTGGTCGGAAAGGTATTCCCGCAACATGCGCCTATACTTCTCACGCCTGGTGACACTAGGACCCTCCGTGGAGGCACTTTGGCGAGGGGGTGCCATCAAGGTGTCCCAGACCTTAGACAGTGTGCCCCTCGTTTGTGTGGACCGGTGAGAACTTGGTTGCCTACTGGAGGAACTGCCGTCCCTGCCGCCAACGTCACATGCTGGAAACATCTCCATCATATTCTGCACCAATTGCCTGTGGCAAGCATTGATGCGATTGGCCCTCCCCTCTACCGGAATAAAAGATGAGATGTTGTTTTTATACCGGGGGTCAAGGATAGCAAAGATCCAGTACTGGTTGTCCTCCATGATTTTGACAATACGCTTGTCGGTTGTAAAGCACCCCAACATGAACTCAGCCATGTCTGCCACAGTGTTAGTTGGCATGACTCCTCTGGCCCCACCGGAAAGTTCAATCTCCATTTCCTCCTCATCCTCCATGTCTACCCATCCGCGCTTCAACAATGGGACGATTCGAAGTTGCCCGGAAGACTCCTGTATCACCATCACATCATCGGACAACTCTTCTTCCTCCTCCTCCCCCTCCTCCTCCTCCTCCATTAAACGCAGTGAAGCGGACAGATGTGTGGACCTACTCTCCAGCTGTGACGGATCGGATGCTATCCCTAACTCCTCTGTGTGATCTGAGTTATCCCTGATGTCAATCAGGGATTCTCTCAGAACACACAAGAGCGGGATTGTAAGGCTCACCATCGCATCCTCAGAGCTCACCCTCCTTGTGGACTCCTCAAACACCCGTAGGATGTCACAAAGGTCTCTCATCCATGGCCACTCATGGATGAGAAACTGAGGCAGCTGACCTTGTGGCACCCTAGGGTTTTGTAGCTGGTATTCCATCAAAGGTCTCTGCTGCTCAACCACTCTATTCAACATCTGAAACGTTGAGTTCCAGCGTGTGGGGACGTCGCACAAAAGCCGGTGTTGTGGCACATGCAGGCGTTGCTGGAGAGATTTTAAGCTAGCAGCGGCTACTGTCGACTTGCGAAAGTGGGCGCACATGCGCCGCACTTTCACCAGTAGCTCTGGAACATTGGGGTAGCTCTTTAGGAAACGTTGCACCACTAGGTTGAAGACGTGGGCCAGGCATGGAACATGTTGGAGTCCGGCAAGCTCCAGAGCTGCTACCAGGTTCCGGCCGTTATCACAAACGACCATGCCTGGGCCCAGGTGCAGCGGCTCAAACCATATTGCCGTCTCATCGAGGAGGGCATCCCTCACCTCGGAGGCAGTGTGCTGTCTGTCCCCCAAGCTGATCAGCTTCAGCACAGCCTGCTGACGTCTACCAACGCCAGTGCTGCAACGTTTCCAACTCGTAGCTGGGGTCAATCTAACAGCGGAGGAGGAGGCGGTGGCGGAGGAGGAGGCGGTGGCGGAGGAGGAGGCGGTAGAGGAGGAGGAGGAGGGGGGTGTTCTTCTCGTGTCCCTGCCAGGAATGTTAGGCGGGGAGACGAGGTACACCGGGCCAGTTTGGGAAGCAGTCCCAGCCTCAACTACATTCACCCAGTGTGCCGTCAGTGAAATGTAGCGTCTCTGTCCGCATGCACTTGTCCACGCGTCGGTGGTCAAGTGGACCTTTGTGCAAAGCGCGGAACTAAGGGCCCGCCTGATGTTGAGTGACACGTGCTGGTGCAAGGCGGGGACGGCACACCGGGAGAAGTAGTGACGGCTAGGGACGGCATAGCGAGGTGCCGCAGTTGCCATCAGGTCCAGGAAGGCGGGAGTTTCAACAAGCCGGAACGCCAACATCTCCTGGGCCAGCAGTTTAGCGATGTTGGCGTTCAAGGCTTGCGCGTGTGGGTGGTTAGCAGTGTATTTCTGCCGCCGCTCCAATGTCTGAGAGATGGTGGGTTGTTGTAAAGAAGCGCCTGATGTTGCCTTTGATGGTGCAGGAGAAGGAGATAAGACAGGAACAGGGGAGGATGAGGGAGAAGTCAACAAAGTGGCGGAGGCAGATGAAGTGGTGTCCTGGCTCGTCCTCTGGAGTGCATCGCCAGCACAGTCAGCAGTGGCAGTGGCAGAGGCAGAGGCAGTGGCAGAGGCAGTGGCAGTGGCGTGAACGGCAGGCGGCCTTTGTCCTGCCGTTGCTGCCTGCCACTGATTCCAGTGCTTGGATTCCAAATGACGGCGCATTGAAGTGGTGGACAGGTTGCTCTTCTCAGAGCCCCTAATCAATTTCGAGAGGCAAATTGTGCAGACAACACTATATCTGTCCTCGGCGCATTCCTTGAAAAAACTCCACACCTTCGAGAAACGTGCCCTCGAGGTGGGAGTTTTTCGGGGCTGGGTACGAACTGGAACATCTTGGGAGATTCCGGGTGTGGCCTGGCTTCGCCTAAGCTGCTGACCTCTGCCTCTGCCTCTAGCTACCCTTTTTGGTGCTGCACTTGCCTCAACATCCACACTACTTTCCCCGCTTGACATCCCCCCTGTCCAGGTCGGGTCAGTGTCCTCATCATCCACCACTTCCTCTTCCAACTCCTGTCTCATCTCCTCCTCCCGCACAATGCGCCGGTCAACTGGATGCCCTGACGGCAACTGCGTCACATCATCGTCGATGAGGGTGGGTTGCTGGTCATCCACCACCAAATCGAACGGAGATGGAGGAGACTCTAGTGTTTGAGCATCTGGACACAGATGCTCCTCTGTTAGGTTCGTGGAATCGTGACGTGGAGAGGCAGGTTGAGGGACAATGAAAGGAGCGGAGAACAGCTCTGGGGAGCAGGGACAGTTGGGGTTATTGTTCTGTGAAGCTTGGGAATTTTGGGAGGAAGGAGGACAAGACTGTTGGGTAATAGGAGGAGAGGAGGCAGAGTCTGACTGGCTGCTGGACAATGTGCTGTAAGCGTTCTCTGACAGCCATTGCAAGACCTGTTCCTGGTTCTCGGGCCTACTAAGGTTTGTACCCTGCAGTTTAGTTAATGTGGCAAGCAACCCTGGCACTGTGGAGTGGCGCAATGCTTGCTGCCCCACAGGAGTAGGCACGGGACGCCCTGTGGCTTCACTGCTACCTTGCTCCCCAGAACCATTCCCCCGACCTCGCCCACGGCCTCGTCCACGTCCCTTTCCGGGAGCCTTGCGCATTTTGAATTCCCAGTTAGAAATTGGCACTATATACCAGTAGCAAAAATTGTGGGTGCACGTAACCCCAATATATTCTTTGAATTCCCAGTCAGACAATGGCACTATATACCAGTAGTAAAAATTGTGGGTGCACGTAACCCCAATATATTCTTTGAATTCCCAGTCAGACAATGGCACTGTATACTAGTAGTAAAAATTGTGGGTGCACGTAACCCCAATATATTCTTTGAATTCCCAGTCAGACAATGGCACTATATACCAGTAGCAAGAAATGAGGGTATTTATAACCCCAATATATTCTTTGAATTCCCAGTCAGACAATGGCACTGTATACCAGTAGTAAAAATTGTGGGTGCACGTAACCCCAATATATTCTTTGAATTACCAGTCAGAAACTGGCACTATATGGCAGTAGCAAGAAATGAGGGTATTTGTAACCCCAATATATTCTTTGAATTCCCAGTCAGAAACTGGCACTGTATACCAGTAGTAAAAATTGTGGGTGCACGTAACCCCAATATATTCTTTGAATTCCCAGTCAGACAATGGCACTATATACCAGTAGCAAGAAATGAGGGTATTTATAACCCCAATATATTCTTTGAATTCCCAGTCAGACAATGGCACTATATACCAGTAGTAAAAATTGTGGGTGCACGTAACCCCAATATATTCTTTGAATTACCAGTCAGAAACTGGCACTATATGGCAGTAGCAAGAAATGAGGGTATTTGTATTCCCAATATATTCTTTGAATTCCCAGTCAGACAATGGCACTATATACCAGTAGTAAAAATTGTGGGTGCACGTAACCCCAATATATTCTTTGAATTCCCAGTCAGACAATGGCACTGTATACCAGTAGTAAAAATTGTGGGTGCACGTAACCCCAATATATTCTTTGAATTACCAGTCAGAAACTGGCACTATATGGCAGTAGCAAGAAATGAGGGTATTTATAACCCCAATATATTCTTTGAATTCCCAGTCAGACAATGGCACTGTATACCAGTAGTAAAAATTGTGGGTGCACGTAACCCCAATATATTCTTTGAATTACCAGTCAGAAACTGGCACTATATGGCAGTAGCAAGAAATGAGGGTATTTGTAACCCCAATATATTCTTTGAATTCCCAGTCAGAAACTGGCACTGTATACCAGTAGTAAAAATTGTGGGTGCACGTAACCCCAATATATTCTTTGAATTCCCAGTCAGACAATGGCACTATATACCAGTAGTAAAAATTGTGGGTGCACGTAACCCCAATATATTCTTTGAATTCCCAGTCAGACAATGGCACTGTATACCAGTAGTAAAAATTGTGGGTGCACGTAACCCCAATATATTCTTTGAATTCCCAGTCAGACAATGGCACTATATACCAGTAGCAAGAAATGAGGGTATTTATAACCCCAATATATTCTTTGAATTCCCAGTCAGACAATGGCACTGTATACCAGTAGTAAAAATTGTGGGTGCACGTAACCCCAATATATTCTTTGAATTCCCAGTCAGAAACTGGCACTATATGGCAGTAGCAAGAAATGAGGGTATTTATAACCCCAATATATTCTTTGAATTCCCAGTCAGACAATGGCACTGTATACCAGTAGTAAAAATTGTGGGTGCACGTAACCCCAATATATTCTTTGAATTACCAGTCAGAAACTGGCACTATATGGCAGTAGCAAGAAATGAGGGTATTTGTAACCCCAATATATTCTTTGAATTCCCAGTCAGAAACTGGCACTGTATACCAGTAGTAAAAATTGTGGGTGCACGTAACCCCAATATATTCTTTGAATTCCCAGTCAGACAATGGCACTATATACCAGTAGTAAAAATTGTGGGTGCACGTAACCCCAATATATTCTTTGAATTCCCAGTCAGACAATGGCACTATATACCAGTAGCAAGAAATGAGGGTATTTATAACCCCAATATATTCTTTGAATTCCCAGTCAGACAATGGCACTGTATACCAGTAGTAAAAATTGTGGGTGCACGTAACCCCAATATATTCTTTGAATTCCCAGTCATAAACTGGCACTATATGGCAGTAGCAAGAAATGAGGGCATTTATAACCCCAATATATTCTTTGAATTCCCAGTCAGACAATGGCACTGTATACCAGTAGTAAAAATTGTGGGTGCACGTAACCCCAATATATTCTTTGAATTCCCAGTCAGAAACTGGCACTATATGGCAGTAGCAAGAAATGAGGGTATTTGTAACCCCAATATATTCTTTGAATTCCCAGTCAGAAACTGGCACTGTATACCAGTAGTAAAAATTGTGGGTGCACGTAACCCCAATATATTCTTTGAATTCCCAGTCAGACAATGGCACTGTATACCAGTAGTAAAAATTGTGGGTGCACGTAACCCCAATATATTCTTTGAATTCCCAGTCAGACAATGGCACTATATACCAGTAGCAAAAATTGTGGGTGCACGTAACCCCAATATATTCTTTGAATTCCCAGTCAGACAATGGCACTATATACCAGTAGCAAAAATTGTGGGTGTATATAGCCCCAATTCTATTGCTAGGGGACTTGCAGGGTATTTCTGAGGTGAAGGTGGGGGGGGCACACCGTTGGAACGGTGATTTGGGGTGTATATATGGGGTATACGGGAATACACTGTCAGTGTGTTCCATTCAGGATCCTGGGAAAGCTGGGTTGCGGCGATTGAGCCCGTCAGTGCCACGTTACACTGACAAGCTTCTCCCTGGAATTGAAGTTATATGTAAGCCCAATATAGTCTTTGAATTCCCAGTGAGACAATGGCACTATATGGCAGTAGCAAAAATAGTGGGTGTATATAGCCCCAATTCTATTGCTAGGGGACTTGCAGGGTATTTCTGGGGTGAAGGTGGGGGGGCACACCGTTGGAACGGGTATCGGGGGTATATATCGGGTATACGGGAATACACTGACAGTGTATTCCATTCAGGATCCTGGGAAAGCTGGGTTGCGGCGATTGAGCCCGTCAGTGCCACGTTACACTGACAAGCTTCTCCCTGGAATTTAGCTCTTACAAGAGCTGTTGGTTGTCTTCTCCTTCCTATCCTAGCCTGTCCCTGCCTACCCAGAATCTAAGCCCTAGCTAGCTGGACGGAAACCTCCGTCCTCGGTGAATTGCAAGCTCAGAATGACGCGAACCTGGGCGGCGCTGTTCTTTTAAATTAGAGGTCACATGTTTTCGGCAGCCAATGGGTTTTGCCTACTTTTCTCAACGTCACCGGTGTCGTAGTTCCTGTCCCACCTACCCTGCGCTGTTATTGGAGCAAAAAAGGCGCCAGGGAAGGTGGGAGGGGAATCGAGTAATGGCGCACTTTACCACGCGGTGTTCGATTCGATTCGAACATGCCGAACAGCCTAATATCCGATCGAACATGAGTTCGATAGAACACTGTTCGCTCATCTCTAGTAGAAAGTCTATCACTGAGGGGTATTTCCACGTCCCAAATTATGTCACTGAGTGAAAAAAGGAAATAAGTATTAACTTTTATTGATATATCATAAAGGAACTTCCAAATGTTAGGGTGAATTCACACTGAGTAAACGCTAGCTTATTCTGAACGTAAAACACTTTCAGAATAAGCGGCGTCTAAAGCAGCTCCATTCATTTCTATGGGAGCGGGGATACGAGCGCTCCCCATAGAAATGAATGGGCTGCTTCTTTCACTCCGTGCAGTCCCATTGAAGTGAATGGGGAGTGCCGGCGTATACGGCAAGCTCTGCTCATGCCGGAGCGTACACGCCGGCACTCCCCATTCACTTCAATGGGACTGCACGGAGTGAAAGAAGCAGCCCATTCATTTCTATGGGGAGCGCTCGTATGCCGGCTCCCATAGAAATGAATGGAGCTGCTTTAGACGCCGCTTATTCTAAACATGTTTTACGTTCAGAATAAGCTAGCGTTTACTCAGTGTGAATGCACCCTTAAAAAGATAGGAAAGCTGAACCTAGTATATCCTGACCAGGAATAGTAACATAAGTGTTATGGAATTGTCTTTTAAGCAATTCCCCAGTGGCTGCTGCTGAAACTTGGAAGAAGGGAGTGACAAAGACAGGGATTCCAAAACTTGACCCAGCCCATGTGGCGGTAGAGGACAACTGAGCGACAGTCCCTTCTCCAGATAAGTGTTACACAGAACAGGACAAGACAAAACAACACAGAAGAGGAGTCAGCAAGCTGGGTCAAACCGGTACCAAATCGAAATCCATAGAGAAGTCAAAAGCCAAAAAGCAGAGATCAGTAATACAAAGCAAGGAGAAACGTTTAGCAAGCTCACAGACACAATAGTCAGCAACCATGTGTGAGCTGATATATAGCAGTTGGGATCAGAAGCTGCAAGCAAAGGAAAGGCTGAAAAGCTGAAATGTCATACTGAATAGAGAATTACTCAGACCCATGTTTCACAAGCACTATTTTGTGCAGGGCTCAGCTGGTTATTATCTGACAGGCTGGAATGAGAACATAGGGTCCAGGGGAGGATATCAGTGTATTTTGCAGAGAAGGCTGTGATGACAAGTGGGTCTGATGTCTGAGTAATTCTCTATTGAGTATGTCACTTCAGCTCTTCAGTCTTTCCTCTGCTTGCAGCTTCTGATCCCAACTGCTATATATGGGCAGCATCCCTGCATTTGGGGACAATTATCCAGAACTGTCTATTGAATACCAGGAAATATATGTATGGTCTAGGGCAGGGGTGGGCAATTAATTTTCCCATGGGACAACATGAGAAATTGAAACGGTTCTAGAGGGATATACGCACTGTGGCAAATTTAGCTCCGCTCACTTCTACGTTGACTCCACCCATTCTGCTCTCACAAAGTATAATGCTCCTGCAGTCACCCGAACATTATATGCCCCCACATTATAATGTTCCCCTCCAAATGTCCCTTAGTATAAAGTCCATCTCCTCGTGCCCCAGTTTAAAATAGCAGAAACTAGACGGGGACATTAAACTGGGGGCAACTAGAGGCAGACATGTCCCCCTCCAGCTACCCCCTTGGTTTAAAATCCTCCTCCAGTGGACCCCAGTTTAATGTCCCCCTCCAGCTGTCCCCTAGTTTAATGTCACCCTCCATCTGCCTTCAGTTTAACTGCCCGCAGTTCCCTCCTCTTATGCATGCTGTCTCTTCTCTCCTCTTTTTCTTCCATCAGTTTTCAATCCCAGCAGCTTGCTCTTTATGTAACACAACCAAACTGTCCCATGTGGCTCCACCCACTAATGAATCTCATCATATACTAGTCAGTTAAAGGACCTTTGATGACATCATCAAAGGTCCTTTAACTGACTTGCCATTAAAGCATCTACCTTTATCCTACACCCCATGGGGGCCGGCCAGAGACAGCTAGAGGGCCGGGTCTGGTCTGGCTTTACACTCTTATAAGTAAGAGTAAGGATCTTCTTACTTAAGATCTCTGGGAGACTAAAAGAGACACCTTGAAAACATTAAGGGGTCCCCCTATTTAATCCCTGTTGTTCTATGCCTCTTAAATACCAAGGTAGATGACACTTGTTTGATATCCAGACTGACATTCATCTAGCCAAATCATACAGCAGACATACATGGTGGGGGGGGGGGGGGGACTGAAGAAATATTGCACTTACATGCTGAAATTTGTAATAAAAGCTGTTTTCGGCAGATCCACATTAAAGATGGCTTCTTTGGACACATTGGCTCGATTAACGGCTCTGCTTGTGATGACATTGCGGGCAAAGCGAGATGTCACCTGACCATTGATAGTGAGACTGTAGAATTCTATATCATCCACCGGCTGCAGGACACAAAATAGATAAATGTGTGTATATCATTATGTCTGCAAATTAATGTATAGAACTTTCTAGATTTTGGATTTTAGCTTTTGTGCAAGTCACATTGTATGCTGCTTCTAGCCAAAAGCTATAATTGAAATTACAAGTAGTTATCTAAAACTATAAGACAAGTT
Source organism: Leptodactylus fuscus (assembly GCF_031893055.1). Taxonomy (NCBI): domain Eukaryota; kingdom Metazoa; phylum Chordata; class Amphibia; order Anura; family Leptodactylidae; genus Leptodactylus; species Leptodactylus fuscus. Next base: position 36,741,470 of record NC_134273.1, read on the forward strand.
TATCTCTATAACTACTATGGTCAGAAAATACAATAATTTGAGGTAGAGTTGGGATTAAACCCTGAGAGCAGTGATCGACTGCCACAGTCCTGTCAACGTGATGTCACTGCTGCAGCCACTCTGGCCCAGCGGAGAAACGGAGAGGACAATGCAGGAATGAATGCATTTTACATGTTACCCATCCCCTGCTGCCTGCTTACTTTTATAATCTCGGGCAAACCTCTTCATCTCTTCTTGCCAGTGCCATTTTTCGATTATTGTTTTTGACTTCTTGTTTTCCAAGCCCCATAACTTTTTATTTTTCCATTCGCAGAGCCAGGTTACGGCTTAATGTTTAAGGGGATATTGTCACTCCTTAGGGAGAGACCACCATATAGGTGTGTGGAGATTTATTAAGCCTTTAGCACTCCACTTCGCAAGGAACCATGGGAAGAATATGCAAATCTGTCTTCCATGATGTAATCAGGAAGTCAGAAGCTGCCTCAGTGTTGCAAACCAATAGAGGGCGCTCCCTTGAATGTGCAAGCCTGTCTTCCCTGATGTAGTTAGGATGACAGAATTCCAGTGAAATAACCCAATAAAGGCTGCTCCCTTTCGCATCATGCTCGACCTTCCAAGAGGCCTTTATTTTGCAATGACGCTGGGATTATTACCAGGTCTCTCGATTGAGAGACTATACCTGGTAATAATCCCAGCGTCATTGCAAAATAAAGGCCTCTTGGAAGGTCGAGCATGATGCGAAAGGGAGCAGCCTTTATTGGGTTATTTCACTGGAATTCTGTCATCCTAACTACATCAGGGAAGACAGGCTTGCACATTCAAGTGAGCGCCCTCTATTGGTTTGCAACACTGAGGCAGCTTCTGACTTCCTGATTACATCATGGAAGACAGATTTGCATATTCTTCCCATGGCTTAATGTTTGTAAGTCAAATTGTTCACCATAATGATACCCTTTATTATTCTGTACTATGTACTGGGAAACTGGAAAAAAAAAATTCTGAATGGGATAGAATTGGAGAAAAAGTGCATTTGTGTGATGGCTTCGTTTTTATGGCGTTCACTGTGCAGTCAAATTGAAATGCCACTTTATTCTATGTTTTGTTACATTTACGCGCATATCAAATTTATACAGTTTTATTTACATTGTAACCAATTAACAAAAATGTAAAACTTTGCAAAAAAAATATTTGTTGCCATATTCTGACACCCGTAACTTTTTTATGTTGCCGTTAACAGGGATGTATAGGATGTCTTTTTTGCGAAGCCAGGTGTACTTTTTATTTATACTAATTAAGGGAATGTCTATTACTTTGATAATTTTTTATTCAAATTTTAGTGGCAATTGAAGAGTCAGATGGAAGAACGGTCAAGGTACAAAAACGTAAATTTTAAGTAAAGTCAGTTATAATATTTGGAGACTTACAACTCTACTTCTTATCAAAATTTCTTGTTGAAACTTTTATATATTGTCATAAAACATTCAAAAATGTTGTTTTTAAAATTTCTAGGCTTCATCCTCAGAACTGCTATCCTTAACCTTGTCACCAGAGGGAAGTTTTCTGAAGAAGTCCTGTGCAGCCTGACCACAGAATTTCTTCAAAACTTGCAAATCAGCATATTTAGCTTTGCTAATGGGCAAAAAGGAATTGTATTTTTGCCTCAAGCATGTGCCTGTGCATGCAGCTGACTTTCTTCCTCTTGTAGTTTTCTTAAGGCCTGCTCTCTTTTTTGCCAGAACAGGACTTGTTGTCCAAGGACCATTGTAGGAAGTGCGGTACTTCATTAGTGCTTCATTATGTGTCGCAGGACTATGATTGCTTTTCCATCTTATACTATATTTGCAAGCCTAATATAAACATGGACTTTGATCGCTTTTCCAACTTTCAACTGGCAGCCTATAGGTACAAGCACCATACACTACAGGGCCCCATCAAACTTAACTGAACTTGAATTGTTTTGTAAAGAGGAATGGTTCAAAATACCTTCATCCAGGATCCAGGAACTGATTAAAAGCTACAGGAAGCGACTAGAGACTGTTATCTTTGCAAAAGGAGGATCTACTAAATATTAATGTCACTTTTCTGTTGAGGTGCCCATACTTTTGCACCGGTCAAATTTTGGTTTAATGCATATTGCACATTTTCTGTTAATACAATAAACCTCATTTCTATCCTGAAATATTACTGTGTCCATCAGTTATTAGATATATCAAACTGAAATGGCTGTTGCAAACACCAAAATATTTAGAACTAAAAATGATTAAGATTAATAGGGGTGCCCAAACTTTTTCATAGGACTGTAATTGTCATCCGAAATGGCCAACAAAATTTGATGTATATGACCAGTTTAATGCCACTCAACTTAATCTGAGCATTGAACAGATCTTCAGTATTGGTCTATTTGGATATGGATAGGCAATAAATGTAATTAATGTGGAAACCACTTCAACAGCCATGTACACAATGCAACAAAGTTTATCTTAATAAAGGACACAATAAAAGCCATTGAAAGACTTAGCATTACAAATAGATGTTTTGTGAGCTTAAACATCTTACCTTCTCCGTGCTTCTTTTCTGTAAAGGAAACGAAACAAAAAAAAAAAATTAAATTATCTATGTAAACTATACTACCACATAATACCACTATAAACTGTCCAAATAATACCACTATACACAGTCCAAATAATACTGCTATGCACTGTCCAAATAATACCGCTATACACTGTCCAAATAATACCGCTATACCCTGTCCAAATAATACTGCTATACACAGTCCAAATAATACTGCTATGCACTGTCCAAATAATACTGCTATGCACTGTCCAAATAATACCACTATACACTGTCCAAATAATACCGCTATACACTATACAGTGCACAGATAATAACATTGTTCACACCATAGGTTTCAGGAGTCTGAGCAGGCTGACACACCAGTGACATAGCCCTGACTGTGAAGTGTCTTAAGGGCAGTGTTAGAGGCTCTAGAAATTTGCCCCTCACATCTGTGCTCCTCTGTAGTAGATTGTTATTTTCAGACTCTCTGAAATCTATAGCAATACTTGTTGCAGTTTAATCATTATAGTAATCATTAATATAATACATATATTTCTCTATTTGTTTTTTTTATTAATGTATAAAATTAATGTATTAAAAAAAAAATCCTACAATCCAAGATTGATTAATATTACCTACTAACCCAATGGTCCATATATGATAACATCCTCTTAAATATTGCAGCATTACATAATAAGCCTAAGATACAACACATTACTTGTACAAACCTGAATGTTTCTTATTCCTTCTATCACAAAGTCGCTGTTTATTGGTAATAAGACACAAAACAGCAAAATAAGAACCAGCAGAAGGCGAGCCATGTTGACTATGAATATTGTCAGGTACAAACCAAACTATAAAAAAACAGTATGAGAAACCATGTTAATAAGTAACATTGAGTTAAGTAATTGTTTGTGACCATTTGGTCAACATTTGCTAATTCTCTGTTCATATAAACGCTTTCGAGACTAAACAGTAAATCACCCACGTAGGGAAACAGTATATACAGAAGTCAATGCTTGGAAGAGTAATATAAACATGTAACATGACATTGCAATGTGTGCGTCAAACAGCACAGTAAAGTATAAAGAGTCCCTGTCGGTTGTAAAGTGACTGCCCCAAACTTCCAGTTCCAATCCTATCTATATTGGTAGCTTATGTAAATTGAAGACTTTTCCTAAATATATTGCTTTAGAAATGCTGCTTTGATTGCCTGCTATGTGACCTTGTTCCTGCCGTTGTTTACACAGCGTTTCTATAACCACGGACCTATAGGACAAGTGACGTTACTCACTCACTGCTAGGACAATTAGTTCAGCTAATTGCAATTTGCTGATAAAGCCCTGTGTTAGGACTGTGCGGCAGGAGCGGCCAAGGGATTGGGTCGCAGCATGTTTCTCTATCGTATTATCTTGCTGGCTGTCACCTCCTCCTTGTTGCTGGCAGTCCAGCATCGCAGGGGTTAATTCCTGCGCAGCTGGTGGGTGTGGTTGGTCAGTTGACTGACAGTGGTGTCAGCCCATGAGCGCCTGGCTTAGGCAGTTGGGCTGGCTGATTGGGACCGCCCTTACTCTATTTAAGGAGCCTAGTTTGTCAGCCCGCTACCCTAGCCTCAATTCAATAACTGTTATTGTGGGTGCAGCTAATGGTGTGCTAGTTGCACTAGTGTCTTACCTGTGTGACCCTACAGCAGTGTGTGTGTGTTAGCTGCATTTGGGTCTTGCCTGTTTGACCCTGCATCCAGGGTGTGTCTTTTATGTTTGTGGAAGTGGGTCTCTCTTCCCCAATTTATTCTAGTTCCTTTCTCTGCAAGTGTACCTGGCTAATTAAGCTATAGTAGGTACCTGCTGTTGGTGCTGCTCCCTGTAGGAACTGCGGGCACACAGTCTTAGGTTGTCTCTATAACTTTAGCGGCTGCTCTGTACTACAGAGCCCATCTATGTGAAGTTAACAGAGAATTACCCAGATGGTGGTGTAGCCAGGCAGTGATGCTGTCGGGCCTTGTTCACACTAGGGTTGCTCTGCGATTCAGAGCCCAGTGTGCTCTGCAGGTTATTGTTTATTTATTATTTACTGTTTTTTTTAGTTAAACTGCTGGTTATACCACCCTGTCTATCATTTCTGTATGTAAACACACAGATAACACTAAGTCCATTCTCTACAAGCGTGTGCATATTATCTGATCTGCATAAGTATTGTGATACTTCTCAGGCCCGTTCAGCAAGAGGGAGGGAGAAGAAATACAGAAGAGAAGAGACTGCAGACAGACTGCTGAAATGGGAAAACCCCTTTAATATCTAGGATCATTGCCGTAAAAAAAACTATAATAATCCACACATTCTTGTTCTATCTACTCTGCCTCCCAAAATTGGAATTAAAAACTACCGTAATAAAATGGAGCTAATATAAATTACAGTCTGTTTTTTGTGAATAAGTAGTAAAAATACAAATTTGATGAAAAGAAATTGAAAAAAACCCAGCACAAAAACAAATGATTTTTAAAGGGTTTTTTTTATTGTACAAAACATAGTAAAAATGTTTACAAAAAACTGTATTAATTTGGAATCACTGAAATCATATTGACTCACATAATAAGGAAATGAGGGAGATTTATCAAAACTGGCATATTCCATGCTAGTTTTGATAACTCCTGTGCCAGGGACGGAGCTCATCATAAATTAGGATCATCCTCCAGTATTGAGATCTGCACAGGTCATAGATTTGGTGTAGAGTAGATTTCAATCATCATATATACCAGAAAACTGATGTAAATGGTGATGAATCTGGAAATGGCCGCACTCGCAGCGCGTCACCTTTTACAAAGTATTTCAATATATCATACCCAAAAATGATGGCATTAAAAAATAAAAACTGTCCCACAGAAAATAAGCCATCATATGGTTAAAAGTGGCGCCAGTAGGGAAGGATTAATACATCCTACTGTTTTAAGTATACATCTCCTATATAGACTCAGATGTCTCCAAAGTTACAGACTACAAACAAATCCTGAACAGCTCTTCTTGCGAACCGGTTGTCCATAGAAGGAAAAAGGAGTAACCACCAATACTTTGAACTTACACTTTGCACCCACATTTGTGAACAATGTTATATTCAGAGCCTGTTCTAATGTTTTTTTTTAAAAAAGTTTGTTTGTTCCGTTCTCTCAAGGTTTCTGGTTAAAACAAACAGACCTTTATAACCCAGAATGACATTAATGAAATTTGAACCATTACAAAATCACTTCTTTCAGTTTAATGTTCTACAGTAGTCCCTTCTACACAGTATCTGGTGTGGGTAACCGGCCTGACCCATGTGACGTCTAGGAAATCATCGAAGAGGATCGAAGACAGTAGGCGGTAGTGCCTGGGCCCAGGAGAGGTGAGTAACACTTTTTTTTATATATTTGCTAACCTCCGCTGGGCCTCTGCTCATTATACTCTGAGGAATGAAGAGACCCAATGATAGTAGTTTTGGTTCTGGCGTATTCAGTCAGAATGAATCCACCAGGTGAACCTCGCAAGATTTGTCTTGTCTTCCCAATAAATACTCTTGCTGCAGGTACATGGCTTTAATACCAGTCCATGACTACCTCTGCTTCCCCTTTAATGCTCCAGCATTAGTGATGTGATATGGGACAGGACACACAGGGCCTCCTGGAGGGCTGAAGGGGAAGCAGAAGTGGCCGTGAGCAGGAGCGGGGATCTGTAAGTAAATAGGGCCCATTACCTGCTCTAATGAAGTCCACAATAAGTCACTGCATTACCTTGGGCTATGGTACATCCATATGCTTTGTCATTGGACTGGACATCTGAAGAGGATGTGGGTGCAAAGATAAGTTTATACCAAGCTACATGGTAAGATTTAAAATGGTGGCTCAATTCATACAACCTAGAAAAGGGGAAAAGTTTCCAGTTCTAGGAGTCAAGCAGACAACCAGGTAGTGGCCTATTATTTTTACAAGCAGGGTGGAACTCAAAGCCCTGCTGGACTCTCCGACCATCAGAGTGGGAATTCAATTTCAATTGCCATTTCATTCCCAATTCATCTTCTAACAGCCCATAAGCACTCTACAAATAAGACATCAGAAAATACGGTCTAAATTTTTTTCCTGGTTCAGCGATTCAGAATTTCATTCAGTAAAAATACCAAGTCTTCTGCAATTTCTAAGTTTAATACCTAAAGTACACATGGAAATTAATGCCATTACTGATGGAAGATTTTCTAGTCATCTCTTAGTGTCAAGATGTTTCAAAGCAATTAGGAATCTGAGGCCGGAAGTTAGGTCTCCTGTACCTGTCTGGGACGTATCTGTTGTTTTCAATGCTATGACATCTCATCCATTTGAATCTTTCCACTTTGCCCGATTTTATACCTACAGTTCCTTTTTTTTCAGAATATTAATAAAAAAAATCCTTCTTACTTCCTTCTCTGAGAATGAGGAAGAAATAGGTTTTCACACCTTAGATCTTAGAACAACTACTCTGACCTACTTGGATGGAACCAAGAATTTCAGAAAACCAAAAAATGTATTTGTACTTTTTTCAGGCGCTAGGAAGGGGATGAAATCCTCGAAAGACTCATTGGCTAGATGGATGAAGCCTACTATTTTCAAGGCTTACAGGATAGCAAACATTTCTTTATCAACTGCACAAAGACACATCCTAAACATTCCACAACAACTTCATGGGCTCAAAATGTATCTATCCTGGATATTTGTATTGCTGCCTCCTGGAGCTCTTCAATTACCTTCATTCACTATTATCATCTGGACATCCACTCTGAGGGTCCAGCCTTTGGCATGTGCTGCCCCAGGGACATTTCCTGGTTATCCAGGGACCATCCGTTTCCAAAAACGGAATGTCACTACATTTTCCCCCCTCATCCATTCCATCACACTTACCTTTCTGCTTTCTTCCAGGCTTCTTTCTGCAGGATGGCTCCTCTCCATTTTATGATTGCCGGCACGTGCTATAGAAAGCACTGCTCTGTGCAGTCGATAATCCACCTCTACTGCGCAGGTGTGGGAGAAGCATCAGAGACCTGTGTAGTAGAGGTGTCTCATGGGCTACAAAGCAGCGCTGGGTCTATAGTAGACACTGGCAGTCAGAAAAGAAGGACAGGCCATCCCACAGGAGGAAGACTGGATGGAACATAGGTAAGTATATAATGGGGTAAGGAGTTGAGCTAAGTAGGTAGGGAAGGGCTAGTAGTGGAGCGGGATAGATATAGGCACAGGAATGGGTGTATGGGAGGGAGGAAGAGGGGATGAGGTGAGAGGTAACTAGCATGAAAGTTAAATAGCAGGAAGTTGAACCAAGTAAACAAATGCAGAAGATACCAGAAGCTCCCAGAGACACCCAGAAATCACTCAAAACACTGCTAAAGGTGTATGGGTGCATTTATTAATAGCACTAACAAACCTATTTTAAAAAAACAACAACATTTGTTTGCTCAGAAAACCTCTTTAATACTTTTCCAAATGATGATCTTCTCCCCTTAGGTAGCTAGCTAGGTCCCATCTGTGCTGCCGCAGGACAAATAAAAAGTGAAAAAATGGGTTTTATCTGGAATCATGCTTTCTTTGAGACCAAGGCAGTTCAGCATACCCTCCCAACTTAAAAATTAAGTAAAAAAAAAAACCTAACTGGTGCAGACCTTAAAGGACTTAAAGACAGGGCTACACATACATTTGTACTGCAAAATTTCAGATGAAACCAAATTTTGTATATTCTTTCCATATACAACAGTGCTATACAAAAAAGCCTCAGTTCCCTTATGAATGGTTATCACATTTTTGCATGGGCTGACTTATTACAATGCTGCAAAATGAGACTCGGACACAATGTTTAATAACATGGCAGATATTTATTGTCCTTACAGATACGTCATTGTAGTTATAATTGTTCTAAACACTGTATACTGCGTGGTATTCATTATAAGCATATTCCTTTATCAGGATGCTGCTTGTCTTATAGCAGGTAGTGATGTTTGTGCCCGTGGTTGTGAGCGATACTTTTATTACAGCCAGGTTATCATCTTTTGTCACGTCATGTGAATGATTATGAGAGAATGTTGTGTTTTCTTCTCCTTTGACACCTCTTTCCTTGCAAAAAGTTAGTGAAAAATAAGAAGAAACCGTAATGACTTCTAATAGGCAATACTGAAAATATCAGGTACAATGTAATCGGTATGGGTTCCATCTATTAGGCCTTTGCCATTGAAATGCACAAACCAGCAGGGAATTTTCATGCCATTCTTGTGGTCTGTTTGGTAGTTTCTTTGTACACCCCTAAAAAGACACCATAATAAAATAAACAATTATAGGAGTCCGAATACTTAACACTAAAGGAGGGAGAAATGTAAATCCTACTATTCTTTCTATATACTAAATGTCTGCTGTTCCAGAACTACAATACCAAGATGCATTTCCAATCAGTCCAAGCCTAAAAAGTAAAGGACACGTAATCCCTAGGGAGGGTCAGCGGCAGATTATAGTGGCGTATTCCCATCTGGGGGAGACATGGGAAAGCCATTATTAAGACTGCCGAAGACTATGTGTGATTCCAGGCCAGGCGCAGTAGCCTTGAAGCCATTCACTAGTGTTGCTAAGCCCTTATTGTGCCAGAGGTTTGATGACATCATCACAGTGCCGTTGTTCATAGGTATCAGTCAGATGGATAAGCCCCACCTTCCTAATCTGAGCACCAACAGGAAAGTAACTACCATTAATAAAGCAAATTCGGAACAAAGTTTACTTTTGTACCAAAGTAAACTTTACATTATAATGTACTGTGTATTATAAAAACAATGTATTCCTATATGTGTTTCTACCAATTCACCCTTATTACACAAGAACCGTAATCTGTCTGCACAATTGATTTATCATCTATTATTTTGATCAATTTAAGACTGTGGACTAAGGTGTCCTAATTTTTTGCACTAAGGTGTCTTTATTTGTTGGACAACAGTGTCCTCATTTTTGAACTAAGGCTCCCAATACAATGTTCTGGGATTTAACATGAGACCTCGATCTACTGGATGTCCACATAGCCTGCCATTATGTATCAGTATTATGTTCCTACCTTGTCACTGTCAGCAGCTTATTCTTCACTTTCATTGTTGCATCTGGTTTATCTGGGTTATCAGTTTGGTGAACATTAGATATTTCATAACTGATTCCATGAAAGAATTGTCCTTGGAAAGTGATATTAAGAAAGATTTTACCCCACATATAAGAAAAACATAATAAAAATGAACATTAAAGGGAGACTACTGCCATTAAAATCTCTTATATACCACTTATATGCTATTGTAGAGATGGTTAGTGATACAGTGTGCATTCATCTGTAAGCACACAAAAAAGCTATACAGTTTTTGTTAGTATAAGATTTTGGCTTGTGGAAAATATACTTTTTTATTAAAATTGCAAATTGATGATCAGACGTTGCATACTGAGCGTTTCAGATTTTTGAGAGTCAGTTTTGGCTACAAACATTAGATGTCATGTATTTTTGACATTTTTCGGATCCATACAATGCCCTGAATTTTATGCCATTTTCTTCAAATACGTGTAAATGGGATTTTAAAATCTTTATCCACACGAAATGTACAGTAAATCTTTTCAGATATTTGGTGCAGAATATGCGCCATAAATTCCCAATAAATATGCAACATCCTGACTATATCATGTAAAAAACAAAAGTTACCTAGCAGTCCATGGACTCCTTCAGAAAATGTATGATCATCCAAAGTGTAAAAACCTAAGAAATCCCTATGGAGAGGGTGACCTTTCCAAACTTCATGCAGAATGATAACAAAAGTTGCTCCTTCTCCAAATGAAAAGGTCACGTCACTTCTTTTGTTGACTACCAGATTAAACCTGGAGGAGAATAAGATGAACAAACCTTCATAGTAGGCCGATCATTGCAGTGGACCAGGTGACTATTCTATGAAGGTCCCAATTATGAAGTTATATGAAGGTGGTCGCAACTTCACAAAACCAGATCCATGCTGATCAGCTGACCCACGGGGCGGCCTACTATAGTTTAGAGACCATTACTAGGAATAGTACAGTATTAGGAGATGCTTACCCTTCCTTGCTTATAGACTTTGTTTTCTGCCATGAGAAGGTTTTTCTGTCTTTATGGTTCAGGATTGTGATTTTCTCCGTGGTCACCTCAATTCTTATCTTCATCTCTCTGTGTATAATCCCAAATCTTCCAAAATAAGTTTCATTTGATATGACATCGTCAACTTTCTTGTTTCCAATAAGTTCCCCATTGACTGCAATACCTACATCAAGAAACTACAGGTTTTGGGATATTTATTTTAAAAATGAAGCAATATATACATGTCTTCTGCATGCCAGAAGTCGGAAAGCTCAGACCGGGTCCTGCCGTGAGTGGCGGTGAGCGTTTTATGCTCTCCGCCGCGAAATCGGATTTTTTTATCCGGACACAGAGTACTGCATGTCCGACTCTGTGTCCGGATTATAAAACCCGGTTTCGCGGCGGAGAGCCTAAAACACTCACCGCCACTCACGGCCGGACAGCTTTCTCACCCATTCAAATGAATGGGTGAGAGAGACTCCTGCAGGTTTCCATCTCCTGCCTCTGTTTTAGGCAGGAAACGGAAACCTGAACTACGGAGACCCGAACGCTGATGTGAACGAGCCCTTATTATACATACAATGTATTCGCAAGCTGGAACAAAATTCAGAATGTAGTGGAATTGGAGAAAAAGTACGTTTCTGCGATTTTCTTACAGGCTTTGTTTGTATATCGTTCACTCTGCAGACAAAATAACACTTTGCCTATATTCTATGTGTCAATACGATTCTGGGGTTTCCACATTTATATCGTTTTATTTACATTTTAACCTTTTAACAAAAATCTAAAACTTTGGAGCAAAGTTTCAATTATTTAGCTACAGCACCAGACTAAGCCTGTCTTTCCTCTCTTATCTCCTGCATTTCTTGCTCACCTCACTTCCTTCATACACCTCCATAGATGTGTATCGACACCTGGAAAGATACAGCTGAATTTTACAGAATAAAGATGACTTACCTAGTTCTTTATCCTCGATAAGATTTAGGATTACACCTGGCTCCTCTTGAATATTGAAGCACAACGTGTCATTCTTTTGTGGAACATTTATCACAAAATGAGGGTCTGAATCCACTGTTAATAGAAGTAATAGCATGAGAATGACTATATACGGTAGTTATACTAGTCATTGTTGGCACTGAGCAGCAGAGGTTTAATGCTTTAGTAAAGGGCTGTACCCATTGAGGCATTGATGCCATATTCAAAGGATAAGCCATGAATATATCATAGATGCGGATACTACAGGGAGGCTCATCTACCCTCGGCATATCTTATGGATATGCCATATATATCCCAGATGGGTATACCCTGTTAAGTGTAAAGAATTCCTTACCAAATGCTGGAGGCTGATATGAAGTTGGTGAAGCTGGAGAAAGAGAATAAAAGCTCATTAATATAAACCTTTTCCATGTAGTTAAACACAACCTTAGATACGTGCTCGGATGTGTGGCCTCTGCAAACCATGCATCAGAAAGTATTACACTTACATATTGTACACTACACCTACCCGCTAATAGTGGTGGAGGGCTGCTTTACCAGCATTGTTCTTTCAGTGGCACAGAATCTCTGTATATGTATCAATGGGTTTAGGTAATGTGGTCCTGGTTATCTTTGGTCATAGGAAGTAGCTCATTGGCTAGCTTGGATTGTTACTCTCAGTACTGGAGTGTAGGTCCTACTTTCAGTAATAGTGGGTAATCCCAATTAGCTGGCCAGTGGCTCATCTAGATGATGTGGTTCAGACAGGTGTTACTATTGGATATATAGGATTGTACTACTTGTCTAAAAAAAAGTCCAATGAACAACTTATCAAGTCAATTGGAGCACTTTCTATTCAGATAAATAGAATCTGATATTGCTGTTTTCTCTGATGACTAATACATCTGCAGTTCACTTCTCAGTAATAGTGACAGATATGTGGCTGGTATATACCCCAGACAGAGTAAGCCACTTTGATGGCCTCCATAACAACAGGAGGATGGTCTGGATATACTGTATGCTATTGCTGGTTTAACTACCCAGATTGGTCTCTCTTAGTTAACTGTGCCAGCAGGGACAGGGTTACACCCTTATCAGTGGCCGTATACAGTTATATACCAGTGCTGTGCACCATGCTACCAAAAGGCATCAAGTGTGTACAGCATTTGGACAAAGATATTGAAGTGTTCCTAAACTTTAACACAATTTTTGGCATTCTGGCAAAATTTGTGTTATTAGGAAATATTGTAAAAAACTTTTTTTTAATAGATTTTGGCTTCTTTCCCTGAAATCCTGCATTGATTCCAACTTTCTTTCCCTTCTGTATCTTTTTTTCTTGTTTCACTCACTGCCTCTCTTGGAGTATGGGTGTACGGACTCTTGTGTAATGCGAAGAAGCCGAGGCTGGGGCTCACTCCAAACAGTTACATATCAAGCATTATAAAATACTGAACAGTGCTTTTGGCGTTATATGAAACAGAAGATTCTCATCTTTCTTATGACATATTTATGATGCCTTAGATATAAAAGTTTGAAGTGACCCTCCCCCATCCAAGCCTCAACTTCCTTGCATTGCAGCAGAGCCCCTATCATACTCCAGTGAGAAGCAGTGTACAATGGCAAAATAGGTGAAAGAATAAAGAGGTGCAAAATATTACAGAAAAATTCATGAATAAATTATGTTACAACATTATTGACACACATGATGCCAGGAAGGTAAAAGCTGTGCAAAAGTTTTGATACGCTTTAAAGTGTGAACATCCTGGCAGATGTACCATATATGTGTGTGTGGTGCAGATATGCATTTATTGTATTACAGGGAATCAGTGAAAGGGGTTGGGTATTGTATATATTATAGGCAGAGTAATCTGTGATACAAGGATATGTTGATTTCTGACTATTTCAGTACTGTCTCAAAATTCTTCTCGGCATCCATATATACCAAGCACACCAATATCTACATCTTAACTGCCTCAAATACTGACAAATCTCTTCTTATTCTTCTGGACATCTCTGCAGCTTTTGACACTGTTGACCATCCTGTCCTCCTCACTATGCTCCGCTCAGTCGGCCTCAACAACACTGCGCTCTCCTGGTTCTCCTCTTATCTCTCAGACCGCACTTTCAGTGTATCATTTCCGGGCTCTGTTTCTTCCCCTCGTCCCCTTGCCTTTGGGGTTCCTCAGGGCTCGGTCCTAGGCCGCCTGCTCTTCTCTCTCTCTACACAGCCCCCATTGGACAAACCATCGCCAGATTTGGCTTCCGGTACCATCTTTATGCTGATGACACCCAATTATACACATCTTCCCATGACATCACCCCTGCACTCATACAGAACACCAGTGACTGTCTTTCTGCTGTCTCAAATATCATGTCCTCGCTCTATCTGAAACTAAATCTCTCTAAGACTGAACTACTACTGTTTCCACCATCTAATAGATCTGTCCCTGATATATCCATTGCAGTCTCAGGCCTTACTATAACTCCTAGGCAGCAGCCCCGCTGCCTCGGGGTCATGTTTGACGCAGACCTTTCCTTTACCCCTCATATTGAATCACTCGCACGTTCATGTCACCTCCATCTCAAAAACATCTCCAGAATATGCCCTTTCCTCACCAGAGATACACTAAAGACACTTATTGTCTCTCTGATTCAGTCTCGCCTTGACTACTGTAACTCCTTATTAATCGGTCTTCCCCTTACTAAACTCTCCCCTCTACAATCTATTCTGAATGCAGCGGCCAGGCTCATCTATCAGGCTAGACGCTACAGCGATGCCTCGGGTCTGTGCCAGTCGCTACATTGGCGGCCTATTCATTATAGAATAAAATATAACGTTATCACTCTCATCCACAAGGCTCTCCATAATGCCGCACCTCCATACATTTCCTCCCTCACCTCTGTCTACCACCCAACCCGTGCTCTCCGCTCACTCAATGACGTAACACTTACACCCTCTATTATCAGAACCTCCCACGCTCGTATACAAGACTTCTCCTGAGCTGCACCACTTCTCTGGAATGCTCTACCCTGGACAATCAGATTAACTCCCAATTTCTACAGTTTCAAACACAAACTAAAGACACATCTTTTCAGACAGGCCTATCACAATTTCTAACGTAAACCCTTCCGTACTATAATTAGAATCCCCAAAATTTAACCCTCCTCTGTCCCTGCTCCCACATTACCCCACATGATATGATGTCTTTTCAGGCTAACTTTATTTGTCCAAGCTCCATCCACATGTTACAGGACACCACTAGTGATGGCTCATAAAGTTTTGTTTGTGTAATGACAGTAACCTCTATTACAAAATTGTCTGAATACTGTATAAGCAATGCCGCCCCTGCTACCTCTTGTGTCACCCCCTCTACCTCATAGATTGTAAGCTCTTGCGAGCAGGGCCCTCAGTCCCATTGTGTAAAATGACGTTCTTTGTTATATATTTGTATTTGACCCGTACAAATTGTACAGTGCTGCGGAAAATGTTGGCGCTATATAAATAAAATGTATTATTATTATTATTATTATTATTATTATTATTAGAGATGAGCGAACACTAAAATGTTCGAGGTTCGAAATTCGATTCGAACAGCCGCTCACTGTTCGAGTGTTCGAATGGGTTTTGAACCCCATTATAGTCTATGGGGAACATAAACTCGTTAAGGGGGAAACCCAAATTCGTGTCTGGAGGGTCACCAAGTCCACTATGACACCCCAGGAAATGATACCAACACCCTGGAATGACACTGGGACAGCAGGGGAAGCATGTCTGGGGGCATAAAAGTCACTTTATTTCATGGAAATCCCTGTCAGTTTGCGATTTTCGCAAGCTAACTTTTCCCCATAGAAATGCATTGGCCAGTGCTGATTGGCCAGAGTACGGAACTCGACCAATCAGCGCTGGCTCTGCTGGAGGAGGCGGAGTCTAAGATAGCTCCACACCAGTCTCCATTCAGGTCCGACCTTAGACTCCGCCTCCTCCGGCAGAGCCAGCGCTGATTGGCCGAAGGCTGGCCAATGCATTCCTATGCGAATGCAGACTTAGCAGTGCTGAGTCAGTTTTGCTCAACTACACATCTGATGCACACTCGGCACTGCTACATCAGATGTAGCAATCTGATGTAGCAGAGCCGAGGGTGCACTAGAACCCCTGTGCAAACTCAGTTCACGCTAATAGAATGCATTGGCCAGCGCTGATTGGCCAATGCATTCTATTAGCCCGATGAAGTAGAGCTGAATGTGTGTGCTAAGCACACACATTCAGCACTGCTTCATCAAGCCAATACAATGCATTAGCCAGTGCTGATTGGCCAGAGTACGGAATTCGGCCAATCAGCGCTGGCTCTGCTGGAGGAGGCGGAGTCTAAGATCGCTCCACACCAGTCTCCATTCAGGTCCGACCTTAGACTCCGCCTCCTCCGGCAGAGCCAGCGCTGATTGGCCGAAGGCTGGCCAATGCATTCCTATGCGAATGCAGACTTAGCAGTGCTGAGTCAGTTTTGCTCAACTACACATCTGATGCACACTCGGCACTGCTACATCAGATGTAGCAATCTGATGTAGCAGAGCCGAGGGTGCACTAGAACCCCTGTGCAAACTCAGTTCACGCTAATAGAATGCATTGGCCAGCGCTGATTGGCCAATGCATTCTATTAGCCCGATGAAGTAGAGCTGAATGTGTGTGCTAAGCACACACATTCAGCACTGCTTCATCAAGCCAATACAATGCATTAGCCAGTGCTGATTGGCCAGAGTACGGAATTCGGCCAATCAGCGCTGGCTCTGCTGGAGGAGGCGGAGTCTAAGGTCGGACCTGAATGGAGACTGGTGTGGAGCGATCTTAGACTCCGCCTCCTCCAGCAGAGCCAGCGCTGATTGGCCGAATTCCGTACTCTGGCCAATCAGCACTGGCTAATGCATTGTATTGGCGTGATGAAGCAGTGCTGAATGTGTGTGCTTAGCACACACATTCAGCTCTACTTCATCGGGCTAATAGAATGCATTGGCCAGCGCTGATTGGCCGAATTCCGTACTCTGGCCAATCAGTGCTGGCCAATGCATTCTATTAGCTTGATGAAGCAGAGTGTGCACAAGGGTTCAAGCGCACCCTCGGCTCTGATGTAGCAGAGCCGAGGCTGCACAAGGGTTCAAGCGCACCCTCGGCTCTGATGTAGGAGAGCCGAGGGTGCACTTGAACCCTTGTGCAGCCTCGGCTCTGCTACATCAGAGCCGAGGGTGCGCTTGAACCCTTGTGCACACTCTGCTTCATCAAGCTAATAGAATGCATTGGCCAGCGCTGATTGGCCAATGTATTCTATTAGCCTGATGAAGTAGAGCTGAATGTGTGTGCTAAGCACACACATTCAGCTCTACTTCATCGGGCTAATAGAATGCATTGGCCAGCGCTGATTGGCCGAATTCCGTACTCTGGCCAATCAGTGCTGGCCAATGCATTCTATTAGCTTGATGAAGCAGAGTGTGCACAAGGGTTCAAGCGCACCCTCGGCTCTGATGTAGCAGAGCCGAGGCTGCACAAGGGTTCAAGCGCACCCTCGGCTCTGATGTAGGAGAGCCGAGGGTGCACTTGAACCCTTGTGCAGCCTCGGCTCTGCTACATCAGAGCCGAGGGTGCGCTTGAACCCTTGTGCACACTCTGCTTCATCAAGCTAATAGAATGCATTGGCCAGCGCTGATTGGCCAATGTATTCTATTAGCCTGATGAAGTAGAGCTGAATGTGTGTGCTAAGCACACACATTCAGCTCTACTTCATCGGGCTAATAGAATGCATTGGCCAGCGCTGATTGGCCAGAGTACGGAACTCGACCAATCAGCGCTGGCTCTGCTGGAGGAGGCGGAGTCTAAGATCGCTCCACACCAGTCTCCATTCAGGTCCGACCTTAGACTCCGCCTCCTCCAGCAGAGCCAGCGCTGATTGGCCGAATTCCGTACTCTGGCCAATCAGCACTGGCTAATGCATTGTATTGGCGTGATGAAGCAGTGCTGAATGTGTGTGCTTAGCACACACATTCAGCTCTACTTCATCGGGCTAATAGAATGCATTGGCCAATCAGCGCTGGCCAATGCATTCTATTAGCGTGAACTGAGTTTGCACAGGGGTTCTAGTGCACCCTCGGCTCTGCTACATCAGATTGCTACATCTGATGTAGCAGTGCCGAGTGTGCATCAGATGTGTAGTTGAGCAAAACTGACTCAGCACTGCTAAGTCTCTGCATTCGCATAGGAATGCATTGGCCAGCCTTCGGCCAATCAGCGCTGGCTCTGCCGGAGGAGGCGGAGTCTAAGGTCGGACCTGAATGGAGACTGGTGTGGAGCGATCTTAGACTCCGCCTCCTCCAGCAGAGCCAGCGCTGATTGGTCGAGTTCCGTACTCTGGCCAATCAGCGCTGGCCAATGCATTCTATTAGCCCGATGAAGTAGAGCTGAATGTGTGTGCTTAGCACACACATTCAGCTCTACTTCATCAGGCTAATAGAATACATTGGCCAATCAGCGCTGGCCAATGCATTCTATTAGCTTGATGAAGCAGAGTGTGCACAAGGGTTCAAGCGCACCCTCGGCTCTGATGTAGCAGAGCTGAGGGTGCACAAGGGTTCAAGTGCACCCTCGGCTCTCCTACATCAGAGCCGAGGGTGCGCTTGAACCCTTGTGCAGCCTCGGCTCTGCTACATCAGAGCCGAGGGTGCGCTTGAACCCTTGTGCACACTCTGCTTCATCAAGCTAATAGAATGCATTGGCCAGCACTGATTGGCCAGAGTACGGAATTCGGCCAATCAGCGCTGGCCAATGCATCCCTATGGGAAAAAGTTTATCTCACAAAAATCACAATTACACACCCGATAGAGCCCCAAAAAGTTATTTTTAATAACATTCCCCCCTAAATAAAGGTTATCCCTAGCTATCCCTGCCTGTACAGCTATCCCTGTCTCATAGTCACAAAGTTCACATTCTCATATGACCCGGATTTGAAATCCACTATTCGTCTAAAATGGAGGTCACCTGATTTCGGCAGCCAATGACTTTTTCCAATTTTTTTCAATGCCCCCGGTGTCGTAGTTCCTGTCCCACCTCCCCTGCGCTGTTATTGGTGCAAAAAAGGCGCCAGGGAAGGTGGGAGGGGAATCGAATTTTGGCGCACTTTACCACGTGGTGTTCGATTCGATTCGAACATGGCGAACACCCTGATATCCGATCGAACATGTGTTCGATAGAACACTGTTCGCTCATCTCTAATTATTATTATTATTACTAGCTGGTACCCGCGACTTCGTTTGTGGTGATTGTAGAAGTGTTTAAATACAGGCGCGGGTAAGGTTTTCGTACTGTGTAAAAGGTATGGGATATGAAATGTAAGTTTGTATCTTGTTTTTGCTGTAATTCAGAGAATACGTGAGACTTTTGTGTTGAAGTTAATTTGTATTTGAGCTGCTATATGGTGTTGTGAGAAACTGTACATAGTGACTTTGGGACAGAGGTATTTGAAGTTAATATACCTCAATATACAACATTGTATGATTTGTTATTTTCTGCCAGTAGTGTGTTGACATTTTTTTGTTTGTAAAAGTTGCCATATTCTGACAGCAGTTACATTTTTATTTGTCTGTGTCGGGGGTTGTGTTTTTTTGTGGGGCCGGGTGTAGTTTGTAGTTGTTGCATTTTCGGGAAATGCTATTGGTTTGAGAACTTTTGATTGATATTTGTATGATAATGAAAATAGTGGAAAAAGAGGGGTTTTGGACTTTTCAGTATGTTTGCCGCTACGGCGTTAAGCGTCCAGGCAAAATATTTGTAAAGCTTTGTAGAGTGGGCGATTTCGGACACAGGGATACCTAACATGTATGTGTTTCACAGTATTTAACTACTTTTATATGTGTTCTAGGGAAATGGGGGTGATTTGAATTTGTAATACTTTTTATTTTTTATTTTATTTTTTTTTCCTTTTTTTTGTTTTTGTTTTTGCATTTATTAGACCGCCTAGAGGTATTGACATGGGTGGGCGTTGTGTCGCGGATTGTCAGAGCGGTGGGGGTCGGCAAACATGGCTGCTCCGGAGCGTTAAAGAGAGCCTCCTGGAGTATCGTTAAGGTGAGGGGCAAAGTGGTAAAGTATATGTGATTGTGTGGGGTTAGGGGCTAGGCTGTAGAGGGCAATATGAATTTTGGGGCTTGCTATGGTCCAAAGTGTGTGAGATTGCAGAGATGGTGGTGTGAGTTTGGGTTTTGTGGGGGTCCTGGCACAAACGTATGTGTGCTATTGTGAAGAAAAGTAGTCTATTGCGCAATTGGGTGTATTAACTATGTTTGTGGAAACTTTCAGCCAAATCGGTCGAGCGGGTTTTGCATGATTGAGGAACAAACATCCAAACACACAAACCCACAAACTCACAAAACTTTCACATTTATAATATTAATAGGATTATTATAAATAAAGTGATTCATTTGTTGCTATAGTGCCATAGAATCTCTGAATGACAACACAGAACCGAACAGAAATGATAAATTCCTATTATATATAAAAAAAAGAACACAAAGGTTGTAAACTCTTTCACATGTATCCTACTAATATTATAAGTGTGAAAGTTTGTGTGTTTGGATGTTTGGATGTTTGTGAGTTTGGATGTTTGTTCCTCAATCACGCTAAAACGCCTGGACGGATTTGCATGCAATTTTCCACAAACATAGTTTTCCCTTAAGATTGAGTCACAGGCTACTTTTGGTGCCACTAAACAACATGGCTTCCTAGCAGGAGACTCACAAAAGCAGGACTCCTAGCCCCAGCTATAGACTCACACACACTGCCTGGCATTTCCTGTCTCAACTTGCCTGCACACTCCTTACTGTCACCTCAGGAGTAGCCCTCACTCTACTCACTCACACAACACATCACATTGTCTGTATCACTACATACACACTCACACACACTGCCTGGCATTTCCTGCCTCAACCTGCCTGCACACTCCTTACTGTCACCTCAGGAGTAGCCCTCACTCTACTCACTCACATTTACATATAGCTTTCCACTATATAACACATCACATTGTCTGTATCACGACATACACAATACAACACATCACATTGTCTGACACAATACAATACATCACATTGTCTGACACAATACAACACATCACATTGTCTGTATCACGACATACACAATACAACACATCACATTGTCTGACACAATGCAACACATCACATTGTCTGACACAATACAACACATCACATTGTCTGTATCACGACATACACAATACAACACATCACATTGTCTGACACAATACAACACATCACATTGTCTGTATCACGACATACACAATACAACACATCACATTGTCTGTATCACGACATACACAATACAACACATCACATTGTCTGTATCACAACATACACAATACAACACATCACATTGTCTGACACAATGCAACACATCACATTGTCTGACACAATACAACACATCACATTGTCTGTATCACGACATACACAATACAACACATCACATTGTCTGTATCACGACATACACAATACAACACATCACATTGTCTGTATCACGACATACACAATATAACACATCACATTTGCTAGCCCACCAAACTTTTTAAAGCACTTTTACAGTTTCACACGTCTGTGTCCGCCCAATTCTCAAATCACCGCAGACGAAGTCGCGGGTAAAAGCTAGTATGAAATAAAGTTACTTCTATGTAAAGAATATCTTACCTTGCTGTGCTGTAATATATGAAGGTTGACTTTGCCCTGTTAAAACAAAACATTATAAACATTTATTGGTATATTCAGAGAAAATATCACACTGCGCAAAATAAAATGAAAGTTTTAAAAACTTTTCAGCAGGTCTCATTCATTTGTATTGTGGTTTCTCTGGAACTGGTCTTTGGGTTCCCCAGCCACAAAGTTTATAACTTAAAGTGTATTGACATATGCATGTCCTTACTATCAGTTTCCCTCCGGCATAGAGCACACAACCCAGAGGGAAACTGTGGCCAAATACTCTTGCTCCAGTCCACCGTAAACTGTGCTGCTCACTTAATACTGTACACCTCTACCTCCTGTTCTTCATCGGCCGCTCCCCTCTGCCAATCCCTTCACTGGTTACCTGTTGCCCAGTGAATAGAATCCAAGTTACTAACATTGACACAAAGCCATCCACAACCTGTCCCCTCCATATATCTCTGACCTAATCTCCCGCTACCTGTCCACATGTAACCTCCGATTCTCCAAAGACCTCCTATTCCGCTCTGCACTCATCCGCTCTTCACATAACCGTCCCCAAGATTCCTCCTGCGCATCCCCCATTCTCTGGAACTCATTACCAAGACACATAAAACTGGGTTCAGTTCTAGCACAAGAGGCATCAGTTCTGGTGCCGTAAGGTGTCGGATCTGAGCTTCAGCCAGATGGAAATACACTACCTGCAACGTTTTTCCACCCAGCCCTCCGGGGCTGCCTGAAGATAGATATAGCAGCACCCCAAACTGGTTCTGTGTAGGAGCACCTCAAACTGATTCATCCAAAGTCCATGTATGTACTGCCAGCAATTGGCAGTTTCACTAATGTACCTATTCTGTGTTTCACTGGTTCTGAACACTCGATGTCCGGAATAGTGGTAGTAGAGAAAGGATCCTCCGACCTTATCTAATAATGATAATGACACCATATGGCTTGAAGTGTAAATAGCAGGTTATGCTTGTTTCATTTCTTGATTATCACACAGGAAAATTTTTAAGTCCCATATGTATCACAAAGCCAAAACAAGTAGTTCTCAATTTGAGTAGAATCATATAATCAGGGATTTTGTTTTCGAGCAAAGTTTCGTTCAAACAGTAGAACTTCATAAGGCTTGATCCCACTACTGATTCAGGTGAGGGGCATCATGGTGTTGGTGGTATAGCTAATGGACCTAAGCAGGGAGAAACCTGCTGTCCGCACCCCTGCCTATCGGGTCTTTAATTCTGATAGCCTTTATCTCCTGCCCGATATCCCTAAGCCCTGATCCCTTGCACTAGATGCAACAAGTATCAGTAAGCATCCCTGCTGACTTCATACGTGAGGGCTCTTGAGCAGGCAATAGGTGCAATAGTGGGGGACATTTTTTTAGCTCACTAATAACCTAATACCTGTGTAAACCAAGAACAATATGTACATTTTGGCAAGGTAAAAGAGATGCTAAGCCCAATTCCACTATGTACAGTATACTGAGATGATCTGCTGGAGGAACAAATTTGGGTCACCATGATCCATTTTTCTGTACAGGATTTATAAATTAGGAGTAGAGATGGACAAACCTTTGAAAATTCATTTTGGGTTCAGATGATTCAGCCCAAAGGTTTGCTACAGGTTCACAAACTAGAAGTGAAACTATTATACTCTGGGGTCTCTTCAGACATGTGACCACTAAGGCCTAAACACAGACATCAGTGATGACAGGCCCTAGATGTGACCCAGGAGGCCAGAAGAGGACCTCAAGAACAGGAGGTAACTAGATGTGACCAGACTACCCCTTTAAAGTATTTATATCATTCTGGTTATTTATATAAGAAATGTTCTCACCATCTACAAATTTATCAGCAATTAATGTTTCTTCTTCCTTGTCTTTTTCTTCTGGCTTTGTAACTACCATGGATGTTAAAGGAGTGACAAACTTGAACTTCAATGAGAGCTCGAGCGCTTTTGCTGTCAGGTTTGCTTTTTCTGATGGGTCTGCATAAATCCTTCAAGTAAATAACATGGTATTACAGATACAGTAGACAGATTCCATCATCTCTACTCACTACATACATTGTAGCCTCTCTTCATCTGCCCTCATAAGAACTCATAAAAGATCATTGGAGCTAAGGTCACACATTTTTGTTTAGATTTTGCTGCTTTTTTGAGCCAAAGTCAAAAGTGGCTTCCAAAGGAATGCAAAATCTAAAGAAATGCTCTATATGTCACCCCTCTGCTAAAGACACTCATGGATTTTTGTCAAAATAACAGCAAAATATGCAACAAAAAAATGAAGCTTTTTTTTGCACTATGTAACCTCAGCCTTAATACGATTTTACGAGTTCTCAAGAAAGCAGGGAAAAAGAATAAAGAAAGAGATACCACACAGTTGCTTTGATGGATTTATAATCACAATAATGGCACAAAGCCATCTGAAATGTATGTAAAAACTTGCAGACTACTGAGAAAAAGTGTTTTTCAAAAAATGTCCTTCCCAACATCCGCTATACTATTATGATGGATGTCGGGGCTTTAAAGATGTTTTCAGAGTGTCCGCCATAGCTAAAGAGGCTCTGCTGTAACGTACAGTAAAGATTCGGCGCTAATCTCCGTGATCAGAGTCCAAGGGAGGTATCCTGTTCCTATGACATCGAGGCATTATGAAGGCTCCCAGGCCTGCCATAGGAATATTTCTAGGTCTATGACCAGCCTCAATAGTAATGTAGCAAAGGTCCTATAGTCCCCTAACATAAAAATTTTAATAAAAAGTTATAAAAACATTGGCTATTCTTCAAAATGGAATAAATGAAAGGTACACCTCATGCATCCCTATACGTGGAAATATGAAACAGTTACAGGTGTCAAAATATGGAGACTCTAAGAATTTTTTTTTTTTTTTTTGCGAAGTTTTGGATTTTTTTTCAAGGGGTTACAATGTAAAAAAAAATAAATTTGGTATCTGAAGAATAATACCAACTCATAGAATATAGATGACATGTTATTTTGGCTACATGGTGAACACCGTAAAAAACAAAATCCGTAAGAATGCCGTACAAACGCAGTTTTTCTCCAAACTCCCCGTCATTTAAATTTTTCTTCCCCACCTTATCAGTGTGTCACAAATAATACTAAATGGTACCATTATGTACAATTTTTCCCACAAACAATAAGCCCTCATCTGGCTCTATGAATGGACAAATAACAAAAACGTGGGGTTTGGAAGGCGGGGAGTCAAAAATAAAAATCGAAAAATGCCTGCGTTGGGAAGAGGTTAAAAGCCATATAAAATAAATGTTCTTCACTGATGCAGTAGTAAATGTGACTACAATGATTGCTACTAAGTATCACAATCTCTAGGTTACCCTTTGGGAAAGAATTGCTGTATTTGAAAAAAATCAGAAATGCGAAAGACTTGTCCCATTCACAAACCGTTTTTCCAGTAGTTGCTGTATGGTGAGATAAGCCCAGAGTCGCTCTGTAAAGTCACCAAAGATGTACTTCTGCTGTTTGCTCGCATCATCCTCAGTCTGAATTTGGATATTTTCAGTATATTTCAAAGGTTTCTCTGCCTATTCGAAAAACGTCATTGGGTCACATGTCATAATATTGTAGGAATAAAGTAGACAACAAAGTGGTTTTCTCCATGTGCTGTCTATTGGTGCTAGTCTCTACCTACTCAGTCAGGGAATACAGATAACTAGAGAAAAGAGAGATCCTACACATTGGAAGACTGCAAAAAATCTGTAAGATAAAAGTCATACAATGACCAGAAATTGTGTTACTCATGTATATACTCATGGCAGCTTATCCTGAAGACTCCTCCAAAAGTAAAATCTAACAATAAGAAATAATTTCAGAATAATGATGTCACTTGCAATGTCATTCCCAGCACACAGTCTGTACTTACCCCTTCTGCCTTTACATCCACAATAAATGAATTCAAGTCATTATCTGTTACACGTCCGGCAACAACAATTTCACTGCCTTCAAAGTAATGTTTGAAGTTGTTCTTTGTGAGGTCGGCGATAACATTTTCGGGATATTGCATTTCAATATCAATCAATGTTGGATTTGCAATTTCATTATAAAAGCCCTTAAGTGCAATAAAAAGAATGGAGAAGAATCAATGACCATATATTATCCATATTCTGTCTTATGCCTACATAGCATGAAGATAACACTTCTGTGCATATTTGTGGAGAGGCTATGGCTACATTCAGACTAACTTTGCTAACTCCGGTTAGAAACGTTTTCACCTCCATCTGTTCTATTGACTTCAGTATTAAAAGAGAGGGCACCTTTTATCTTTTTGGGGGGGGTTGTTATGCTGAAAAAAATGACAGACTGCGGTATTATATTTTCCTTTTTGGTTTTCAAAAAAAGATGGAACCACCCCCTCTGCCCTGGAAAGCATTTTTCTACGGTTGAATCCCTGACGCACTCTCTCTCCAGTATGGTGTCCTGATGTAGGCCGCCACCCCAGATCACTCCCCCTAAGCTGGTCTCTAGGAAAGGGACCTTGACTTGCATCTATCTCCTGCTCATTGGGTCTGCTCCTCTCTGTTCACACACAAATTACCACTGCCTTGTAGCGCTCAAGAGAAAAATTTCAAAATTCTGACCCATTGGTACCGATGCCCAATCCTCCTCCATAACATTTATTCCTCTGCATCCGACAGCTGCTGGTGCTGTGGCTCTGCTCCACATTTTGTGTGGGAAGAACCAGGCTTTCTGATCTTCCATGTTCTCTCTCTACACTAAATTCAGCAGACGTGACGTGGTCCCTTCCCCCCAACTGGCTCTCCTTTCTCTCATCCCGGGCAGACTCTCCCAAGCAGGGTCGGACTGGCCCGCCGGGGAGCCGGGGAATCCCCCGGTAGGCCCCGCGAGCCTTGACTGACAGTGCTCATTTCGTCAATGCAGAAGCACTGGTCAGGGGCCCGATCGGGATGTCAGTGGCTGGTTCAGGCCCCTGCCCAATGCATTTGCATTGATAAACTGAGCACTGATAGTGGCAGGGGCCGGATCGGTAAGCTCGGGGCCCCAGGCTGCTGGCAGCGCTGTAATTACTAAAGATGCCCGGCTGCCAGCAGTTTCCCAGGGCCCCGGCACTTACACAGAGGGGCCTCCTGCCGATGCTATACTTTCCCTATTAATAAGTATACATCGGACTCGGGAGCACACCAGGGGCTGCAGCTATCCCTGCAATCCATCTCTCTGCAAGCCCGGACTTTCGCCCCTCCCCCTCCCAGCAGTGAGTCATCGCTTACATCGGACTGTGTGGGGACAGAGCAGTCTGCTGCCGCAATGATCCACAAATGTGAGTATATTTTTTTCTTTTTTTTAGTAATATGTAATATTTAATATGTATATGTGTACATTTGTTTAACCCTTAAGTCCTATCATGGTGTCTATTATACACCACTACCATACACATATCATTATGATAGACACCATGATAGTACTTAAGGGTTAAAGCATGTGTCTTGTATACTGTGTGAGGACTGTATGTTTGTATACAGGTATGTGTGTGTATATACAGTATGCTATAATAATGTGTGAGTGTATGTATATATGTGAGTATATATGGTATATATGGTATATGAATGTATATAAATGTGTATATGCTAATTATATATATATATATATATATACAGTCCTATGAAAAAGTTTGGGCACCCCTATTAATCTTAATCATTTTTTGTTCTAAATATTTTGGTGTTTGCAACAGCCATTTCAGTTTGATATATCTAATAACTGATGGACACAGTAATATTTCAGGATTGAAATGAGGTTTATTGTACTAACAGAAAATGTGCAATATGCATTAAACCAAAATTTGACCGGTGCAAAAGTATGGGCACCTCAACAGAAAAGTGACATTAATATTTAGTAGATCCTCCTTTTGCAAAGATAACAGCCTCTAGTCGCTTCCTGTAGCTTTTAATCAGTTCCTGGATCCTGGATAAAGGTATTTTGGACAAACAATTCAAGTTCAGTTAAGTTAGATGGTCGCCGAGCATGGACAGCCCGCTTCAAATCATCCCACAGATGTTCAATGATATTCAGGTCTGGGGACTGGGATGGCCATTCCAGAACATTGTAATTGTTCCTCTGCATGAATGCCTGAGGATTTGGAGTGGTGTTTTGGATCATTGTCTTGCAGAGACTGTGTCAGTCTCATGGCCTTATTTCTGGAAATCCTGTATCTAATTGGTGTCAGTTGTCCCATGAGGTGCAGGACTCCCAGCATGGAGGTGCCGATACAAGACTAAATGGACACTGGCGGCGGACAATGGAGCACCGGGGGCAGGTGAGGGCACTTTTTATTTATTTTTTATTTTACACCTCTCGCCAGACACATGGGTTGATCCAATTCCTGGACAAATCTTTAAAGGATTTATCCATTTTTATAATATTGATGGTCTGTCCTTAGGATAGGCCATCAATATTACATCTGTGATGATACAACAGCCAGGACCTCTGCAGATCAGCTCTTCCAGGACAGCGTGCCTACAGGTAATGGTAACATTTCTAGAAGATGCGCTGTACACTTTCCATACAGAGTGTAGCGGTAGGTTTAGGTAGTATGTTGTTGCATATTGTATGGCAGGTGAGTAGCATAGCTCCCGAGATGGTATTACCTTTAGCTGCCGTGTCTCGGTATCGATGGTCTGCAGGGTCCTGGTGGTGGGCCCCTAGAAACAATTCCACTGGTGGGCCCTAGACACCCCAGTCCGACCCTGCTCCCAAGTAAAGGGCAACCTTCTGCGTCACTTTCTCGTGGCCACCAGGACAGTTATCCCATGCTACTGGTGCAGTTCTGTAACCCCCACTTTGATGGAGTGGCTTCAGGAGTTCCTCCTCAATAAGGGAAAGGAGGCTTTGGTCGCGGAGGACTCTCCTACCTCCTCTATGCTCGAGACCCTTTGGTGGTCTTGGATAGAGTTTCGGGACTCACTCGCGTTCTCTAGCCATTTCTCTTAATCCTCTCTGATTTCCCCTCTTCTTTGCCCTGGTGACCTCTAAGAATCGGAGGATCCTTTAGATTCGGTGTAACATCTTTGCCTGTTCGGGCTTTGGCGTCATCATCCGGCCGCATGCTGCGGCACAGGAGATGTGTTCAGTTGTGATTTATTCCTTTGGGTTCTTCTTGCACTGTCTGAACACTGCCCTATTCTTTCATCTTGGTAATTGATTTTCCACCACACCCATCTCCTTCACCTTCATTTCTCTCTGCTCCTCTAATGGTTAATCTGGCCTTGCCCTGTGATTGACAGCCTGCCTTCCTGTCAACTCCAGGGGCGGGTTCTTCCTCCCTATTTAGCCTTGGCTCTCATTCACACCAGTGCTTGCTATTGCCTTGTGTGTACTTGCTTTTTGCTGTCACTATTTTTGCTTGTATTCTAATCCTTGACCTCTGGCTTTCCCTACTGACTATTCTTTGGACCCCGATTTGGCACTGCATCACTCGACTGTTTACTGACCCTTGGCTAGCTGACCTCCCTTTGTTGTTGTCCGTCTTGTCTGCGTTTTGTGTCTTACATATACAGGAAGGGGCCGTCTTCGTGGTTGCCGCCTATTACGTAGGATAGGGCCTGGCAATAGGAAGGGACAGTTGGAGGCTTCAGCTTAGGGCTCACTGTCTCTTGTGTCCCGTCCCAGGGTTTTCAACAGCTACTGGGGAATTGCTGTCCTAGCAATTCCCTAACATTCTGCTTCTGTCTTTAGTCAGAAACATTAGTATGAAACATTACCTGCAGTTGCAAGTCTGCATCTGAGTCCTCATATATACGACGGGCAATTCCTGAATTTTCCAGTGCTAACTTCTCCAGAAAAGGATAATCAACACCCTCACCAAAACCAAGACTATACAAGGAGTATCTCCCTTGTATGGCTCTCTTTGCATTCTCTTGCATCCTTGAAGGATTTGTTTCACCTAAGAGTTAATAAAACATGTATAAAATATTTTATCTGTTATTTGAAAAAATATGTTTAACTTAAAAAAATAGCAACATTTTGTTGAATATAGCAAAACGACTACGCTGGCTATTGCAGCAAGTAAAAGTCCTGTGAACTGTTCTTGTATCTGGCACAAGGTTTCCTGCCTCTATAACATAAAGGTCACCCCGATTTACCGTCAATTCAGCAAGGTCACTGGGGGATAAGTTCTCATTATTATCATCTATGTCATCAACCACCCCACCCCACCCGCTTCTTTGCACCACTCTGCACCTGTGGAAGATTTGGAAAAAATATTCATCACTATGAGCAGAGAAGATAGACCCAAGCTGCCATCTTGAGTCTACTTCTCTTAAAGGGGTTCTATCAATGGGAAAACTTATTTTTAACTAAGCATATATTTGCATAGCCTTTAGATAGATAGATAGCCTATGACTAAGAAACAAATTGTTTCGAAACGCGTCAGCTGGTCAGCCTAGGTCTGTTGTTGAACCTTTTTTCTCAGCTGTCCATGTACCTTCTGATACATACTTTGTATGGATATATACACATCTTTTAATATGGATTAAATAAAGCAGGATAGTTTAACCAAGGAGGATTTCGCTGGACTCTGTATTTCCCTAATTCTCATGTGTGTTCGTGTTCCAAGCCGGAGGAACCAAGGAGTATCGTGTGCAATTCCTAAGTTCGCCATTAACGAGTGAGTGACCTAAAAGAATTATTTTTCTTTTGCCCATTATTATGGACATTCTAATTGGGCTTTGTGATTGACATTTTTTGCTTTAAGCTGGATATTGAACTGTGATTATTTGCAAGCATAACAGGGCTGTGATCTCTTCTCCCTTGAATTTATATTATTCCAGACTCTGGCCAATCAGCGCTGGCCAATGCATTCTATTAGCCCGATGAATAGAATAGAAGGGCTAATAGAATGTATTGGCCAGCGCTGATTGGCCAGAGTACGGAATTCGGCCAATCAGCGCTGGCTCTGCTGGAGGAGGCGGAGTCTAAGATCGCTCCACACCAGTCTCCATTCAGGTCCGACCTTAGACTCCGCCTCCTCCAGCAGAGCCAGCGCTGATTGGCCGAATTCCGTACTCTGGCCAATCAGCACTGGCTAATGCATTGTATTGGCGTGATGAAGCAGTGCTGAATGTGTGTGCTTAGCACACACATTCAGCTCTACTTCATCGGGCTAATAGAATGCATTGGCCAGCGCTGATTGGCCGAATTCCGTACTCTGGCCAATCAGCACTGGCTAATGCATTGTATTGGCGTGATGAAGCAGTGCTGAATGTGTGTGCTTAGCACACACATTCAGCTCTACTTCATCGGGCTAATAGAATGCATTGGCCAGCGCTGATTGGCCGAATTCCGTACTCTGGCCAATCAGCACTGGCTAATGCATTGTATTGGCGTGATGAAGCAGTGCTGAATGTGTGTGCTTAGCACACACATTCAGCTCTACTTCATCGGGCTAATAGAATGCATTGGCCAATCAGCGCTGGCCAATGCATTCTATTAGCGTGAACTGAGTTTGCACAGGGGTTCTAGTGCACCCTCGGCTCTGCTACATCAGATTGCTACATCTGATGTAGCAGTGCCGAGTGTGCATCAGATGTGTAGTTGAGCAAAACTGACTCAGCACTGCTAAGTCTCTGCATTCGCATAGGAATGCATTGGCCAGCCTTCGGCCAATCAGCGCTGGCTCTGCCGGAGGAGGCGGAGTCTAAGGTCGGACCTGAATGGAGACTGGTGTGGAGCGATCTTAGACTCCGCCTCCTCCAGCAGAGCCAGCGCTGATTGGTCGAGTTCCGTACTCTGGCCAATCAGCGCTGGCCAATGCATTCTATTAGCCCGATGAAGTAGAGCTGAATGTGTGTGCTTAGCACACACATTCAGCTCTACTTCATCAGGCTAATAGAATACATTGGCCAATCAGCGCTGGCCAATGCATTCTATTAGCTTGATGAAGCAGAGTGTGCACAAGGGTTCAAGCGCACCCTCGGCTCTGATGTAGCAGAGCTGAGGGTGCACAAGGGTTCAAGTGCACCCTCGGCTCTCCTACATCAGAGCCGAGGGTGCGCTTGAACCCTTGTGCAGCCTCGGCTCTGCTACATCAGAGCCGAGGGTGCGCTTGAACCCTTGTGCACACTCTGCTTCATCAAGCTAATAGAATGCATTGGCCAGCACTGATTGGCCAGAGTACGGAATTCGGCCAATCAGCGCTGGCCAATGCATCCCTATGGGAAAAAGTTTATCTCACAAAAATCACAATTACACACCCGATAGAGCCCCAAAAAGTTATTTTTAATAACATTCCCCCCTAAATAAAGGTTATCCCTAGCTATCCCTGCCTGTACAGCTATCCCTGTCTCATAGTCACAAAGTTCACATTCTCATATGACCCGGATTTGAAATCCACTATTCGTCTAAAATGGAGGTCACCTGATTTCGGCAGCCAATGACTTTTTCCAATTTTTTTCAATGCCCCCGGTGTCGTAGTTCCTGTCCCACCTCCCCTGCGCTGTTATTGGTGCAAAAAAGGCGCCAGGGAAGGTGGGAGGGGAATTGAATTTTGGCGCACTTTACCACGCGGTGTTCGATTCGATTCGAACATGGCGAACACCCTGATATCCGATCGAACATGTGTTCGATAGAACACTGTTCGCTCATCTCTACTTAACATTAAATGTTCTGCTTGGAATATGAGATAGAACTTTGTTCAGATGGATGTTGTTCACTTAGTCTGTGTTCCCTTTACTATAGAATTAGCTGTTTTTGTTTTATCATCTCAATGATAGTTAATACTAAACCAAATAGATCAGGCACAAATTGTTATGAAAATAGTGAATATTGCAGAATGTACATCGTTTTACCTACCATCATTGGCTTGACCATCTGTGAGGAGGACGATTATAGAAACGCTTCTCTCAGGAACAGTTTTACTCTCATGTGCTATATTTAATAGCTCAATGGCCTTTAGTAAAGGGTCATTAATGTTTGTCCCTATGGTAAAACAACATACAGTATATTAACATTTGTGCTCAATGTATGCAATTAACTTCCCTGGGGGAACATGCTGCTTGCTAAAAATAAATAAGTATAAGAAAATAAATGACAAGTACCGTATTTTTTGGATGATAATCTATAAAAATCTATAATTGCCTAGATCGCTGAGGTGGTCATATGAAAACATGAAACAGAACGTCACCAATACTAACCCCTACCACCACCCCATCATACTTACTTGTCTTCCGGTCTGGATATTCTAGGCATGGAACGTCACTTCATCTGGGCATACATCAATAAGAGGCGGAGGTCGCGGCCGCCTACGACTGCACAATATAGCTGGAGCATCAGCTACTGCCTGGATGAAATGACAACCTTTGTCCAAAAGGTCATGTCCAGAAAACTGGTAAGTATGACTGGGTGGGGGGATTGAGTTAGTAAGGAAGGGCTAGTAGTGGGGCTACCTCGGGAAACAGGAAGGGGCTGTGAGTGAGAAAGGGAGAGAGAGGAAATGAGAGAGGGAGGGAGTGAGAGGAAGGTGGTGTGAGTGAGCTCTGAGTAGCCCAAAACATTATGGTAGTTGTAGGAAAACAGGACAGAAAGATACTAATGTAAACAAATGCAGAAGATGCCAGGAGCTTACGAAGAAACCCAGTAATCACTCAAAAGACTGATAAAGGTATTTCAGTGAACTTATTTGGGCATTAAGAGGGCATTATACTATGTGGAGGCGCTCTAAGGAGTATTATGCTATGTGAAGTGTTGGGGACATTAACGGGTCCTCATAAGAGTATGTTGCAGAGTTCCAAATTAATAATTAATTAACAGGCCTAGATGGGCTACCACCCATTGGGCCTGGAGAAGCGACACACACACACACACAGCTGATAGTGTATCAAGTGAGTTCTGATTTTTATTGTAAGAAAAGGTAGTTTAAATACATTACAGACAAAGAGCTGGCTTGGCTATTCTAATCAATACAACATGATTGGTCATAGAGATATAAGACAAGCCTGGCACATGGCTATTGGCTGAGGCTCATTATAATCTGCATCTCATTATAGCTTTCCACACTGGGATGGACTTTCCCATGAAACAAAGAAGGATTCAAAATACTTATGTGTGAGCTAACATCCCAGACTGTCTATATGTATATATCATGGCAAAAGAGATAAGATGACATGTTCCATGTTCCACACTCTAAGTGACCTTCATATACCATAAAATATGACAGAGTGCCCAGATACCATAAGATTAATACTTTTGTTGGTTATGTGTCCATACATCATGTAAAGGAGATAAGAGATATACAAAGTCAGCTGCATCTTCTCAAAAATGAGGCCCTTGAGAGATAATGATTAGCAACCTATGCATTAACGTTCATTATCACATTCCTTAAAGTCTAACAAGGGGCCTCCTTGACTTAAGCAGAAAAATACATACTTATACAGTTTATATGTGAAAGAGTACAAGATGGCTGCCGAAATACAAAGATGGAGGACTTAACTCTAACAGAAGGCACTAATGGGGAATTATACTGTGTGTGGGAGCATTAAGGAGCATTATATTGTGTATGGAGGGAACAATGGAGCATTATGCTCTATATGGGTTGCACACATGGAACATAATACTGTGTGGGGGCACTAATGGGGCAATATACTGTGTGGGGGGTATTAATGGAGTATTATACTATGTGGAAGCACTAATGGGGATTTATACTGTGTGTGGGCGCATTAAGGAGCATTATGCTGTGTAGAAAACACTAATAGAGCATTATACTGTGTAGGGCAGCACTAATGAAGCATTACACTGTGTGGGAGCGCAGTAAAATTCAAAATTGGTGCCCCCTCCCCATGTACACACACAGAATAATGCTACTTATAGCCCCACCACCACCACCACAGACCCTGACAGTGATCAGGAAAAACACCTACCTCCTGACCACTGTCTTTTAGCATTACTTCAACTACAGCTGAGATTTGTAATCATCCCTACTGCCTGCAAACAAGTTTTGTAGGCAACAGGAATGATTATGAATTTATGATCCCTGCTAGTGATAGTAACATATCCATGCTAAAGGACAGAGGCCAGGGGCACACCGCTAATGAGGCATAGTGAGGTGGCCGCTTCAGATGGCACTATCAGGGGGGTGGCAATTTTACAATTTTTTTTTCCTAAACCAGCCCAAGATAGGCTGCTCTGAAAACAAAACTGATCAGACCTGTCCTGGGCCAGCTTAGAACTCTGCGTCTCGGCACAGCTGGTGATGCTAAGACGTCATCATGCCTCCTGAGATACAGACATCTCGGATGAAGAAGAGGAGGCAGCAGCGGCGGTGGCTCCATCAAGGGATCACATGTAGGCGAGGATACTTTTTTTTTTTTTTTTTTTATAGGCTATTGCTTACTGGAGTATCCCCAGCCGGTAATGGCCTATTTACCTACCTATCCTGTTCCTGCTCATGGTTGCTCTCCCCCTTTTCAGACCCCGGAGTATAATAATTGGAGACTCAGGGGAGGTGAAGAAACAAAAAAAAAGCACTGTTACTCACCTCTCCTGGATCTGGGGTTCCTCCTAGCAGGCTTCGCGCATTTATGGTAATGTACCAGACGTCATGTGGACGGTCCACATGATGTCTAGGACATTAGCATAAAGGCCCAAAGCCTGCTTGGAGTAATGCCAGATACAGGAGAGGTGAGTAACAGTGTTTTTTTTATGTTTCCTCACCTCCCCTGAGTCTCTGATTATTATAGTTCAGGGTCTGATCACACCCCAGAGTATAACAATAGTTCATGGGTGGGCCACAATAGAGGTTGCAGGGGAAATGTGGGGCATAATAGCGCGTGCAAGGGACATTTACAAAAGTGTTCATTAGGGGACATTATGAATAGAAGGGGACATCTTTTATTTATATATATATATATATATATATATATATATATATATATATATATATATACCGTATATATATACCATATTATATATATATATATATATATATATATATATATATATATTTATATAGGTCTGCTGTGTGGAGAAGTGAGGGGTCAAAGATGCCTGTGTTGCAAACTTTAAAGAGACAAGTCACAGCTGGAAAAAGTGGTCATGGTGATCCAAAGGGAAGAGACTAGAGATGAGCGAACAGTGTTCTATCGAACTCATGTTCGATCGGATATTAGGCTGTTCGGCATGTTCGAATCGAATCGAACACCGCGTGGTAAAGTGCGCCATTACTCGATTCCCCTCCCACCTTCCCTGGCGCCTTTTTTGCTCCAATAACAGCGCAGGGTAGGTGGGACAGGAACTACGACACCGGTGACGTTGAGAAAAGTAGGCAAAACCCATTGGCTGCCGAAAACATGTGACCTCTAATTTAAAAGAACAGCGCCGCCCAGGTTCGCGTCATTCTGAGCTTGCAATTCACCGAGGACGGAGGTTTCCGTCCAGCTAGCTAGGGCTTAGATTCTGGGTAGGCAGGGACAGGCTAGGATAGGAAGGAGAAGACAACCAACAGCTCTTATAAGAGCTAAATTCCAGGGAGAAGCTTGTCAGTGTAAAGTGGCACTGACGGGCTCAATCGCCGCAACCCAGCTTTCCCAGGATCCTGAATGGAATACATTGTCAGTGTATTCCCGTATACCCGATATATACCCCGATACCCGTTCCAACGGTGTGCCCCCCCACCTTCACCCCAGAAATACCCTGCAAGTCCCCTAGCAATAGAATTGGGGCTATATACACCCACAATTTTTACTACTGGTATACAGTGCCATTGTCTGACTGGGAATTCAAAGAATATATTGGGAATACAAATACCCTCATTTCTTGCTACTGCCATATAGTGCCAGTGTTTGACTGGGAATTCAAAGAATATATTGGGGTTACGTGCACCCACAATTTTTACTACTGGTATACAGTGCCATTGTCTGACTGGGAATTCAAAGAATATATTGGGAATACAAATACCCTCATTTCTTGCTACTGCCATATAGTGCCAGTGTCTGACTGGGAATTCAAAGAATATATTGGGGTTACGTGCACCCACAATTTTTACTACTGGTATACAGTGCCATTGTCTGACTGGGAATTCAAAGAATATATTGGGGTTATAAATACCCTCATTTCTTGCTACTGCCATATAGTGCCAGTTTCTGACTGGTAATTCAAAGAATATATTGGGGTTACGTGCACCCACAATTTTTACTACTGGTATACAGTGCCATTGTCTGACTGGGAATTCAAAGAATATATTGGGGTTATAAATACCCTCATTTCTTGCTACTGCCATATAGTGCCAGTTTCTGACTGGTAATTCAAAGAATATATTGTGGTTACGTGCACCCACAATTTTTACTACTGGTATACAGTGCCATTGTCTGACTGGGAATTCAAAGAATATATTGGGAATACAAATACCCTCATTTCTTGCTACTGCCATATAGTGCCAGTGTCTGACTGGGAATTCAAAGAATATATTGGGGTTACGTGCACCCACAATTTTTACTACTGGTATACAGTGCCATTGTCTGACTGGGAATTCAAAGAATATATTGGGAATACAAATACCCTCATTTCTTGCTACTGCCATATAGTGCCAGTGTCTGACTGGGAATTCAAAGAATATATTGGGGTTACGTGCACCCACAATTTTTACTACTGGTATACAGTGCCATTGTCTGACTGGGAATTCAAAGAATATATTGGGAATACAAATACCCTCATTTCTTGCTACTGCCATATAGTGCCAGTGTCTGACTGGGAATTCAAAGAATATATTGGGGTTACGTGCACCCACAATTTTTACTACTGGTATACAGTGCCATTGTCTGACTGGGAATTCAAAGAATATATTGGGAATACAAATACCCTCATTTCTTGCTACTGCCATATAGTGCCAGTGTCTGACTGGGAATTCAAAGAATATATTGGGAATACAAATACCCTCATTTCTTGCTACTGCCATATAGTGCCAGTTTCTGACTGGTAATTCAAAGAATATATTGGGGTTACGTGCACCCACAATTTTTACTACTGGTATACAGTGCCATTGTCTGACTGGGAATTCAAAGAATATATTGGGGTTATAAATACCCTCATTTCTTGCTACTGCCATATAGTGCCAGTTTCTGACTGGTAATTCAAAGAATATATTGTGGTTACGTGCACCCACAATTTTTACTACTGGTATACAGTGCCATTGTCTGACTGGGAATTCAAAGAATATATTGGGAATACAAATACCCTCATTTCTTGCTACTGCCATATAGTGCCAGTGTCTGACTGGGAATTCAAAGAATATATTGGGAATACAAATACCCTCATTTCTTGCTACTGCCATATAGTGCCAGTTTCTGACTGGTAATTCAAAGAATATATTGGGGTTACGTGCACCCACAATTTTTACTACTGGTATACAGTGCCATTGTCTGACTGGGAATTCAAAGAATATATTGGGAATACAAATACCCTCATTTCTTGCTACTGCCATATAGTGCCAGTGTTTGACTGGGAATTCAAAGAATATATTGGGGTTACGTGCACCCACAATTTTTACTACTGGTATACAGTGCCATTGTCTGACTGGGAATTCAAAGAATATATTGGGAATACAAATACCCTCATTTCTTGCTACTGCCATATAGTGCCAGTGTCTGACTGGGAATTCAAAGAATATATTGGGGTTACGTGCACCCACAATTTTTACTACTGGTATACAGTGCCAATTTCTAACTAGGAATTCAAAATGCGCAAGGCTCCCAGAAAGGGACGTGGACGAGGCCGTGGGCGAGGTCGGGGGAATGGTTCTGGGGAGCAAGGTAGCAGTGAAGCCACAGGGCGTCCCGTGCCTACTCCTGTGGGGCAGCAAGCATTGCGCCACTCCACAGTGCCAGGGTTGCTTGCCACATTAACTAAACTGCAGGGTACAAACCTTAGTAGGCCCGAGAACCAGGAACAGGTCTTGCAATGGCTGTCAGAGAACGCTTACAGCACATTGTCCAGCAGCCAGTCAGACTCTGCCTCCTCTCCTCCTATTACCCAACAGTCTTGTCTTCCTTCCTCCCAAAATTCCGAAGCTTTACAGAACAATAACCCAAACTGTCCCTGCTCCCCAGAGCTGTTCTCCGCTCCTTTCATTGTCCCTCAACCTGCCTCTCCACGTCACGATTCCACGAACCTAACAGAGGAGCATCTGTGTCCAGATGCTCAAACACTAGAGTCTCCTCCATCTCCGTTCGATTTGGTGGTGGATGACCAGCAACCCACCCTCATCGACGATGATGTGACGCAGTTGCCGTCAGGGCATCCAGTTGACCGGCGCATTGTGCGGGAGGAGGAGATGAGACAGGAGTTGGAAGAGGAAGTGGTGGATGATGAGGACACTGACCCGACCTGGACAGGGGGGATGTCAAGCGGGGAAAGTAGTGTGGATGTTGAGGCAGGTGCAGCACCAAAAAGGGTAGCCAGAGGCAGAGGCAGAGGTCAGCAGCTTAGGCGAAGCCAGGCCACACCCGGAATCTCCCAAGATGTTCCAGTTCATACCCAGCCCCGAAAAACTCCCACCTCGAGGGCACGTTTCTCGAAGGTGTGGAGTTTTTTCAAGGAATGCGCCGAGGACAGATATAGTGTTGTCTGCACAATTTGCCTCTCGAAATTGATTAGGGGCTCTGAGAAGAGCAACCTGTCCACCACTTCAATGCGCCGTCATTTGGAATCCAAGCACTGGAATCAGTGGCAGGCAGCAACGGCAGGACAAAGGCCGCCTGCCGTTCACGCCACTGCCACTGCCTCTGCCACTGCCTCTGCCTCTGCCACTGCCACTGCTGACTGTGCTGGCGATGCACTCCAGAGGACGAGCCAGGACACCACTTCATCTGCCTCCGCCACTTTGTTGACTTCTACCTCATCCTCCCCTGGTCCTGTCTTATCTCCTTCTCCTGCACCATCAAAGGCACCATCAGGCGTTTCTTTACAACAACCCACCATCTCTCAGACATTGGAGCGGCGGCAGAAATACACTGCTAACCACCCACACGCGCAAGCCTTGAACGCCAACATCGCTAAACTGCTGGCCCAGGAGATGTTGGCGTTCCGGCTTGTTGAAACTCCCGCCTTCCTGGACCTGATGGCAACTGCGGCACCTCGCTATGCCGTCCCTAGCCGTCACTACTTCTCCCGGTGTGCCGTCCCCGCCTTGCACCAGCACGTGTCACTCAACATCAGGCGGGCCCTTAGTTCCGCGCTTTGCACAAAGGTCCACTTGACCACCGACGCGTGGACAAGTGCATGCGGACAGGGACGCTACATTTCACTGACGGCACACTGGGTGAATGTAGTTGAGGCTGGGACTGCTTCCCAAACTGGCCCGGTGTACCTCGTCTCCCCGCCTAACATTCCTGGCAGGGACACGAGAAGAACACCCCCCTCCTCCTCCTCCTCTACCGCCTCCTCCTCCGCCACCGCCTCCTCCTCCGCCACCGCCTCCTCCTCCGCTGTTAGATTGACCCCAGCTACGAGTTGGAAACGTTGCAGCACTGGCGTTGGTAGACGTCAGCAGGCTGTGCTGAAGCTGATCAGCTTGGGGGACAGACAGCACACTGCCTCCGAGGTGAGGGATGCCCTCCTCGATG
This sequence comes from Leptodactylus fuscus, assembly GCF_031893055.1. NCBI lineage: Eukaryota > Metazoa > Chordata > Amphibia > Anura > Leptodactylidae > Leptodactylus > Leptodactylus fuscus. The sequence continues at coordinate 36,781,446 of NC_134273.1, forward strand.
AGACGGCAATATGGTTTGAGCCGCTGCACCTGGGCCCAGGCATGGTCGTTTGTGATAACGGCCGGAACCTGGTAGCAGCTCTGGAGCTTGCCGGACTCCAACATGTTCCATGCCTGGCCCACGTCTTCAACCTAGTGGTGCAACGTTTCCTAAAGAGCTACCCCAATGTTCCAGAGCTACTGGTGAAAGTGCGGCGCATGTGCGCCCACTTTCGCAAGTCGACAGTAGCCGCTGCTAGCTTAAAATCTCTCCAGCAACGCCTGCATGTGCCACAACACCGGCTTTTGTGCGACGTCCCCACACGCTGGAACTCAACGTTTCAGATGTTGAATAGAGTGGTTGAGCAGCAGAGACCTTTGATGGAATACCAGCTACAAAACCCTAGGGTGCCACAAAGTCAGCTGCCTCAGTTTCTTATCCATGAGTGGCCATGGATGAGAGACCTTTGTGACATCCTACGGGTGTTTGAGGAGTCCACAAGGAGGGTGAGCTCTGAGGATGCGATGGTGAGCCTTACAATCCCGCTCTTGTGTGTTCTGAGAGAATCCCTGATTGACATCAGGGATAACTCAGATCACACAGAGGAGTTAGGGATAGCATCCGATCCGTCACAGCTGGAGAGTAGGTCCACACATCTGTCCGCTTCACTGCGTTTAATGGAGGAGGAGGAGGAGGAGGAGGAGGAGGAGGAAGAAGAGTTGTCCGATGATGTGATGGTGATACAGGAGGCTTCCGGGCAACTTCGAATCGTCCCATTGTTGCAGCGCGGATGGGTAGACATGGAGGATGAGGAGGAAATGGAGATTGAACTTTCCGGTGGGGCCAGAGGAGTCATGCCAACTAACACTGTGGCAGACATGGCTGAGTTCATGTTGGGGTGCTTTACAACCGACAAGCGTATTGTCAAAATCATGGAGGACAACCAGTACTGGATCTTTGCTATCCTTGACCCCCGGTATAAAAACAACATCTCGTCTTTTATTCCGGTAGAGGGGAGGGCCAATCGCATCAATGCTTGCCACAGGCAATTGGTGCAGAATATGATGGAGATGTTTCCAGCATGTGACGTTGGCGGCAGGGAGGGCAGTTCCTCCAGTAGGCAACCAAGTTCTCACCGGTCCACACAAACGAGGGGCACACTGTCTAAGGTCTGGGACACCTTGATGGCACCCCCTCGCCAAAGTGCCGCCACGGAGGGTCCTAGTGTCACCAGGCGTGAGAAGTATAGGCGCATGTTGCGGGAATACCTTTCCGACCACAGCCCTGTCCTCTCCGACCCCTCTGCGCCCTACACGTATTGGGTGTCGAAGTTGGACCTGTGGCTTGAACTTGCCCTATATGCCTTGGAGGTGCTGTCCTGTCCTGCCGCCAGCGTCCTATCTGAGAGGGTGTTCAGTGCAGCCGGTGGCATCATCACTGACAAGCGCACCCGTCTGTCAGCTGAGAGTGCCGACCGGCTCACTTTGATAAAAATGAACCACCACTGGATAGAGCCTTCATTTTTGTGCCCACCTGTGTAAAGCACCCCAACATGAAACTCCATGTCTGTACTCAACCTCTCCAATTCCTCCGCATCCTCATACTCATCCACCATAAGCGTTGCACAATTCTGCTAATACTAGGCTCCCTCCAACATGATTTCCCCCAACTCTGCTGGTTAGAGGCTCCCTCCACCCAGATTTCCACCAACTCTGCTGGTTAGAGGCTCCCTCCACCCTGCTTTCCCACAACTCTGCTGGTTAGAGGCTCCCTCCACCATGAATTTGCCCAAACTGGGCTGTTTAGAGGCTCCCTCCACCATGAATTGGTCCAAACTGGGGTTTTTAGAGGCTCCCTCCACCATGAATTGGTCCAAACTTGGCTGTTTAGAGGCTCCCTCCACCATGAATTGGTCCAAACTGGGGTGGTTAGAGGCTCCCTCCACCATTAATTGGTCCAAACTGGGCTGGTTAGAGGCTCCCTCCACCATTAATTGGTCCAAACTGGGCTGGTTAGAGGCTCCCTCCACCATGAATTGGTCCAAACTGGGGTTTTTAGAGGCTCCCTCCACCATGAATTGGTCCAAACTTGGCTGTTTAGAGGCTCCCTCCACCATGAATTGGTCGAAACTGGGCTGGTTAGAGGCTCCCTCCACCATGAATTTGCCCAAACTGGGCTGGTTAGAGGCTCCCTCCACCATGAATTGGTCCAAACTGGGCTGTTTAGAGGCTCCCTCCACCATGAATTTGCCCAAACTGGGCTGTTTAGCGGCTCCCTCCACCATTAATTGGTCCAAACTGGGCTGGTTAGAGGCTCCCTCCACCATGAATTTGCCCAAACTGGGCTGGTTAGAGGCTCCCTCCACCATGAATTGGTCCAAACTGGGGTTTTTAGAGGCTCCCTCCACCATGAATTGGTCCAAACTTGGCTGTTTAGAGGCTCCCTCCACCATGAATTGGTCCAAACTGGGCTGGTTAGAGGCTCCCTCCACCATTAATTGGTCCAAACTGGGCTGGTTAGAGGCTCCCTCCACCATTAATTGGTCCAAACTGGGCTGGTTAGAGGCTCCCTCCACCATTAATTGGTCCAAACTGGGCTGGTTAGAGGCTCCCTCCACCATTAATTGGTCCAAACTGGGCTGGTTAGAGGCTCCCTCCACCATGAATTTGCCCAAACTGGGCTGTTTAGAGGCTCCCTCCACCATGAATTTGCCCAAACTGGGCTGGTTAGAGGCTCCCTCCACCATGAATTGGTCCAAACTGGGGTTTTTAGAGGCTCCCTCCACCATGAATTGGTCCAAACTTGGCTGTTTAGAGGCTCCCTCCACCATGAATTGGTCCAAACTGGGGTGGTTAGAGGCTCCCTCCACCATTAATTGGTCCAAACTGGGCTGGTTAGAGGCTCCCTCCACCATTAATTGGTCCAAACTGGGCTGGTTAGAGGCTCCCTCCACCATGAATTTGCCCAAACTGGGCTGGTTAGAGGCTCCCTCCACCATGAATTGGTCCAAACTGGGGTTTTTAGAGGCTCCCTCCACCATGAATTGGTCCAAACTTGGCTGTTTAGAGGCTCCCTCCACCATTAATTGGTCCAAACTGGGCTGGTTAGAGGCTCCCTCCACCATGAATTGGTCCAAACTGGGTTTTTTTAGAGGCTCCCTCCACCATGAATTTGCCCAAACTGGGCTGTTTAGAGGCTCCCTCCACCATGAATTGGTCCAAACTGGGCTGGTTAGAGGCTCCCTCCACCATGAATTTCCCAAAACTTGGCTGTTTAGAGGCTCCCTCCACCATTAATTGGTCCAAACTGGGCTGGTTAGAGGCTCCCTCCACCATGAATTTGCCCAAACTGGGCTGTTTAGAGGCTCCCTCCACCATGAATTGGTCCAAACTGGGTTTTTTAGAGGCTCCCTCCACCATGAATTGGTCCAAACTGGGCTGTTTAGAGGCTCCCTCCACCATGAATTTGCCCAAACTGGGCTGTTTAGCGGCTCCCTCCACCATTAATTGGTCCAAACTGGGCTGGTTAGAGGCTCCCTCCACCATGAATTTGCCCAAACTGGGCTGGTTAGATGCTCCCTCCACCATGAATTTGCCCAAACTGGGCTGTTTAGAGGCTCCCTCCACCATGAATTTGCCCAAACTGGGCTGGTTAGAGGCTCCCTCCACCATGAATTGGTCCAAACTGGGGTTTTTAGAGGCTCCCTCCACCATGAATTGGTCCAAACTTGGCTGTTTAGAGGCTCCCTCCACCATGAATTGGTCCAAACTGGGGTGGTTAGAGGCTCCCTCCACCATTAATTGGTCCAAACTGGGCTGGTTAGAGGCTCCCTCCACCATTAATTGGTCCAAACTGGGCTGGTTAGAGGCTCCCTCCACCATGAATTTGCCCAAACTGGGCTGGTTAGAGGCTCCCTCCACCATGAATTGGTCCAAACTGGGGTTTTTAGAGGCTCCCTCCACCATGAATTGGTCCAAACTTGGCTGTTTAGAGGCTCCCTCCACCATTAATTGGTCCAAACTGGGCTGGTTAGAGGCTCCCTCCACCATGAATTGGTCCAAACTGGGGGTTTTTAGAGGCTCCCTCCACCATGAATTTGCCCAAACTGGGCTGTTTAGAGGCTCCCTCCACCATGAATTGGTCCAAACTGGGCTGGTTAGAGGCTCCCTCCACCATGAATTTCCCAAAACTTGGCTGTTTAGAGGCTCCCTCCACCATTAATTGGTCCAAACTGGGCTGGTTAGAGGCTCCCTCCACCATGAATTTGCCCAAACTGGGCTGTTTAGAGGCTCCCTCCACCATGAATTTGCCCAAACTGGGCTGTTTAGAGGCTCCCTCCACCATGAATTGGTCCAAACTGGGTTTTTTAGAGGCTCCCTCCACCATGAATTGGTCCAAACTGGGCTGTTTAGAGGCTCCCTCCACCATGAATTTGCCCAAACTGGGCTGTTTAGCGGCTCCCTCCACCATTAATTGGTCCAAACTGGGCTGGTTAGAGGCTCCCTCCACCATGAATTTGCCCAAACTGGGCTGGTTAGAGGCTCCCTCCACCATGAATTGGTCCAAACTGGGGTTTTTAGAGGCTCCCTCCACCATGAATTGGTCCAAACTTGGCTGTTTAGAGGCTCCCTCCACCATGAATTGGTCCAAACTGGGGTGGTTAGAGGCTCCCTCCACCATGAATTGGTCCAAACTTGGCTGTTTAGAGGCTCCCTCCACCATGAATTGGTCCAAACTGGGGTGGTTAGAGGCTCCCTCCACCATTAATTGGTCCAAACTGGGCTGGTTAGAGGCTCCCTCCACCATTAATTGGTCCAAACTGGGCTGGTTAGAGGCTCCCTCCACCATGAATTGGTCCAAACTGGGGTTTTTAGAGGCTCCCTCCACCATGAATTGGTCCAAACTTGGCTGTTTAGAGGCTCCCTCCACCATGAATTGGTCGAAACTGGGCTGGTTAGAGGCTCCCTCCACCATTAATTGGTCCAAACTGGGCTGGTTAGAGGCTCCCTCCACCATTAATTGGTCCAAACTGGGCTGGTTAGAGGCTCCCTCCACCATGAATTGGTCCAAACTGGGCTGTTTAGAGGCTCCCTCCACCATGAATTTGCCCAAACTGGGCTGGTTAGAGGCTCCCTCCACCATGAATTGGTCCAAACTGGGCTGTTTAGAGGCTCCCTCCACCATGAATTTGCCCAAACTGGGCTGTTTAGCGGCTCCCTCCACCATTAATTGGTCCAAACTGGGCTGGTTAGAGGCTCCCTCCACCATGAATTTGCCCAAACTGGGCTGGTTAGAGGCTCCCTCCACCATGAATTGGTCCAAACTGGGGTTTTTAGAGGCTCCCTCCACCATGAATTGGTCCAAACTTGGCTGTTTAGAGGCTCCCTCCACCATGAATTGGTCCAAACTGGGCTGGTTAGAGGCTCCCTCCACCATTAATTGGTCCAAACTGGGCTGGTTAGAGGCTCCCTCCACCATTAATTGGTCCAAACTGGGCTGGTTAGAGGCTCCCTCCACCATTAATTGGTCCAAACTGGGCTGGTTAGAGGCTCCCTCCACCATTAATTGGTCCAAACTGGGCTGGTTAGAGGCTCCCTCCACCATGAATTTGCCCAAACTGGGCTGTTTAGAGGCTCCCTCCACCATGAATTTGCCCAAACTGGGCTGGTTAGAGTCTCCCTCCACCATGAATTGGTCCAAACTGGGGTTTTTAGAGGCTCCCTCCACCATGAATTGGTCCAAACTTGGCTGTTTAGAGGCTCCCTCCACCATGAATTGGTCCAAACTGGGGTGGTTAGAGGCTCCCTCCACCATTAATTGGTCCAAACTGGGCTGGTTAGAGGCTCCCTCCACCATTAATTGGTCCAAACTGGGCTGGTTAGAGGCTCCCTCCACCATGAATTTGCCCAAACTGGGCTGGTTAGAGGCTCCCTCCACCATGAATTGGTCCAAACTGGGGTTTTTAGAGGCTCCCTCCACCATGAATTGGTCCAAACTTGGCTGTTTAGAGGCTCCCTCCACCATTAATTGGTCCAAACTGGGCTGGTTAGAGGCTCCCTCCACCATGAATTGGTCCAAACTGGGTTTTTTTAGAGGCTCCCTCCACCATGAATTTGCCCAAACTGGGCTGTTTAGAGGCTCCCTCCACCATGAATTGGTCCAAACTGGGCTGGTTAGAGGCTCCCTCCACCATGAATTTCCCAAAACTTGGCTGTTTAGAGGCTCCCTCCACCATTAATTGGTCCAAACTGGGCTGGTTAGAGGCTCCCTCCACCATGAATTTGCCCAAACTGGGCTGTTTAGAGGCTCCCTCCACCATGAATTGGTCCAAACTGGGTTTTTTAGAGGCTCCCTCCACCATGAATTGGTCCAAACTGGGCTGTTTAGAGGCTCCCTCCACCATGAATTTGCCCAAACTGGGCTGTTTAGCGGCTCCCTCCACCATTAATTGGTCCAAACTGGGCTGGTTAGAGGCTCCCTCCACCATGAATTTGCCCAAACTGGGCTGGTTAGATGCTCCCTCCACCATGAATTTGCCCAAACTGGGCTGTTTAGAGGCTCCCTCCACCATGAATTTGCCCAAACTGGGCTGGTTAGAGGCTCCCTCCACCATGAATTGGTCCAAACTGGGGTTTTTAGAGGCTCCCTCCACCATGAATTGGTCCAAACTTGGCTGTTTAGAGGCTCCCTCCACCATGAATTGGTCCAAACTGGGGTGGTTAGAGGCTCCCTCCACCATTAATTGGTCCAAACTGGGCTGGTTAGAGGCTCCCTCCACCATTAATTGGTCCAAACTGGGCTGGTTAGAGGCTCCCTCCACCATGAATTTGCCCAAACTGGGCTGGTTAGAGGCTCCCTCCACCATGAATTGGTCCAAACTGGGGTTTTTAGAGGCTCCCTCCACCATGAATTGGTCCAAACTTGGCTGTTTAGAGGCTCCCTCCACCATTAATTGGTCCAAACTGGGCTGGTTAGAGGCTCCCTCCACCATGAATTGGTCCAAACTGGGGTTTTTTAGAGGCTCCCTCCACCATGAATTTGCCCAAACTGGGCTGTTTAGAGGCTCCCTCCACCATGAATTGGTCCAAACTGGGCTGGTTAGAGGCTCCCTCCACCATGAATTTCCCAAAACTTGGCTGTTTAGAGGCTCCCTCCACCATTAATTGGTCCAAACTGGGCTGGTTAGAGGCTCCCTCCACCATGAATTTGCCCAAACTGGGCTGTTTAGAGGCTCCCTCCACCATGAATTTGCCCAAACTGGGCTGTTTAGAGGCTCCCTCCACCATGAATTGGTCCAAACTGGGTTTTTTAGAGGCTCCCTCCACCATGAATTGGTCCAAACTGGGCTGTTTAGAGGCTCCCTCCACCATGAATTTGCCCAAACTGGGCTGTTTAGCGGCTCCCTCCACCATTAATTGGTCCAAACTGGGCTGGTTAGAGGCTCCCTCCACCATGAATTTGCCCAAACTGGGCTGGTTAGAGGCTCCCTCCACCATGAATTGGTCCAAACTGGGGTTTTTAGAGGCTCCCTCCACCATGAATTGGTCCAAACTTGGCTGTTTAGAGGCTCCCTCCACCATGAATTGGTCCAAACTGGGGTGGTTAGAGGCTCCCTCCACCATTAATTGGTCCAAACTGGGCTGGTTAGAGGCTCCCTCCACCATTAATTGGTCCAAACTGGGCTGGTTAGAGGCTCCCTCCACCATTAATTGGTCCAAACTGGGCTGGTTAGAGGCTCCCTCCACCATTAATTGGTCCAAACTGGGCTGGTTAGAGGCTCCCTCCACCATGAATTTGCCCAAACTGGGCTGTTTAGAGGCTCCCTCCACCATGAATTTGCCCAAACTGGGCTGGTTAGAGTCTCCCTCCACCATGAATTGGTCCAAACTGGGGTTTTTAGAGGCTCCCTCCACCATGAATTGGTCCAAACTTGGCTGTTTAGAGGCTCCCTCCACCATGAATTGGTCCAAACTGGGGTGGTTAGAGGCTCCCTCCACCATTAATTGGTCCAAACTGGGCTGGTTAGAGGCTCCCTCCACCATTAATTGGTCCAAACTGGGCTGGTTAGAGGCTCCCTCCACCATGAATTTGCCCAAACTGGGCTGGTTAGAGGCTCCCTCCACCATGAATTGGTCCAAACTGGGGTTTTTAGAGGCTCCCTCCACCATGAATTGGTCCAAACTTGGCTGTTTAGAGGCTCCCTCCACCATTAATTGGTCCAAACTGGGCTGGTTAGAGGCTCCCTCCACCATGAATTGGTCCAAACTGGGTTTTTTTAGAGGCTCCCTCCACCATGAATTTGCCCAAACTGGGCTGTTTAGAGGCTCCCTCCACCATGAATTGGTCCAAACTGGGCTGGTTAGAGGCTCCCTCCACCATGAATTTCCCAAAACTTGGCTGTTTAGAGGCTCCCTCCACCATTAATTGGTCCAAACTGGGCTGGTTAGAGGCTCCCTCCACCATGAATTTGCCCAAACTGGGCTGTTTAGAGGCTCCCTCCACCATGAATTGGTCCAAACTGGGTTTTTTAGAGGCTCCCTCCACCATGAATTGGTCCAAACTGGGCTGTTTAGAGGCTCCCTCCACCATGAATTTGCCCAAACTGGGCTGTTTAGCGGCTCCCTCCACCATTAATTGGTCCAAACTGGGCTGGTTAGAGGCTCCCTCCACCATGAATTTGCCCAAACTGGGCTGGTTAGATGCTCCCTCCACCATGAATTTGCCCAAACTGGGCTGTTTAGAGGCTCCCTCCACCATGAATTTGCCCAAACTGGGCTGGTTAGAGGCTCCCTCCACCATGAATTGGTCCAAACTGGGGTTTTTAGAGGCTCCCTCCACCATGAATTGGTCCAAACTTGGCTGTTTAGAGGCTCCCTCCACCATGAATTGGTCCAAACTGGGGTGGTTAGAGGCTCCCTCCACCATTAATTGGTCCAAACTGGGCTGGTTAGAGGCTCCCTCCACCATTAATTGGTCCAAACTGGGCTGGTTAGAGGCTCCCTCCACCATGAATTTGCCCAAACTGGGCTGGTTAGAGGCTCCCTCCACCATGAATTGGTCCAAACTGGGGTTTTTAGAGGCTCCCTCCACCATGAATTGGTCCAAACTTGGCTGTTTAGAGGCTCCCTCCACCATTAATTGGTCCAAACTGGGCTGGTTAGAGGCTCCCTCCACCATGAATTGGTCCAAACTGGGGTTTTTTAGAGGCTCCCTCCACCATGAATTTGCCCAAACTGGGCTGTTTAGAGGCTCCCTCCACCATGAATTGGTCCAAACTGGGCTGGTTAGAGGCTCCCTCCACCATGAATTTCCCAAAACTTGGCTGTTTAGAGGCTCCCTCCACCATTAATTGGTCCAAACTGGGCTGGTTAGAGGCTCCCTCCACCATGAATTTGCCCAAACTGGGCTGTTTAGAGGCTCCCTCCACCATGAATTTGCCCAAACTGGGCTGTTTAGAGGCTCCCTCCACCATGAATTGGTCCAAACTGGGTTTTTTAGAGGCTCCCTCCACCATGAATTGGTCCAAACTGGGCTGTTTAGAGGCTCCCTCCACCATGAATTTGCCCAAACTGGGCTGTTTAGCGGCTCCCTCCACCATTAATTGGTCCAAACTGGGCTGGTTAGAGGCTCCCTCCACCATGAATTTGCCCAAACTGGGCTGGTTAGAGGCTCCCTCCACCATGAATTGGTCCAAACTGGGGTTTTTAGAGGCTCCCTCCACCATGAATTGGTCCAAACTTGGCTGTTTAGAGGCTCCCTCCACCATGAATTGGTCCAAACTGGGGTGGTTAGAGGCTCCCTCCACCATTAATTGGTCCAAACTGGGCTGGTTAGAGGCTCCCTCCACCATTAATTGGTCCAAACTGGGCTGGTTAGAGGCTCCCTCCACCATTAATTGGTCCAAACTGGGCTGGTTAGAGGCTCCCTCCACCATTAATTGGTCCAATCTGGGCTGGTTAGAGGCTCCCTCCACCATGAATTGGTCCAAGCTGGGCTGTTTAGAGGCTCCCTCCACCATGAATTTGCCCAAACTGGGCTGGTTAGAGGCTCCCTCCACCATGAATTGGTCCAAACTGGGGTTTTTAGAGGCTCCCTCCACCATGAATTGGTCCAAACTTGGCTGTTTAGAGGCTCCCTCCACCATGGATTGGTCCAAACTGGGGTGGTTAGAGGCTCCCTCCACCATTAATTGGTCCAAACTGGGCTGGTTAGAGGCTCCCTCCACCATTAATTGGTCCAAACTGGGCTGGTTAGAGGCTCCCTCCACCATGAATTTGCCCAAACTGGGCTGGTTAGAGGCTCCCTCCACCATGAATTGGTCCAAACTGGGTTTTTTAGAGGCTCCCTCCACCATGAATTTGCCCAAACTGGGCTGGTTAGAGGCTCCCTCCACCATGAATTGGTCCAAACTGGGGTTTTTAGAGGCTCCCTCCACCATGAATTTGCCCAAACTGGGGTGTTTAGAGGCTCCCTCCACCATGAATTTGCCCAAACTCTGCTGGTTAGAGGCTCAATCCACCCTGATTTTCAAAACAAATGTTGGTGCCAACCTCAACTTACTACAAGGGCCAAATTCACTGCTGGTGACAAGCTCTCCTCACTGCAAGTGCCAAATACACATGTTTCAAGGTGTTTTCCTACTGTCAGAGAGGTGGTATTGAGTGTGTAAAGTGTGTAGTTGTTAGGCTGTGATGTTGGGGTAATAGAGGGTCTTTGGTGTGTTAGATGCCCCCAGACATGCTTCCCCTGCTGTCCCAGTGTCATTCCAGAGGTGTTGGCATCATTTCCTGGGGTGTCATAGTGGACTTGGTGACCCTCCAGACACGGATTTGGGTTTCCCCCTTAACGAGTATCTGTTCCCCATAGACTATAATGGGGTTCGAAACCCGTTCGAACACACGAACATTGAGCGGCTGTTCGAATCGAATTTCGAACCTCGAACATTTTAGTGTTCGCTCATCTCTAGAAGAGACAAGAAATGTTACTGCACTGTATTTACTGTAATTTTACCACTAGACACCCCCCCCTTCCCCCCTGGAATTCAGTCTGGGGGAAGAGAGGGGGTCTCTCTATCATTTTTCTCAGGCAGCAGAGAGACTAGGTTCACCACTGCAGAAGGTGAGTAGTTCCTCCCGGGAAATCTGATATCGGAGGCAAGGGTCTGGACTGCTAGAAGCCGCGGTCTCCCAGTTGATCTATCTATCAGAGCAGTGTGGGACAGAGAGGAAGAGATGTACACCCAGATCCTTGGGAGAAAGCTCCCAATCATTTAGAAGGTAGTCAGCAGGGTCAGCACTGGGGCATTCTGCTGACATTGAACTATAAGACAAATGGACTATGTGTCCTATATCTGTGTGCAAGTTTACCTAGAAGAATTGATGCTGTTTTGAAGGCAAAAGGCGCTCACACCAAATATTGATGTGATATAGATTTCTCTTTTGTTCACTCACTTCAGTTTCATAATGGGTAAAAATAAACTAATTTTAAACTTCTATTTTTGAAAGCATTCTTACTTTGCAGTATTTTTCCACACCTGTCAGAGGATCCTTTGGTGGATCCTGGCTATAACACAATAATGGTCAAGTAGAAGAAGCCCCAAATTGCAGGGTATTATGGTCTATTCCCCAGTTGTTGGAAGGTGGACCCCCGAAATCATTTTATCCGGTAGTATGTTGACCCAGAGGTTTGGAGGAATGAAGAGAAGGGTCAACTACCAATGACTTTGTATTCTGCTGTATCTGCAGTTGTGTTCTGTAAAGTGAATCATAGCGGTCTGTGTTTTCTCCTATCAGAGGGATATCTCACTCGCCATTACAGGTTTATTGTAGATTGTTATTTAGGTGCCAGAAACTTCCATGTGTGAGAAATGTGAGAAAAATAAAGGGACACCTGCTGTTGGAAATCTGTTATATACCTTAGTAACTTTACTAAAAAAATATAAATTGACTTACAGCCTCGATATGTAATCGCCTTCACAAATTCTCTAGCTTCTTCTAGATTTTCTGGAGTTGCTTTGACTAAAGATTCTTTCCACGGTGCGAATTTATTGTCAAACAGAATGAAATTAAAGTGATCATGCTCCGAGGTGTCATTCAGAATTCGGAGAAGGGCTTCTTTTGTCTACGTACAGATACCTTTGTTAAGTTGATATACAGTACTGTGCAAAAGTTTTAGACAAATGCTTCAAAGTAAGAATATTTTCAAACATAGTAGTGTTGCTTTTTTAAAAATTTTTTATTTTTTTTAAGACAAATCTAAGGCTAAATTCACATTAGCGTCTGAGAATGTTCGTCTCCATATGTAACCTGAATTGTATAAGTCTGCTTGTCCATTGTTCTGGTCCTCCAGCGCACCAGAACAATGGACAGCTCAATGCCTATCAAACAGCATCAATTCTTTTAGGTTCTCTTGCTCATAGGTTTTGAAGAAACTCACCACGTAGGTTGTACCACAATTTTTCTGTGGATGTCATGCTCGAATCCTTCTGTCTCTTCATGTAATCCCAAACAGATTGGATGATGTTGAAATGAGTCTCTGTGTGGGCTGTATCATCACTTCAAGGACTCCTCCACCAAGGAGTAGTCACACCATATATTGATAGGATTTATATTTCTCTCTTGTTCATTCACTTTATTTTAATTGATAATGATAAACTATTAACACTTTTTCATTTTGAAAGCATTCTTACTTTGCTGTATTTTTCCCTCACACATGCCTAAAACATTTGCACAACATTGTACAATACATGAAAATCTGCAGTTTTAAAAATGTCGGTTTCTCTGCTGTCATAACAAACAAAATTATTTTTAAAAAAATAGCATTTATCATATGTATAATTTTTTTTAGACATTTTTTAACTTCTTTATATTATATACTATTAGAAGGCTTAAAAGTTTAGCAGTAATTTTTAAAATTAAAAACATTGAAAATGTAAAAATGTATTTTATTTTACAGATGTTAAATTGTGATCTATCAAACAATGATTATGTTTCCTTTTTGTATGTTTAATTTTCAGATGGAAGATAAACTAAGAAAGATTGTATTGTCTGCCTAAAGCAGTAATAAGACTTTGATCATCGTCTTTACTATTTATATGCAGAGATAACTGTGCAATGTAGAACAAGCACAGAGCGGCGACTGGACTGTAACTGAAACTAGGAAGTGGAGGGAAGAGGAGATAAGCGGGCAGGAGAAACCTCGAGATGGGAAAACTAAGAAAAAAAATATGATGTACTTCATCTAAAGATTATAAACAAACCCCTTAAATTCACCTTCTTGAAGCTAAATCCTCAAAGAATTTTTGTCACTTTGATGTATCTGCACGATGGCTTGTTTTTTACTGAATGAGATGTAATTTATTACATGTATTATATGTAATATAATGTGATAAATAATGTGTAATGTGTTAATGTAATAGCACCCCATTGGCAGCCCAAGCACTGCAATGTGAGAGCCCCCTCCCACCTTGGCATCCACCTACATGCCATGGTAGCTTTTCACCATGGCATATGGAATGCCCCTTTATTGCATTAAGGAGACACCTGCTGTAGATTCCACAAAAATACAACATAATGCCTTACCTGTTGAAGTTTTCTACCCCACATTGATCCACTTCTGTCAATGACATAAACTACATTTTTTGGTACTCCAGACAATTTAGGGGGAGCAAAAAAGTGAACAAAATAGCCATTGACCACCTGAAAAGCAAAGTTATTTTTTAATAAAAGTGAGTCTAAAGTATACTTTATGGCCAACCACAGATTATCAGCTTGTTGAGATACCTCAGATTTAACAACCATTAGTAGTGAATATGACGTCATTGTCTATTGAAGATTTACTAAGCAAAATGAGGCAAAAAATAGAGCACATTGCACGCACTAATGAAATATTATGTTTTTAGGCACTTTTTGCCCTACTTTGAGCGCTTTCAAAGTGTAAGTTATAAAATCATCAAATTCATGTTATACATGCACTGTTACTTCAATTATATTAATTTATATTTATACAGCTATGACATGGCATAATGAAGAGAAATGTGCACCCGGTTTCTCCTAAAATAAGCCTTACCCTGAAAATAAGTCCTAGCTTGATTTGGCAGGGTTTTAAAGGTAGGCTTGAAATTTAAGCCTTCCTCCAAAAATAAGCCCTACCTATAAGCGACCCCAGTGCTAGGCTATGTCACATGAAGTCAGTGACATGAAGATGGAGCATAGGAAATCAGTAGCTCCCAACTGTCCTGACAAGTCCAGTACCACAAAATTTGCTCACCCCCTTCCCAAGTCCACCTCCCGAGTTAGCCTTCCGAGTGCCGCTTCCAAGGTCCTGCCTTCCAGCCACTACTATGCTGTGGGCTTGGCTACCTATGTGATTAGATGTCAGATGCCACCCCTGGTTGCTCCCACTGATGTAGCCACTCCACTACAGCACCTTCTCCTTAGCGTAAAGGTGAGGAGATGGAGAGGGCACGGAGCAATGGACACGCAAAGGGTTTAGAGAAAAGGAATGCCAGTAAGTTTGTTTAAGACCCAGTAACACCGTACTATCAATTGTGAACATAAGTCAGGGTTAGGATTTACACCCACTTGTCTCCTGATTTTTGGCTTTGACATTACCTCCTGAACTGACTATTGGCCTGGATATTCACTCTCCAGATGTATCCTCCTAATTCCAAACTGCCTTGAAAATTTACTGTGGGTTCTAGTTTGACTTCTGATTGTGAAGCGTTTACTTCTTGTACTGTTTGTGTGGGGATAACTTGGACCCCAAATTCAACAAAAGTCCATCTTGCTTCACAGCTGGCACTGGTGAAGTTGTTTGGGTATCTGGGATCTATCTCTCATCTCTACTGCTCTCCGTTGCCTGATCCTGCCATTACTAATATTTGGTCAAGAGACTCTCTAAAATAAGAGATTCCTCAATCCACTGCCAGGTAAGTTGGTGGAAGCTACCATCTTCCAAAACTATGACCTTTGGTGGGAGACACACTAGGCTTTAGTATGGCTATGAAGAGATTAGGAAGTCAGTGGCTGTGTCAATTGGAGGCACTGTGGGGGTCAAAATCCGATGATGCTACAGTGATCCTCCTTTCACCCCTTTGTCCTGATACTGAAGTGTAGAAGATATTTTTTTTGAAAAGGACATGGGCATTGATGTTTTGGTCAGACTGCCAAGATCTCTCTTCAGGACTAAATTCTTTAGAATCCACAAGTGGAACATCTTTCCTCTGACCTTCTTAGAGTCTAGAATTTCATTTACCTTAAGTTCATCTTCAGGTCCAATAAGAGAGTATAGCAGACGTCTTGGAATACCTACAGAGGATCGCTCAACTCAAAAAGGCAAAAGAACAGTGGAACAAATTTATCTGAAGGGATTATCATTCAAATATTTCTATAGGAAAGTCATACTTAGTCACTTGGAAAAGCCAGTAGTGGCAATGGTATTCTTTACTACTGGTCAGCATACTTTTTCATGTGAGAAGCACCTTAAATAAAGGCAGATTTTGTTTCCTGCCAAACTTGAAGAAAATTTCCATATCCATTGGTAACAGTTGGTGCCTCAGAAGAGGCTGAGGTGACTATATTTGCCATTTTTGTGACAGGACTCAGTCCAAGAGAAAAGAATGCACCCAATTATCTTGTGAAGAAAATAAGGTCCTGTAGAGAATTTACCAGAAAATGACTGATACACCTACTTGTCCATTAGAATGTGGTTGAGAGGCCGAGGAGAAGTCTTTTTTTCATTCAGTAGACCATTAATTAGTATCTTTAGTGAATTGAACCCTTCTGTCAACGGCAATGGGGCAATTTATTAAAGAGGATCTGTCACTATGTCTAACATGTCTATTTTCTTACCTACCCTCATACTTGGTGCTCCACAGATTGTACAAGATTTTCCTTTGCCCTTTTTGTTAATTATATATGGCTCCCAGGTTGTCACCCAGCTGGGGATTAACTATGTATTTGCACACAGAAATTACTGGGGGCCATGTCTTAATAATATAGGTGGCTAGAGGAGAAAAGAAAAATGTTCCTCAATTTTACCTACAGGAATATCCTTCAGTTGTATGTTACTACAGTTGTAATGAGGGAAGGATCAATAATATGTGTAGACCTTCTACTTGGATCTCAAAGGACCAAGAGAAGTCATTATCCTTGGTATTTTTCTCAACTATACTTAAATGGAACAGAAAACAAATCCACTTGGCTTGTTGAGGTTTAAATGTTGAGCAGTTGAAGGTAGATCATGGACCTTCCAGCAGATAGCTCCACTTTATCTCCAAAGGAATAATTCCTCTCAGAGGTAATGAAGAGTTTAGAGAAAAAAAATACAAATACTTCTCACTTGAATATTTCCAGGGGTTTCTCTATTAACATCATAGGTCACAGTAAAATCTCCATCCAATAATGTGGTATCACAGTTCGGACATGATCGCTGCTGATCGATTGTGGGTTTAAAAGAGACATGGCCCTGAAGACATCACAGACATGAAACCATAATTATTTCTGACCTACATATGACTAAATGCCAACACATATACATAAAATAGACAGCCTTTATTTGAATGTATTCATCACACAAGTAGAAACAGACAGAAAGATAGGAGTGCAGAGTTCGGTTAATTTGGTTTTGCATCTAGAACCCAATGATCACAGCCTGTAACATGTCTCTATGATATGTCATAAACGTTAAACATAATAGGCTGTATGGCCACAAAGCTTAAAGGGAGTCTCTTGGCAGTAAATTGGTTATAAATCCAATCACAGTACTTTTGCAGGTCATTCTGGAAATTCCAAATATACCTCTATTATTCTGCTTTGGTGTCCCATTGTCATATAACTCACTGTTTTATTCATTTGCAAAATAAGGGCAAAAGTGCTTTGCTTAGTAATCTAGAGCTGAGACCAAAGCCCAGGCAGGTTAAGGTGTGCCCCAAGGTACTTCACCTTCGATTTACATATTAATAAAGTTGTGATTTACATGAAAAGGGGGCCCCAAAGCTAAATAACAGAGGTATATTTGGAAACTGTAGAATCACTTCTACAAGATACTGGGTTTAGGTTTATGACAGACTTCCTTCAAATATGTCCCCACTCAGGAAAGTCTGCTCCTGTCACATCTAGCCCAATCACAAAATGACATTATCCCTTCACTGCCCTAGATCTTTAATGATTCTGACCTAAACTTTTTACTGTCCTAGATCCCTAGGAATACAAATATGAACACTTTCTTTGCCACAAAGCACCACAAAAACAGATATTAAGCCATGGGATAGTGCCATAATCCCTCTGCCAAAAACTGGAAAGGTGATAACTGCTTCTCTGCTATAACTCATTAGGAATCCTGATACTGTAACCCATTAGAGATCCTGACACAGTAACCCATTATGCGCTCTTAACTACAAGGGCTATAAAGGGTTTTTTTTACTTTCTTAACTTCTTCCCGCCAAAGGCATTTTTCGATTTTCATTTTTGACTCCCTTTCTTTCAAATCTCACAACTTTTTATTTTTTTACTTCACAGACCCATGTGAGGGCTTAATGTTTGCAGGACAAATTGTTCTTAATAATAGTACAATTTAATATTCTTTATAATGTACTGGGAAGCTGGAAAAAATTCAGAATGGGGTGGAATTGAAGAAAAAGTGTACTTGTGCAATATTGTTCTAGGCTTCGTTTTTATGGTGTTCACTGTGCAGCCAAATTAACATGTCACCTGTAATCTATGGGGCTGTATGATTCAAGGAGCACCAAAGTTATATAGATTTATTTATATTTTAACCCCTTAAAAAACTTGAAAAAAAAAAACTTTTATATATTTCCATGTACAGGGATGCATAGGGTGTCTTTTTTTGCATGTCCAGATGTACTTTTTAGTTCCACCGTTTTGGAGTTGTTTATTACTTTGATCCCTTTTTTAGAAAAAAAAAATGTATCAGAGGTGTAACAGTGAGAAAACAGCAGTTCGGCTGATTTTATTTTCCCTCTACAGAATTCATCGTACAGTAAAAATATTTTAGAAGTTTGTAGACCGGGTATATTCAAACACAGGGATACCTAATATATATACATATATATACACATTATGCTGTCATGGCAATGGATCACCAGCCCTGGATCTCATTCCAGGGACCATTGATCGTCCCCAAAAAGGTGGCAACTATGTGCCACTCGAAAAATGTCGCCTCCTTTAGCTTTGGCCAAAGCAACGGAGGCCTTAATGCCCTTGATGAGTGCAGTCAATGATCATGGCTTTAGCAGAGACCCAGCAGCTATGGTGGCCACTCATCTACCTCCATTAATGTTTACATGCTGGAAGCCATGCCGCTCACATGTGATACAAAGCATAATGGCTGCCTTAGGTACTACAGTAGACACCATAGACGTATTTAAACACCAATATTAGTCTAAAGCTCTTTACAGACACTGTACATGTAATATCCACTACAACACAAGATATTACCTTTTCTCCAGAGAAAGATTTGTGTATTGTAGGTAATAGGTCATTTGTTAAAAAAGTTGCTTTTGCGTCTAGAAAGCTGATACCTTGAGGCTCATGTACGTCTACTTCAATCTGAAACACAAATAGAAATATTGCTTGTTTAAAGGAATCGTATTCAGTGGAGCTAACTATTGAAGTCACCATTGTTGTTAAAATCTTTTTTATCTAAAAGTAAATTGACTTAAATTATATATTAAAATATTGGAATGGATAAAGGTATAACAATTAGTATATATACAGATATTAACAGATTTTGGCTTATTTGCATAAATACTGCACTATAATCCACTTCTGTCCCTTCTATATTCTTTGCCTTGTTTCTCTCGCTGGAGTACAGGGTAGTAGGGGCTCTAATAAAACTGGGTATCTGAGTAGGGCGTAATATTCTCATATTTCATAGGACACTAAAAACTTATGTTGCTGTCATGTTGTGTTATCATTCTTCATATGGCACCAAAAGCACTGTTCTACATGTTATAATAGCTGGGATATAATTGTTTATAGTGACCCCCAGACCCAGTTTCCCTGCTATATTAGAGACCTTACTCCCCCATATGTCAATGTGAAGCCAGCGAGAGAAACAAATCAAAGATTACAGAAGGGACAGAAGTAAATTACTTCTTTTTTTATTTTAATTAATTAATTTTTTAATTAATTTTGTAATATACTTTATTAACACATATTGGATCCTTTATGTGAAATCCTGTATTTTTCACCCTTTCCCTTGTTTCTGTATTGAGAGCTGTTCCTGCTTCTTACTGAATGTTACTGTGTATGTAATACAGGTTGTGTAACATGTAGGGAAAATGAGGGAGGGAAGAGTCACTTCAACCAGCTATAGCTTGGACAATATAATACAAACAAACTTGCTTTTGGTGTCATATGAAAGAGGTGATTAAGTTTGCAGGACTATTTCGTTGAGAACACAGTCAGGAGTAGCATATATATATATATATATATATATATATATATATATATATATATATATATACAGCTGTATAAAATATATAATGTAAAAATCCCAAACCCGACTGTGTTTTCAACCAGTGATAGCTCTGGAAATAATTTAGATAGCACTACAGCCTTAATGTCATATTCAAGAAGAGAACCTGTTTCAACCGACCCTCCTCTCCCTCATTTTCTCTACATCTTACACAGCCTGTATTACATACACAGAAACATTCAATGAGAGGCAGGAACAGCTCTCGATACAAAAACAATGGAAACAGTGAAAAAATGCAGGATTTCACACAAAGGATCCAAAATGTCTTAATAACGTATATTATAAAATGTATTTATGTCACAAATACTGCCAGAAAATCAAAGGTTGTCCTAAAGTTTAGTTACTCTTTAAGCTTGATGGGCGCAATGAATTTCTGTCTCTAACAACCAGGTTTCTTACTTGCTTCTATGTAGAGGCTTTAAACCAATACTATACATTAATAATTTCACAGGACTGAAATCTTGTGCCCTGTGTTCTACATTTATATGAAGTGATGATTTCTTTGAATTTTATTATCATATTTAAAATGTTATGGCAATAACTGTACCTTGTATTCTCTGATAAGAGTTTTAGGCTGAACTTTGATGAACATCTCATATTTTCCAAGGTTCCGTTTCAGCATTTCTTCATAAACCAACTCAAATGTGACTTTACTTTCTGAAGCCACATTTACTGACACAGTAAATTTCTCCGTCTTCCTTCCAGATGCCCTGTGTAAACGACATCACTACTTTATCATATCATTAGTTTGGCATACATGTGGTAGAATACACCTCTCATGGAACTTAATAGGGTATATTAATGAAAATTGACAACAAGAAAAATTGTTGTGACATTGTGTAAAGGATATTTCACCAATGCTGGTTCAGTGAAACTTCAAGTTCCTCAACAAGGTCTCTGTGATTTAGTAGACTTGATACCTTGAACACAGGTGGCCTGAGGCCACAAGATGAATATTGAATTTGGAATTTATGGCCTATACTTTGGATAGGCCATAAATATCTGACAGGTAGCCCCAACACATATCAGCTATACACAACACAGGCCTGGAAGCAGATTGCTCCATGCCACGTGTAGTGGCCAGGTGATGATACTGCAACTCAGCCCCCCCAAGTCAATGGATAAGCCGTATATTTCAAATTCCTGGGCAACTCCTTTCAGGGTGCCATCAGCCTTGATCTATTTGTTATCATGCACCTGTACTTTCCATATGCAACAATAGCAATAATACAGGTGCAGATCACCAATTCACATGAATATCTATACTGTACTTATATGATATGTAACGATATTTGTAACGCAAGAATAGCTTTGTAGTTAGGATATAAAATAATTCAGTGGGTTAATTCTCTTGTTTGGTGACGCTAGGTTCACACCTGCGTTCGGCACTCCATTCTGTGCTTTCTGTCTTCTACATGCAAGAAGACGGAAAGCACAGACCGGGTCCGGCCGTGAACGGCGGTGAGCGTTTTATGCTGTCAGCCGTGAAACCGTTTTTTTAATCCGGACACAGAGTACTGCATGTCCGACTCTGTGTCCGAATTAAAAAGCCCAGTTTCGTGGCGGAGAGCGTAAAACGCTCACTGCCGCTCATGGCCAGACATCTTTCTCACCCATTCAAATGAATGGGTGAGAAAGACTCCTGCAGGTTTCCGTCTCCTGCTCTGTTTTATGCAGGAAACTGAAACCTGCAGTACGGAGAGGACAACGCAGATGTGAACAAGCCCTAAGTCTCATCTCCTCTGCTTCCTATACTGCTCTATCTAGTGATGGTAGAGTGAGTGGGGAAGGAAAGTATCTAAAGGTTGGACTATCAGTACAGCAGAGAACAGGTCAATTGCAACAAATTAATTTTGTATCAAACAGGTTGATAGAAAGGCCATTGAAATGAGGTAACATGTTGACTTACTACAAACCCAGTATTGGTTTCTACCACAAATAGAATTTGTTTATACTGAATTTACCAGGATTTTCAGTAACAATCCATGCAAATTTGGATATGTCCCACCCTGAAAAAGTGTGGGGTTTACATACATATACATGTACTATTAATACTGGTACAATTAACCTTCTTAAAAATACTACCTCTTTGAGAAGACCACCTATTTATCCAGACCAGATTTTTTTTTTTTTTGAGACGAAGAACACCCCCCAGAAGACTACTGGACTTTCAGTGCTATTTTGGATGGTGGTGTCCAGAGATTTTACTGTTACCCACTCCCTACATGTCCTCATTCTTTCACGTTTTTACGTGTATGTGGTTCTTACCCAAGTTACCTTGCCACAATGGAAAGTTTAGGCCTCAAATGAGACATCACTACAGTTGATATAACTACAGGAGCACATTTTCCATATGGAGAATGGTCTTTGGATCTTAGAATGGTTTTGGTTTTGGGCTCCTCCAAAAAACTACCAGGTAGGAAACTACTAACTTATAGGATTCAATTTAAAAAAAAAATGTCAAAAAATTCTTTATTAAAATATTTTTTTTACACTAATTTTAATTCGGCAATTGTCCCAAAATAAACTTTAGTTCTGGTTTTATTTCCAGTCATCACCCTTTAAAGGAAATGTATCACCTTTGCTTTTTACTAAATAAAATTAGGTAAAAAATATGCAAATCTATTCTCCAGGATGTAATTAGGAGAACAGTGCACTCTGTATGCCGCCCTCTAAAGGGCAGCATCCTTAACATCATGCATGACTCAGTTAAAAAGTCTAATTAATCATGATGCGGATTTAATTGCCAAATTAGTATTTCTATCCCAAAAGGAACAGATTCTCAGATATGTCGTACACATCAAGGAGAGCGTTTACCTACATAGGCAGTACGGAGACTTACAAGTCATTCCTGCTCCACTAGGGATTCTACTAATAATGACTTCTGATACATTTTTCTTATGTTGGACAGTAAGGGGTCATATTCTTCAGCTCATTCGTAGGGATACTGATTTAGCAGAGTGAGAGACTATAGACCAGGATCAGGGGATAATCGTACACATCAGGGAGAGTGTGTGCCTCTCTGTTCCTTTTGGAATAGAAATACTCATTTGACAATTAAATCCACATCATGATTAATTAGACTTTTTAACTGAGTCATGCATGATGTTAAGGATGCTGCCCTCTAGAGGACGGCGTACAGAGTGCACTGTTCTCCTAATTACATCCTGGAGGATAGATTTGCATATTGTTTACCCAGAATCCCTAGCGGAGCAGGAATGACTTGTAAGTCTCCGTACTGCCTATGTAGGCACACACTCTCCCTGATGTGTACGATTATCCCTTGACCCTAAATAAAATTAGACATATATAATTTTTATATTACTTTATATCGCCCACATCTTCATTGACATCTATGAGAAAAAAAATTTCAGACATTCTCAGTGACTTGTGCATTGTACAGCTCTAACTACTCAACTATTGTGAATGATGGCCCCTATTTTCGCTGGATATAGATGAGACCTATCATTGTAATCCCGTTTTGGCAGAAAATGAGGTGACTGCTGCAAATAACTCTCCTACAGAACAGGATATATCACATGAAATTATTGATAGACTTAGTAGGCTTAATGAAACCTGCAGGATTTTAGGAATTTTTTAAAATTAGATATTAACCCAGAAAATAAAAAAATAAAAAACATAAAAAATTCTTAAATCCTATGTTTAACATAAAACATTTTTACCATAAATAACAGGTCATTTATTGATGACACTTTCCCTTTAATATTACCACTTTCTATGTATGAATGAAAACAGAAGTAACATTTACCTGACAAGTCCGGCTGTTTGGCCCCTTGATACGGCTTTTTCGTACTGTTTCTTAGCAACTTCCTTTTCCTTGATTTCTCCCGGATATGTTACTCCGTCTATTATCCTGTAATATACAATGACAATTAGTATGGCTCTTAAAAGGTCCCCATGAAATAAAATGGGGCAGATTTATTAAGAATGGCATTTTGTTTACCTAGACTGGCATAAGACATGCCTAAATTATCCGAGACTCTGGCCGCTTAATAAATCAATTGCACACCCGTGTACCAGAATGATAGTCTTTCCCAGTAAGTAAATGGTGTATAATTCTTGTATAACTCACATCAGAAAACTGGCATGAGTTATAATAAATATATCGACCAAGGTGTCCCCACACAACCCGCATTTGAAGAAAGTGAAGAGTAAGGTACAGAAGAGGGATGGGCTATATCCTTGGTGCAAACAAAGGCCTCCTGCAAGGGATGCACCACATTATTACTAGAGATGAGCGAGTAGTTAAATACTCGATATTCGATATTCGTTTCGAATAGCCCCTCAATATTCGACTACTCGAATCGAATATCGAATCCTATTATACTCTATGGGGGAAAAATGCTTGTTTCAGGGGTAGGCAACATTCGATCAAATTGAACTTACCAAGCCCACGAGTGAGGGTCGAGCTGGATTCTCCGAGAAGTCTTCTCCGTGCAGCGTCCCCGCAGCGTCTTCCGGCTCTGAATTCACTCTTACAGGCATTGGCCTGGGCAGAGCCGAATGCGCATGCCCACATTACAAGAAAATGGTCGCTTACAGTCAAAGCGGCCATTTTCTTGTAGCACATGCATGCGCAGTCGGCTCTGCCCAGGCCCGATGCCTGGCAGAGAGAATTCAGAGCCAGAAGACACCGCGGGGACGCTGCGCGGAGAAGACTTCTAAAGGTAGGAGAAGAACCAGTGTTGATTGGCCGACTGTATAGCATTCAGCCAATCAACATCAAATTCTGCATCAAATTTTTCCATTCGAATAGCGAGTGGTACTCGATCGAGTACGAGTATTTCGAATACTGCAGTATTCAATCGAATACTACTCGCTCATCTCTAATTATTATCCATCTATGCCAGAAAGATAGAGGTTGATAAATTCCCCTGATAATGTCATATCAGAGGATGTCAGTATCTGAATCAGAAATCAATATCAGGAAGCAAATTCCCACAACCAAGCTAGAAAGAAACCCTTTTTTTTTGTTAAAGAATTGTTCCTTTATCATATCAGTACATCCGGTAGAAGAGATGTAACTCTGACATTCTGACAATACTGACATTCATCTAGCCAAATCAGACATTCTGAGCAAAAAAACCTGAAAAATATTGTACTTACATGCTAAAGTTTGTAATAAAAGCTGTTTTCGGCAGGTCCACATTAAAGATGACTTCTTTGGAGACATTGGCTCGATTAACAGCTCTGCTTGTGATGACATTGTGGGCAAAGCGAGATGTCACCTGACTATTGATAATGAGACTGTAAACTTCTATATCATTCACCGGCTGCAGGACACAAAATAGATCACAGTGTATATATTATTTACAAAGTCAATAGAATATCCAGCTCACCCTTTTATCCTGACTTTTCTTCCCGGGTTGCACGGATGAAGGTGGACTTCAGCCAACGATCACCATATAGGTATACAGAAAACGGAATCCAGCATCCACCAGGTGAAAAATAAAATTTTACTTTTATTGCTTCATAGAAAAACCATTACAGGATACCCGAGGGCTATTGCAGATGATACAGCATGGAAACAGCTACGCGTTTCGGAACCTCCCAATGTTCCTTCCTCATGGCCATGAGGAAGGAACATTGGGAGGTTCCGAAACGCGTAGCTTTTTCCATGCTGTATCATCTGCAATAGCCCATGGGTATCCTGTAATGGTTTTTGCTATGAAGCAATAACAATTAAAATGTATATATTATCATTATGTCTGCAATTAATGTATAGGACTTTCTGGATTTTGACTCCCTGCATCGAAAGCCCTCATAACCTTTTTATTTTTCCATTCACAGAGCCATATGAGGGCTTAATGTTGGTGGAACAAATTTTTCTTCATAATGGTACCATTTATTATTCTGTACAATGTACTGGGATGCTGGAAAAAAATCAGAATGGGGTGGAATTGGTGAAAAAGTGCATTTGTGCAACCTTCTTATGAGCTTCATTTTTACGGCCAAAATGAAATCTCACCTGTATTCTATGTTTCGTTACAATTCCGGGCATACCAAATTTATATATATAGTTTTATTTATATTTCAACCAATTAGCAAAAATCTAAAATTATTCTAAAAATCGCCACTTTTTTTTTGGGGGGGGGGGCAGGTGTACTTTTTAGTTATACCATTTTGGGGAATGTTTCCTGCTTTGATAACCTTTTATTGAAATTTTTTATCAGAGGTGAAAGTGTAAAAAAATTGGTGGTTTGGCACTAAGGCATTTAATGTGCGGGAAACATCTTTTTCTAAGTTTGTAGACCGGGCATTTTCGGACACAGGGATACCTAATGTATATGTGTATCACAGTATTTATTCATTTTTAAATGTATTCTAGGGAATAGGGGTGATTTGAATTTTTAGTTCATATATCCTATCCTACTAATCCTACTAATATTATAAATGTGAAAGTTTGTGTGTTTGGATGTTTGTTACTCAATCACACAAAAACGGCTGAACGGATTTGCCTGAAATTTGGCACATAGATAGATAGGAACCCCAATTAAAATATAGTCTATGTTTTATCCTCGTAAATGATATCACTACATGACTGTTAAGCACGAATTTACACACACACTACATTTGAGGACGTTTGATGACGTCATCACAGGCTCTTCAGCCATCCCATAGGATCACGCTATGTGGTGGGTGGAGCTACACGCTAATTTGGGGGTGGAGCTAAACAGGAGGGAGACTGATAGTGTGAAAGCTGAAGAAGATGGAGTCTCACAGAAGATCAGGAGACTACAGAACATACAGGCAGTGTCTGGACAAGAGGAGTATATCTAGTGTAGAGTTTCAGTAAGTAGGATGGGGAATCTGTTGTTCTGCCTCAAATGGGGGAGGGGGGAGAACTGTTGTACATTTGAGCAACATCCGTTCAGCCGTGTCTAACACAGAAGCTGCTCAGACACTCTCACACAACACAAGCCTGTATTCTAAATCAGCAGATTAGCAGAGCTGAGGCCGCGCAATATCAGTTTGTGTGCATAACACAGGGGCATGTGGTCTTTGGACTGTGCTGGGGGGAGGGCAAGCTGTGTCAAATTTCACCAGCAACACACAGAATTGCCCGATGTAGCCGAGCTGAGGCAACGCGGTACCACAGCTTGCTCTGGTCTCCATACAGATGTGCATACAGCTGGGGCTCCTGCGCATATTCACAGATGTAGCAGAGCCAACACGCAGATGCAGGTGGATCACCGCCAACCACATTTGGCTAATTATTAGAAGCTCATCGCCAAAAACAACCAGCAAGCAGAAACTAAGATAGATAGATAGATAGATAGATAGATAGATAGATAGATAGATAGATATTGCATTTATTAGATCCCATAGGGGTCTTCAATCCCAGGGGGTCTTATCACTAATGCAATGCATATCAATGTAAAGCAGCCTGTCATACAAACCAATGCCAGAAAGGCCCAGGATACTTCAATAGGATTCTGGCTGTCATCGCAATGAATCGACAGCGCCACATCTTGTTCCGGGTGCCAGCAATCCTTGGAAAACTTACGACACCCAGGCATCACTGACAGGGGTCCTTATGGCCCACAAACAGTGTGGACACTGATGGCGAGCATTAGCGCGAGGTCTGTATAATACCCCATTCAGCTCCTGTGCGGCCGCCATATTCAAATACCAAAAATCCACTGTACTGTTACGACAAACGTCAGGAAAGGGTTGCACAACAAACTCTTTTAGGCCTTAAGGTAAAACCAATGTGTTGAAATTTTCCATTGTCACATTTCAAGAGTAAGAACTTTTTTATTTTCCTGTTGACCGCAGTATGAGGGTTAGTTTTTTATGTACCAAGTTGCACTTTCTATTGGCACGCAGTTTTTTGAGGTACATATAAAGGTACATTTTGAGGTACATGTAATATATTAATTAACCTTTTTGGGGGGATTGCAATGGAAAGACAACATTTCAACCCTATTCTTTGAGGTGGTGGGATTACAGAAACACCAAATGCTCTCTTTTTATGTTAGTTTTGTTGCATTCATATACCTTGGTTATATTTTACTTATAAAAGAAACTTTTTATAAATGGGAGTTTCATTAATTAAACATTATGAAACTTATTAGTATTATTGTACTTAGTATTCCACTGCATTATAGTCAGTCAGTAGAAAACGTTGGCCCTCCATGTGCCAGAGACTCAAATTGACATTTATCTAGAATTCGAAGGTCACAGATGAGCTTTCCTGTGACCTTTTTCTCCTGGGTCCCACTTTTCAGGAGCCTGGCGTGAAATGTTACATATATTATAAAACAGATTTGCTCCAAAATTAGCTTCTTTCAACACAGAAAATTGGCATGGATACCATCATAAATTACCCCTCCCAAATAGAGATGAGCGAGTAGTACTCGATCGAGTAGGTATTCGATCGAATACTACGGTATTTGAAATACTCATACTCGATCGAGTACCACTCGCTGTTCGAATGGAAAAGTTCGATGCAGAACCAGCATTGATTGGCCGAATGCTATACAGTCGGCCAATCAATACTGGTTCTTCTCCTACCTTTAGAAGTCTTCTCCATGCAGCTTCCCCGCGGCGTCTTCTGGCTCTTCATTCACTCTGCCAGGCATCGGGCCTGGGCAGAGCCGACTGCGCATGTCCGCTTGTAGTGCGGGCATGCGCAGTCGGCTCTGCCCAGGCCCGATGCCTGGCAGAGTGAATTCAGAGCCAGAAGACACCATGGGGACGCTGCAAGGAGAAGACTTCTCGGAGGATCCAGCCCGACTCTCACTCGTGGACTTGGTAAGTATAATTTGATCGAACGTTGCCTACCCATGAAATGAGCATTTTCCTCCCATAGACTATAATAGGGTTCGATATTCGATTCGAGTAGTCGAATATTGAGGGGCTACTCGAAACGAATATCGAACCTCGAACATTTTACTGTTATACTCCCAAAATACTAGTTTCCAGATATTTTACAGATGCTGCGCTTGCATCCAGGCAAATACAATTTATTCAATTATCAAAACAGTCTCCTATGTGGTGGAGAGGCCATGGTAGTCAGATATACTGAAAAGCATCAATGATAGATTTTTGGCAGACTAAAGTTCGCCATCAATCTGCTGAGTGAATGAGTCCAGCATTTGCATATCTGATTGTCCTCCAAAATGGCCAAAATTGCCCATTTCAGCCAACAAAATTTAATGTGTATGGCCAGCTTAATGCCTCTCAGCCTGTCAATCTATCTGAGCATTGAACAGATCTACACTATTGACCTATTTAGATTTTGGACCCAAGTTATGGATAGGCAATGAATTTAATCTTTGTGGAAACCCCTTTAACAGCCACGTACTCAATATAACAAAGTTTATCTTAATACTGACTGCACATAATAAAAGTAATTGAAAGAGTTAGAATTACAAATAGATGTCTTTTGTGCTTAAACATCTTACCTTTTTAGTGCTTCTTTTCTGTAAAAAAAAAAAGAAACCAAAAAAAATTAAGCTATCTATGTAAATAATACTGCCACGTAATACCACTATACCCAGTCCAAATAATACCACTATACACAGTCCAAATAATCCCACATACACTGTCTAAATAATACCACCGTACACTGTCCAAATAATACCACTGTACACTGTCCAAATAATACCACTATACACTGTCCAAATAATACCGCTATACACTGTCCAAATAATACCGCTATACATTGTCCAAATAATACCGCTATACACTGTCCAAATAATACCGCTATACACTGTCCAAATAATACTGCTATGAACTGTCCAAATAATACCACTACACAGTGTCCAAATAATACCACCATACACTGTCCAAATAATACCACTATACACTGTCCAAATAATACCAATATACACTGTCCAAATAATACCACTATACACTGTCCAAATAATACCACTATACAGTACAGAGATAATAACAATGCTCACACCACAGGTTTCAGAAGTCTGAGCAGGCTGACACACCAGTGACATAGCCCTGGCTGTGTAGTGTCCTAAGGGCAGTGTTAGATGCTCTAGAAATTTTGCCCCTCACATCTGTGCTCCTCTTTCGTAGATCTGTTATTTTCAGACTCCCTGAAATCTGTAGCAATAATTGTAGCAGTTTGATAATCATTATGGTAATAAGCTTAATACATCGATTACTCTATTTGTTTTGTATGAATGTATAAAATGTATATATTAAAAAAAATCCTACAATTTGAAATTCAGTAATATTACTTATTAACCCAATAGTCCATATATGATAACATCCTCTTAAATATTGCAGCATTACATACTAAGCCTAACATAGAACATGTATGTACTGTACAAACCTGGATGTTTCTTATTCCTTCTATCACAAAGTCGCTGTTTATTGGGAATAAAACATAAAACAGCAAAGTAAGAACCAGCAGAAGACGAGCCATGTCGAGAATGAATATTGTCAGGTAGAAACCAAACTATGCAAAAACAGTATGAGAAGCCATGTTAATAAGTAACATCAAGTTAAGTAATTGCTCGTGACCATTTGGTCAACATTTGCTAATTCTCTATTGATATAAACTCTATGGAGAGTAAACAGTAAATCCCCCACATAGGGGACCAGTATATACAGAAGTCAATGCTTGGGAGAGTAATATAAACATACTAGCCTCTGCCTGCGGCTTTGTCGGCGTGTTGTTGGCGTTGATGATCCGCCTATACTCAGCAGAAGTCAATGCTTGGGAGAATAATATAAACATGTAACATGAGCAAAGTAAGGCATGAAGAGTCCTTGTCACTTGTATGATGGCTGCCCCAAACTTCCAGAATTAACATTTTTATTTATGGAAAGAAAATATTCTAAACAAAATACACAGAATGATAGGGAAGGAAAGAAAGGAAAAGAAGGACAAGAAATGAAGGTAAAAATCAGGGGAGTAAATTGCAAAAGAAAGGATATCTTTGTGATATGACCTTAAATGTTGTGTGACAAAGCAGCAATGTCTATAAGTTCTCAGTATGTTCTATATGTGATGTTGAGATGAAACAATTTTACTGTTAATATGATAAAGAGTTCAAAGTGAATGGAGCAGTAGTGGGCATGCTCAGGCACTGCACGTTTTATTTCCATGGGACAAACAAGTCAATGGTTTTGACTCGACCTTTCTGGAAGCCCCATAAAAGTGAAAGGAACTGAAGACAAGCATGAACACCAGTATTGTTAGCGGCCATTTTCCCGTGGCCTGTGCGCCTGTGCAGTCTGCTCTGCTCAAGGCCCGACGCCTAGAAGTTATGATCCTGCGCCGGAAGAAGACATTGTAGATGACGCTGCAGACGAAGAAGGAGGTGGCGCTGGAGACAATTCTCTGGCAGCCGTGGGGACGCCCTCATCACTGTTTGAGCGCTGGGGCCCGCCCCCATCGCTGCAAGAGAACTCATTTGCATGCCGGTAAAAAACGGTATTTCTAAGGAACGGTGCAGCAGAGACCATGTCTAAAGGTTCTAAAGGCTATTCTAACGTCTTATCCACAAAAAAAAAGGTTTTAATGGTAGAATCCCTTTAATACTTTTCCAAAACTTCTCCCCTTAGGTAGCTAGCTAGATCCCATCTGTGCTGCCACAGGACAAATAAGAAGTATAAGGGTGCATTCACACGGAGTAACGCGTCGCTGATTCTGCCATGATAACTTGTGCTAGAATTAGCACTGATAAAAAGCCTCCCATTGATTTCAATGTTTTACATGCGTTAAACGGAACCCATTGAAGTCAATGGGAGTCTTTTTATCAGCGCTGATTCTGCCACGTGGCAGAATCAGCTTCACGCTACATTGTGTGAATGCCCCCTAAAATTGGGTTTACCTGGAATCATGCTTCATTTGAGTCCAAGGCAGCTCAGCATACCCTCCCAACTTAAAGATTAAGTGAAAAAACCCTCTCTAGTCAAAACACAAATAAATAGTGAAAAGTGGAAGTTCTTATGCAATCAATTATGCTAATTAACTGTTTCATTGCTACCTAGTTGTGCAGGTCCTTAACCCCTTCCGCATTCTCACGTACATGTACGTGGGAGAATGTAGTTAGTTACCATATCTCCACGTGCATGTACGTGAAATAGATCGCACGGGCTCAGAAGCAAAGCCCATCCGATCTCCATGGGAGCTCAGCTGTTTCTGACAGCCAGGCACCACCTGCAACAGCAGGGATGGTGATCAAACCGATCCCCACTGTTTAACCTTTAAGATACTACGATTAGAGATGAGCGAACACTAAAATGTTCGAGGTTCGAAATTCGATTCGAACAGCCGCTCACTGTTCGAGTGTTCGAATGGGTTTCGAACCCCATTATAGTCTATGGGGAACATAAACTCGTTAAGGGGGAAACCCAAATTCGTGTCTGGAGGGTCACCAAGTCCACTATGACACCCCAGGAAATGATACCAACACCCTGGAATGACACTGGGACAGCAGGGGAAGCATGTCTGGGGGCATAAAAGTCACTTTATTTCATGGAAATCCCTGTCAGTTTGCGATTTTCGCAAGCTAACTTTTCCCCATAGAAATGCATTGGCCAGTGCTGATTGGCCAGAGTACGGAACTCGACCAATCAGCGCTGGCTCTGCTGGAGGAGGCGGAGTCTAAGATAGCTCCACACCAGTCTCCATTCAGGTCCGACCTTAGACTCCGCCTCCTCCGGCAGAGCCAGCGCTGATTGGCCGAAGGCTGGCCAATGCATTCCTATGCGAATGCAGACTTAGCAGTGCTGAGTCAGTTTTGCTCAACTACACATCTGATGCACACTCGGCACTGCTACATCAGATGTAGCAATCTGATGTAGCAGAGCCGAGGGTGCACTAGAACCCCTGTGCAAACTCAGTTCACGCTAATAGAATGCATTGGCCAGCGCTGATTGGCCAATGCATTCTATTAGCCCGATGAAGTAGAGCTGAATGTGTGTGCTAAGCACACACATTCAGCACTGCTTCATCAAGCCAATACAATGCATTAGCCAGTGCTGATTGGCCAGAGTACGGAATTCGGCCAATCAGCGCTGGCCAATGCATTCTATTAGCCCGATGAAGTAGAGCTGAATGTGTGTGCTAAGCACACACATTCAGCACTGCTTCATCAAGCCAATACAATGCATTAGCCAGTGCTGATTGGCCAGAGTACGGAATTCGGCCAATCAGCGCTGGCTCTGCTGGAGGAGGCGGAGTCTAAGGTCGCTCCACACCAGTCTCCATTCAGGTCCGACCTTAGACTCCGCCTCCTCCGGCAGAGCCAGCGCTGATTGGCCGAAGGCTGGCCAATGCATTCCTATGCGAATGCAGACTTAGCAGTGCTGAGTCAGTTTTGCTCAACTACACATCTGATGCACACTCGGCACTGCTACATCAGATGTAGCAATCTGATGTAGCAGAGCCGAGGGTGCACTAGAACCCCTGTGCAAACTCAGTTCACGCTAATAGAATGCATTGGCCAGCGCTGATTGGCCAATGCATTCTATTAGCCCGATGAAGTAGAGCTGAATGTGTGTGCTAAGCACACACATTCAGCACTGCTTCATCAAGCCAATACAATGCATTAGCCAGTGCTGATTGGCCAGAGTACGGAAT
Organism: Leptodactylus fuscus; assembly: GCF_031893055.1. NCBI lineage: Eukaryota > Metazoa > Chordata > Amphibia > Anura > Leptodactylidae > Leptodactylus > Leptodactylus fuscus. Next base: position 36,814,504 of record NC_134273.1, read on the forward strand.
TCGGCCAATCAGCGCTGGCCAATGCATTCTATTAGCCCGATGAAGTAGAGCTGAATGTGTGTGCTAAGCACACACATTCAGCTCTACTTCATCGGGCTAATAGAATGCATTGGCCAGCGCTGATTGGCCAGAGTACGGAACTCGACCAATCAGCGCTGGCTCTGCTGGAGGAGGCGGAGTCTAAGGTCGGACCTGAATGGAGACTGGTGTGGAGCGATCTTAGACTCCGCCTCCTCCAGCAGAGCCAGCGCTGATTGGCCGAATTCCGTACTCTGGCCAATCAGCACTGGCTAATGCATTGTATTGGCTTGATGAAGCAGTGCTGAATGTGTGTGCTTAGCACACACATTCAGCTCTACTTCATCGGGCTAATAGAATGCATTGGCCAATCAGCGCTGGCCAATGCATTCTATTAGCGTGAACTGAGTTTGCACAGGGGTTCTAGTGCACCCTCGGCTCTGCTACATCAGATTGCTACATCTGATGTAGCAGTGCCGAGTGTGCATCAGATGTGTAGTTGAGCAAAACTGACTCAGCACTGCTAAGTATGCATTCGCATAGGAATGCATTGGCCAGCCTTCGGCCAATCAGCGCTGGCTCTGCCGGAGGAGGCGGAGTCTAAGGTCGGACCTGAATGGAGACTGGTGTGGAGCGATCTTAGACTCCGCCTCCTCCAGCAGAGCCAGCGCTGATTGGTTGAGTTCCGTACTCTGGCCAATCAGCGCTGGCCAATGCATTCTATTAGCCCGATGAAGTAGAGCTGAATGTGTGTGCTTAGCACACACATTCAGCTCTACTTCATCAGGCTAATAGAATACATTGGCCAATCAGCGCTGGCCAATGCATTCTATTAGCTTGATGAAGCAGAGTGTGCACAAGGGTTCAAGCGCACCCTCGGCTCTGATGTAGCAGAGCTGAGGGTGCACAAGGGTTCAAGTGCACCCTCGGCTCTCCTACATCAGAGCCGAGGGTGCGCTTGAACCCTTGTGCAGCCTCGGCTCTGCTACATCAGAGCCGAGGGTGCGCTTGAACCCTTGTGCACACTCTGCTTCATCAAGCTAATAGAATGCATTGGCCAGCACTGATTGGCCAGAGTACGGAATTCGGCCAATCAGCGCTGGCCAATGCATCCCTATGGGAAAAAGTTTATCTCACAAAAATCACAATTACACACCCGATAGAGCCCCAAAAAGTTATTTTTAATAACATTCCCCCCTAAATAAAGGTTATCCCTAGCTATCCCTGCCTGTACAGCTATCCCTGTCTCATAGTCACAAAGTTCACATTCTCATATGACCCGGATTTGAAATCCACTATTCGTCTAAAATGGAGGTCACCTGATTTCGGCAGCCAATGACTTTTTCCAATTTTTTTCAATGCCCCCAGTGTCGTAGTTCCTGTCCCACCTCCCCTGCGCTGTTATTGGTGCAAAAAAGGCGCCAGGGAAGGTGGGAGGGGAATCGAATTTTGGCGCACTTTACCACGTGGTGTTCGATTCGATTCGATTCGAACATGGCGAACACCCTGATATCCGATCGAACATGTGTTCGATAGAACACTGTTCGCTCATCTCTAACTACGATCATTAGAGACCATGGCATCTTAGGGATTTGTCAAAGACAATGAAAGCCACAGGCGGCATCGGAAGCTGGTGTTAGCTGTATCTGGGGTCAAACATGACCGCGGCATCAAAAGGCTTCTGTCATGTTACAGTTGACACCCCCGGCACCCCCTGTGGCAAGATCAGGGGGTGTTGGCATCTATAATTTTCAGCCTGGGGTCTGGTCAGTGCCCCCAGGCTGCTAGGACCCCCAATTACCTGGTTGATCCTGCCTGCGATGAAGGAAGTCAGCCTATACATCTGCATAGGCTGCCTTCCTCTCTAAACTGCAATACATGTGTATTGCAGTCTATAGCTCTGAGCCAGCCATGATCTCTGATCGCAGGCTCAGGTGTCCTTATATGACATGTTAAATAAATAAATAAATAGTGTAAAAAAAAATTTATATAGTTATAAAGCTCCAAAAATTCCCTTTTCCTATATAAACTGAATTATATATAATTAATAAAAACAATACGTTTGGTATCATCGCATCTGTAACAACCTGTACAATATATCTGAAACAATATTTAACCTGCACAGCGAACCTTGGGAAAGAATCGGAAAGAATCCACCGGAAATAAAGGTTTTTGCACATTTTGCCTTACAAAAAAATGCTATAAAAAGTGATTTAAAAAAGTCATACATACCCCAAAACAGTACCAATGAAAAAGCACAGGTTGCCCCGCAAAACCTAAGCCCTCAACTAAACCGAAAAATAAAAACATTACACGTCAAAAGGTGGCAATGCAAAAATAATTGATTTATGGGTTTTTGTTCTGCAGAATTAGTAACACATAAAAAAAAAACCAATATATTAGGTATCGCCGTAATCTTACAGACGCACAGAATAAAGGTAACATGCTACTTATGCTGTACGCTGCATGGCAAAAAAATTTAAAAGGTAAAACGCTATGGCAGAATTGCTGTTTTGTTTTGTTTTTTGTTTTTAATCCACCAAGAAAGAGTTAATTAAATTTATTTTAGAAGTTGTAGGCACACAAAAATGAAGTCATTACAAAATATATCTTATCCTGCAAAAAACAAACCATTATTTGGCCACATCACCAGAAAAATAAGAAAAATATAGCATCTAGCAATGTAAAGACAAAAACTCCCAAAAAATCACCAAATCATTACAACACAACTGGCTGTGGCAGGGAAGGGAGTATATAAGCAGTGCAAGCGTATATCAAGGTACACACCAGGTTTAGAGCTTACAAGGGAAAAGACACCAGAAGTGACCCCCAGAATGACCCCCCATCCCAATCATAGGAGCTAATGGGGATATAGTAGGGAATTTGATGTTTGCAATGCAATCTGCACTGTTTACATATTCATTCTTCACCATCCGCTGCTCTCTACACTGATAAATTCTTTGAGGGGTGCAGTTTTCAAAATGGGATCACTCCTTTGGGGATTCCACTTTTCTGATGTCTTACAGGCTCTACAAACATGACATAGCGTCCAGATACCAAACATTTAAATCTGCGCACCAAAAGCCACATCTCACTCCTTCCCTTCTGCGCCCTGCTGTGTGCCCAAACTGCAGTTTATGCCACATGTATAACACTGGTGTACCCGGGATAACATACTTAATGTCATATCTGGGTATAAATTGCTGTTTGGGCATAGACGGCACAGAAGGGAAGGAGCGCTATTTTGGAGCACAGATTTAGACAGTTTGGTTTTTGGACATCATATCACTTTTGCAGAACCCTGAAATGCCAGTAAGGTGGAATCTCCTGACATGTGACCCCATTTTGGAAACTACACCATTGAAGAGTACCCTGGGGTACAGAGATCATTTTTAACCCCCAAGAGTTGCATTAATTTATTTTCCAGAAATTAATATGCAGATGACGGTGATAGGAAAAGCTTAAATTTTTCCAGGAATACGTCATTTCAGTGCGTAATATGTTGTGTTCGACTTGTATCAGAGATTAACGCTCCAAATGCTGTTGTGCCCAGGATAACTACTTAACACTTTTGCAGTGCATGTCTCTGCTGACACAAGCTGGGTGGAACAAATCAGGTACTGAAATGGCATATCTCTGAAAAAATTGCAGAAATTACCTTTCATTATACATGAATAAATATTATCTCCCATATCTCTGCTTTATATTGGCATCATCTTTTGATTGTCTTTTAATTTATTTTGGACGTTACAAGGCTTACAAGTGTAACAGCGATTTTCCAGATTTACAAGAAAATTCTCCAAACTAATTTTTTAGGGACGACTTCAGTTCTGAAAGGAATGATAAAGGCCTATATAATAGAACCCCCCCCCCAAATCACCCCATTTTCAAAACTGTACCCCTCAAATTATTCAAAACAGCATTTGGGATGTTTGTTAACCCTTTAAGCATTTCATAAGAATAAAAATAATAGGGAGATGAAATTTAGACATTTCATTTTTTTTCACTAATACATTCATTTAGACCTAAAATTAACATATTCACAAAGGGATAAAGTAGAAAAAGCATCTGAAAGTTTGTTAAGCAATTTCTCCCGTGCACAGAAATACCCCACATGTGGGTGTAATCTGATTTTTGGGCACACGACAGCGCATGGAAGGGAAGGAGCGACACTTGACATTTGAAAAACAGAATTTGCTGGAATACCTTTAGGCGCCATGTCTCATTTGCAGAGCCCCTAGAGTACTAAAACAATGGAAACCCCCCAAAAGTGATCCCATTTTGGAAACTATACCCCTCACAGAATTTGTCAAGGGATAGAGTGAGCAGTTTGACCCTATAGCAGTTTCACAGATTTTGCTAACCTTGGGATGTGTAAGCGAAAAGTTACTGAAACATCCCTTTATCCCCAAAGTTTTCATTTTCACAAGGGGTTAAAGGAGAACCACACACACACACACACACACACACACACACACACACAGTTTGTTAAACAATTGTTCATGAACACGGAAATACCCCATATGTGGACGTAATCTGCTGTATGGGAACATGGGGAGGCTTGGAACGGAAAGAGCGCTATTTGAATTTTGGAGATTTAGGTGTTTGGAATCTGGACGCCACGTCATGTTTGTCATGAGTCTGTAAGGTACCAGAAAAGTGGAATTCCCAAAGAGTGACCCATTTTGAAAACTGCACCCCTGAAAGAATTTACTGTACAGGTTATTACGGATGCGGCAATACCCAATATAATATTTTGGGTTTTTTATGTAATTCATTTTGTATAGAAATAGGGAGTTTGTGGGGGTTTATAACTGTTTTTGTTTTGTTTTTTTACACACTTTATTATTTTTTTTAAACTTTTTTTTGTACATTTTTTTTATTTGTCCTATAAGGACACTAGAACCAGCGATCAGAGAGGATCGCTGGCTCTATACATACTATAGACTTGCAATACACGTGTATTGCAGTCTATAGAAGAAGTTAGTCTATGCAGACGCATGACTAGCTTCCTCTCCTCCCTGCAGGATCAACCAGGTACTTGGGGGTCTTAGCAGCCTGGGGGGTTACTGGCCAGACCCCAGGATGCAATTTATAGCTGCCAGCACCCCCTGATCTTGCTGCGGGGGGTGTCTGCAGCAACAGAACGGAACCCTTTGGATGCATTGCGCCGGCCTCCAAGGGGTTAATCCCCCTCCTCCCCCCGATCAGAGCAGGGGGTTAAGGAGTAGCGTGTTAGCTGTAAATGACAACCAAAACCGACTACTGATGCCACCGGCGGCATTCTGTATAGCCGGTAAACCCTTAGGATGCCATGATCACTATTGATCATGGCACCTTAAAGGTTAAACAGCGGGGATCGGTGCTTCTGAGCCCCTGCGATCTCCATCACATACAGGCATGTAGGAATGAGGGAACTAACCACATTCCCTGACATTCCTGTACGTGATTTAGCGTAAAGAGGTTAATGTTTGTGGGACAAATTTTTTCCTTCATGATGCTACCATTAAGGGCTCGTTCACACGGGCACAGAGGGGGCGGATTATGGTGCGGATTCCACGTCATAATCCATCCCCTCTCAATGGTTGCTCTATGTAGACCGCAATGCAGTTTCCGCCTCCCATTCACTTGTATTGACTTCCTGAGGCGGAATCCACCTCAAGAAAGGTCTACAAGCGGCAAAAAAAACGCTAGTGGAAAAAAGAAGTGACATGACCTTTCTTGAGGTGGATTCCACCTCAGGAAGTCAATACAAGTGAATGGGAGGCGGAAACCGCTTTGCGTTTTTTTGCCAAAAACTGTGCCCAAAAACTGTGACGCAGTTTTTTAAGGTCCATTCACTGTCTGGTAGGGGAAAACCACCTGGTGTTTTTTGAGGTGGTTTTTGGTAAAAAAAAAAAAAAAAACGATCCAAAAAAACACCTCAGTGTCCAAAAACTGCTTCCTAATTCCTGAAGAGGTTTTATCCTGGACCAAATTATACTACACCGTATTCACGTGTGAACTAACCCAAATTGTTCTGTACAATGTACTGGAAAAAAATTCAGAATGGGGTGGATTTGAAGAAAGGTATAAAACAGCAGACACCCAGCTCCCGAACGGCCGCCATCTTCAAACACCCAGCATCCCCCGTACTAGTAGTCGGGAAAGGGTTAAAAATATCCTACTATTTTGTGTGCTACAGACTACAAATAAATCCTGCACAGATTTTCTTGCTGACCTGCTGTCCATACAGTAGAAGGAAAAAAGGAGTAACCATCAGTACTTTGAACTTGCACTTTCAGTCCACGTTTGCGATCGATGTTACATTCAGAACCTGTTCTATCAATATTTAAAAAAGTTTTTTTTTTTAAAAATAGTTTGTGTGCTCCGATCTCTCAAGGTTTCTGGTAAAAACAAACAGACCTTTATAACCCAGAATGAAATGAATGAAACCCAAACAGCGTTGCAAAACCACTTCTTTCGTCATTGCATATCATAGATTATTATGGCAGAAACAATTTCCTCCTGCACCGTAACAGCAAAAGTAAGGGAATATAAAGAAGGTAAGATTTTTTTTTTTTTTGCGAAGTAGGACAGATGCTGCTGCTGACAGTATCGGAAAGGCAGAGTGGGTTACACTGGCTCAGGTCTTCTGTACACTTGCAACGTACCCCGTAATTGGAAAGTTTTTGTGGACACTGTAGAAAATCAATACTCAGTCTACATCAGCTGGGATATAGAACTGCCAAGAGAAATAATGGTGCCCCTTTAAAGCCCACCTCCCCTTCCCTTTGGAGCTGGCAAACTTATAGCAGTAGTTTGCTTTTCCTCTACGAGCTAATAAGACAAAAAAAAACATTGCATAACCCACTGCAAACTGTATTACAAGTGTTTGTTCTTAATTTGAAGTCATAATTGAGTCATAATTACATAACGATGTCATTGTAAAGGCTGTTTTTATAAATTATTACCTGTTTTAACATTTTTGTTTCTTTCCAAAAGGAAAAAAAAAAAACTCTTGAAGAATTACAGTTTTCACAATAGACACTAATGGAGTCACAATATGCTGCAACTTTTAGCTACTTCTGGCTTGTCAGCTTTACTGCGTAAACTGTGACAGAATGACTGGTGTTATCTCATTATCATTAGAGAGTGAGCAAATAAACAACCTCTCTACTGTATAGGCAGGACTAGTTAAGACAGCATAGCAACACTATACACACAACTGAAACGTAACTAAAGTCCCACACAACTTTTGATTGTCTGGCAGAATGTCATTAGTGAATCCTGTAATTTACTATATTGACTAATGCGGCTGCTTTCTGAGAAATTCTGCATTTCTTTATTATTTTCCTTAGAACCGTTATCTGCTGAAGTGACTCCAGCAGGTAATGGCCTATTAAAAAAAAAAAAACAACTGAGGCCCACAGGGCCCCTAAGGTCAGGAAATTAAGGTATATGTAGTATTATGGTACCTTCCATGGTTTTATAAGCAATTAATATTTTGTCTTCCTCCCCTTTTTCCCGATTTTAAAGGAGTGACAAATTTAAACTTAATGAAGAGCTGAAGAACTTGTGCTGTTAAGTTTGCTTTTTCAGAAGGGTCTTCTTAAAGGGGTTGTCCGATCACAAGGATCCTATCTATACTTCTAGTTTATGTGGATTTAAGACTTTTCCTAAATGCATTGCTTTATCGAAACTGCTTTGTTTGGCCGCAATCTTAACTTATTCACTTAATTGTTTACACTCCATTTCTATGGCCCTTGGGATTATTTGTCAAGTGATGTAGCTGCCTGCTCTCAGGGGGGGAGGGAGGGGCTGGGAGCAGCTCTGAGCTGTTTGAGAAGCTCCGCTACTTAAATGACACAGATAGGGGAGGTGAGAGATTTCTGAGCTCTTATCAGTCAGTTTAATTGAATTTGGATGATAAGGGCTGAGATAGGGAGTCCGTTACCTCTGTACGTAATGCAAACTGACTCAAATCCAGCTCTGCTAAATCAGCTTCACACTGTGGTAATTCATTTACAACCAATCCTGTGCAAGTGAAACCCCGCCCACCTATTTGCCAAGAAAAGCAGGAAGTGAAGAGAGCACAACAACCTGCAGGTTAGTGAACAAGCGTCATGGGAATACCCCTTTAAAGCCTTAGATTAAATAAAATCATCATGTGGACATGTCAGACCGGGTCCGGCCATTTTTTTTAAATCAGACACAGAGTACTGCATGTCCGACTCTGTCTGATTTTAAAAAACCGGTTTCGCGGTGGAGAGCATAAAACGCTCACCGCCGCTCATGGCCAGACATCTTTCAAACCCATTCAAATGAATGGCTTTGAAAGAGTCCTGCAGGTTTCCGTCTCCTGCCCCTGTTTTGTGCAGGAAACGGAAACCTGCAGAACGGAGACCAGGCGCAAATGTGAACGAGCCCTTACCGTACACCAAATCTCTATATTAAAAAATACAACAAACGTGTCATGCTGAATATGATGTCCCATCTGCAGGTGGCATGTTATAGTGCAGGGAACGGTGTGAAAGTTGCTAAATATTGACAGTGATTTCTCTTTGACCAACTGAGCAGTTCCTCACATCTTGAGTTTTGGTTGTTGACCTTAGCCCACCATTGTGAGAATGTTGGGGAAGTCGTCTGTAGCCAGGATAATGTCAATAAATTAATTTTGACATTAATCATATTTTTGGGGAACATGCAGTCAGATATTACGGTCTGCTGCCAATAATAATCTTTTTACTTAACTTAATGAGCAATATTTCAATATCTTCTCTGACACTGATAAACACTGCAATAAAACAGATACATATATTCCTTCCATATATACCAGTGCTATACAAAAATGTCGCATTTCCCTTCCCATTGGTTATCACATTTTTGCATGGGCTAATTCATTACATTGCTGCAAAAATTGACTCTGACACAATGTTTTATAACATGGCAGATATTTATTGACAATTGTCGTTACAGATACATCATTGTAGTTATAATTGTTTCAAATACTGTATACTGCGTGGTATTCATTATAAGCATATGTTTGTGCCCGTGGTTGTGAGCGATACTTTTATTGCAGCCATGTTATCTTTCGTCACGTCATGTGAATGATTATGAGAGAATGTTGTGTTTTCTTCTCCTTTGACACCTCTTTCCTTCCAAAAAGTTAGTGAAAAATAAGAAGAAACCGTAATGACTTCTAATAAGCGATACTGAAAATATCAGGTACAATGTAATCGGTATGGGTTCCATCTAATAGGCCTTTGCCATTGTAATGCACAAACCAACAGGGAATTTTCATGCCATTCTTGTGGTCTGTTTGGTAGTTTCTTTGTACACCCCTAAAAAGACACCATAATAAAATAAACAAATATAGAAGAAATCTAAGTGTGAATCAGACATAATATATTTTATTCTATACCTAATGTCTGTCTTTTGCATAATAACATTAGGGTGCCAATACACATCTATGTTTTTATTCACATTAACACATACATTTTTTTTTTGTAGATGTTGAGATGAGTTTGGATGAGGACACAGGTCGATCAAATCCAACCTATAACCCTACAATGTTGATTCAGAGGAAGGGAAAAATCCCCAATTGCCCCAAGTCAAGAGGAAACTTCCTTACATGACTCCGGTAATCAGGTACAACACGAAAATATACTAAGATATACAACATCCATTTTTTTACAGTCCACAAAATACATAGTTAGTAGAGATGAGCGAACACTAAAATGTTCGAGGTTCGAAATTCGATTCAAACAGCCGCTCAATGTTCGTGTGTTCGAACGGGTTTCGAACCCCATTATAGTCTATGGGGAACAGATACTCGTTAAGGGGGAAACCCAAATCCGTGTCTGGAGGGTCACCAAGTCCACTATGACACCCCAGGAAATGATGCCAACACCTCTGGAATGACACTGGGACAGCAGGGGAAGCATGTCTGGGGGCATCTAACACACCAAAGACCCTCTATTACCCCAACATCACAGCCTAACAACTACACACTTTACACACTCAATACCACCTCTCTGACAGTAGGAAAACACCTTGAAACATGTGTATTTGGCACTTGCAGTGAGGAGAGCTTGTCACCAGCAGTGAATTTGGCCCTTGTAGTAAGTTGAGGTTGGCACCAACATTTGTTTTGAAAATCAGGGTGGATTGAGCCTCTAACCAGCAGAGTTTGGGCAAATTCATGGTGGAGGGAGCCTCTAAAAACCCCAGTTTGGACCAATTCATGGTGGAGGGAGCCTCTAACCAGCCCAGTTTGGGCAAATTCATGGTGGAGGGAGCCTCTAAAAAACCCAGTTTGGACCAATTCATGGTGGAGGGAGCCTCTAACCAGCCCAGTTTGGGCAAATTCATGGTGGAGGGAGCCTCTAACCAGCCCAGTTTGGACCAATTAATGGTGGAGGGAGCCTCTAACCAGCCCAGTTTGGACCAATTAATGGTGGAGGGAGCCTCTAACCACCCCAGTTTGGACCAATTCATGGTGGAGGGAGCCTCTAAACAGCCCAGTTTGGGCAAATTCATGGTGGAGGGAGCCTCTAAAAAACCCAGTTTGGACCAATTCATGGTGGAGGGAGCCTCTAACCAGCCCAGTTTGGACCAATTAATGGTGGAGGGAGCCTCTAAACAGCCAAGTTTGGACCAATTCATGGTGGAGGGAGCCTCTAAAAACCCCAGTTTGGACCAATTCATGGTGGAGGGAGCCTCTAACCAGCCCAGTTTGGGCAAATTCATGGTGGAGGGAGCCTCTAAACAGCCCAGTTTGGGCAAATTCATGGTGGAGGGAGCCTCTAACCAGCCCAGTTTGGACCAATTAATGGTGGAGGGAGCCTCTAACCAGCCCAGTTTGGACCAATTAATGGTGGAGGGAGCCTCTAACCAGCCCAGTTTGGACCAATTAATGGTGGAGGGAGCCTCTAACCACCCCAGTTTGGACCAATTCATGGTGGAGGGAGCCTCTAACCAGCCCAGTTTGGACCAATTCATGGTGGAGGGAGCCTCTAAAAAACCCAGTTTGGACCAATTCATGGTGGAGGGAGCCTCTAAACAGCCCAGTTTGGGCAAATTCATGGTGGAGGGAGCCTCTAAAAAACCCAGTTTGGACCAATTCATGGTGGAGGGAGCCTCTAACCAGCCCAGTTTGGACCAATTAATGGTGGAGGGAGCCTCTAAACAGCCAAGTTTGGACCAATTCATGGTGGAGGGAGCCTCTAAAAACCCCAGTTTGGACCAATTCATGGTGGAGGGAGCCTCTAACCAGCCCAGTTTGGACCAATTAATGGTGGAGGGAGCCTCTAACCAGCCCAGTTTGGACCAATTAATGGTGGAGGGAGCCTCTAACCACCCCAGTTTGGACCAATTCATGGTGGAGGGAGCCTCTAAACAGCCAAGTTTGGACCAATTCATGGTGAAGGGAGCCTCTAAAAACCCGTTTGGACCAATTCATGGTGGAGGGAGCCTCTAACCAGCCCAGTTTGGGCAAATTCATGGTGGAGGGAGCCTCTAAACAGCCCAGTTTGGGCAAATTCATGGTGGAGGGAGCCTCTAACCAGCCCAGTTTGGACCAATTAATGGTGGAGGGAGCCTCTAACCAGCCCAGTTTGGACCAATTAATGGTGGAGGGAGCCTCTAACCAGCCCAGTTTGGACCAATTAATGGTGGAGGGAGCCTCTAACCACCCCAGTTTGGACCAATTCATGGTGGAGGGAGCCTCTAAACAGCCAAGTTTGGACCAATTCATGGTGGAGGGAGCCTCTAAAAACCCCAGTTTGGACCAATTCATGGTGGAGGGAGCCTCTAACCAGCCCAGTTTGGACCAATTCATGGTGGAGGGAGCCTCTAAAAAACCCAGTTTGGACCAATTCATGGTGGAGGGAGCCTCTAAACAGCCCAGTTTGGGCAAATTCATGGTGGAGGGAGCCTCTAAAAAACCCAGTTTGGACCAATTCATGGTGGAGGGAGCCTCTAACCACCCCAGTTTGGACCAATTAATGGTGGAGGGAGCCTCTAAACAGCCAAGTTTGGACCAATTCATGGTGGAGGGAGCCTCTAAAAACCCCAGTTTGGACCAATTCATGGTGGAGGGAGCCTCTAACCAGCCCAGTTTGGACCAATTAATGGTGGAGGGAGCCTCTAACCAGCCCAGTTTGGACCAATTAATGGTGGAGGGAGCCTCTAACCACCCCAGTTTGGACCAATTCATGGTGGAGGGAGCCTCTAAACAGCCAAGTTTGGACCAATTCATGGTGAAGGGAGCCTCTAAAAACCCGTTTGGACCAATTCATGGTGGAGGGAGCCTCTAACCAGCCCAGTTTGGGCAAATTCATGGTGGAGGGAGCCTCTAAACAGCCCAGTTTGGGCAAATTCATGGTGGAGGGAGCCTCTAACCAGCCCAGTTTGGACCAATTAATGGTGGAGGGAGCCTCTAACCAGCCCAGTTTGGACCAATTAATGGTGGAGGGAGCCTCTAACCACCCCAGTTTGGACCAATTCATGGTGGAGGGAGCCTCTAAACAGCCAAGTTTGGACCAATTCATGGTGGAGGGAGCCTCTAAAAACCCCAGTTTGGACCAATTCATGGTGGAGGGAGCCTCTAACCAGCCCAGTTTGGACCAATTAATGGTGGAGGGAGCCTCTAAACAGCCAAGTTTTGGGAAATTCATGGTGGAGGGAGCCTCTAACCAGCCCAGTTTGGACCAATTCATGGTGGAGGGAGCCTCTAAACAGCCCAGTTTGGGCAAATTCATGGTGGAGGGAGCCTCTAAAAAACCCAGTTTGGACCAATTCATGGTGGAGGGAGCCTCTAACCAGCCCAGTTTGGACCAATTAATGGTGGAGGGAGCCTCTAACCAGCCCAGTTTGGACCAATTAATGGTGGAGGGAGCCTCTAAACAGCCCAGTTTGGGCAAATTCATGGTGGAGGGAGCCTCTAAACAGCCCAGTTTGGGCAAATTCATGGTGGAGGGAGCCTCTAACCAGCCCAGTTTGGACCAATTAATGGTGGAGGGAGCCTCTAACCAGCCCAGTTTGGACCAATTCATGGTGGAGGGAGCCTCTAAACAGCCCAGTTTGGGCAAATTCATGGTGGAAGGAGCCTCTAACCAGCAGAGTTGTGGGAAAGCAGGGTGGAGGGAGCCTCTAACCAGCAGAGTTGGTGGAAATCAGGGTGGAGGGAGCCTCTAACCAGCAGAGTTGGGGGAAATCATGTTGGAGGGAGCCTAGTATTAGCAGAATTGTGCAACGCTTATGGTGGATGAGTATGAGGATGCGGAGGAATTGGAGAGGTTGAGTACAGACATGGAGTTTCATGTTGGGGTGCTTTACACAGGTGGGCACAAAAATGAAGGCTCTATCCAGTGGTGGTTCATTTTTATCAAAGTGAGCCGGTCGGCACTCTCAGCTGACAGACGGGTGCGCTTGTCAGTGATGATGCCACCGGCTGCACTGAACACCCTCTCAGATAGGACGCTGGCGGCAGGACAGGACAGCACCTCCAAGGCATATAGGGCAAGTTCAAGCCACAGGTCCAACTTCGACACCCAATACGTGTAGGGCGCAGAGGGGTCGGAGAGGACAGGGCTGTGGTCGGAAAGGTATTCCCGCAACATGCGCCTATACTTCTCACGCCTGGTGACACTAGGACCCTCCGTGGCGGCACTTTGGCGAGGGGGTGCCATCAAGGTGTCCCAGACCTTAGACAGTGTGCCCCTCGTTTGTGTGGACCGGTGAGAACTTGGTTGCCTACTGGAGGAACTGCCCTCCCTGCCGCCAACGTCACATGCTGGAAACATCTCCATCATATTCTGCACCAATTGCCTGTGGCAAGCATTGATGCGATTGGCCCTCCCCTCTACCGGAATAAAAGACGAGATGTTGTTTTTATACCGGGGGTCAAGGATAGCAAAGATCCAGTACTGGTTGTCCTCCATGATTTTGACAATACGCTTGTCGGTTGTAAAGCACCCCAACATGAACTCAGCCATGTCTGCCACAGTGTTAGTTGGCATGACTCCTCTGGCCCCACCGGAAAGTTCAATCTCCATTTCCTCCTCATCCTCCATGTCTACCCATCCGCGCTGCAACAATGGGACGATTCGAAGTTGCCCGGAAGCCTCCTGTATCACCATCACATCATCGGACAACTCTTCTTCCTCCTCCTCCTCCTCCTCCTCCTCCATTAAACGCAGTGAAGCGGACAGATGTGTGGACCTACTCTCCAGCTGTGACGGATCGGATGCTATCCCTAACTCCTCTGTGTGATCTGAGTTATCCCTGATGTCAATCAGGGATTCTCTCAGAACACACAAGAGCGGGATTGTAAGGCTCACCATCGCATCCTCAGAGCTCACCCTCCTTGTGGACTCCTCAAAGACCCGTAGGATGTCACAAAGGTCTCTCATCCATGGCCACTCATGGATGTGAAACTGAGGCAGCTGACTTTGTGGCACCCTAGGGTTTTGTAGCTGGTATTCCATCAAAGGTCTCTGCTGCTCAACCACTCTATTCAACATCTGAAACGTTGAGTTCCAGCGTGTGGGGACGTCGCACAAAAGCCGGTGTTGTGGCACATGCAGGCGTTGCTGGAGAGATTTTAAGCTAGCAGCGGCTACTGTCGACTTGCGAAAGTGGGCGCACATGCGCCGCACTTTCACCAGTAGCTCTGGAACATTGGGGTAGCTCTTTAGGAAACGTTGCACCACTAGGTTGAAGACGTGGGCCAGGCATGGAACATGTTGGAGTCCGGCAAGCTCCAGAGCTGCTACCAGGTTCCGGCCGTTATCACAAACGACCATGCCTGGGCCCAGGTGCAGCGGCTCAAACCATATTGCCGTCTCATCGAGGAGGGCATCCCTCACCTCGGAGGCAGTGTGCTGTCTGTCCCCCAAGCTGATCAGCTTCAGCACAGCCTGCTGACGTCTACCAACGCCAGTGCTGCAACGTTTCCAACTCGTAGCTGGGGTCAATCTAACAGCGGAGGAGGAGGCGGTGGCGGAGGAGGAGGCGGTGGCGGAGGAGGAGGCGGTAGAGGAGGAGGAGGAGGGGGGTGTTCTTCTCGTGTCCCTGCCAGGAATGTTAGGCGGGGAGACGAGGTACACCGGGCCAGTTTGGGAAGCAGTCCCAGCCTCAACTACATTCACCCAGTGTGCCGTCAGTGAAATGTAGCGTCCCTGTCCGCATGCACTTGTCCACGCGTCGGTGGTCAAGTGGACCTTTGTGCAAAGCGCGGAACTAAGGGCCCGCCTGATGTTGAGTGACACGTGCTGGTGCAAGGCGGGGATGGCACACCGGGAGAAGTAGTGACGGCTAGGGACGGCATAGCGAGGTGCCGCAGTTGCCATCAGGTCCAGGAAGGCGGGAGTTTCAACAAGCCGGAACGCCAACATCTCCTGGGCCAGCAGTTTAGCGATGTTGGCGTTCAAGGCTTGCGCGTGTGGGTGGTTAGCAGTGTACTTCTGCCGCCGCTCCAATGTCTGAGAGATGGTGGGTTGTTGTAAAGAAACGCCTGATGGTGCCTTTGATGGTGCAGGAGAAGGAGATAAGACAGGACCAGGGGAGGATGAGGTAGAAGTCAACAAAGTGGCGGAGGCAGATGAAGTGGTGTCCTGGCTCGTCCTCTGGAGTGCATCGCCAGCACAGTCAGCAGTGGCAGTGGCAGAGGCAGAGGCAGTGGCAGAGGCAGTGGCAGTGGCGTGAACGGCAGGCGGCCTTTGTCCTGCCGTTGCTGCCTGCCACTGATTCCAGTGCTTGGATTCCAAATGACGGCGCATTGAAGTGGTGGACAGGTTGCTCTTCTCAGAGCCCCTAATCAATTTCGAGAGGCAAATTGTGCAGACAACACTATATCTGTCCTCGGCGCATTCCTTGAAAAAACTCCACACCTTCGAGAAACGTGCCCTCGAGGTGGGAGTTTTTCGGGGCTGGGTACGAACTGGAACATCTTGGGAGATTCCGGGTGTGGCCTGGCTTCGCCTAAGCTGCTGACCTCTGCCTCTGCCTCTAGCTACCCTTTTTGGTGCTGCACCTGCCTCAACATCCACACTACTTTCCCCGCTTGACATCCCCCCTGTCCAGGTCGGGTCAGTGTCCTCATCATCCACCACTTCCTCTTCCAACTCCTGTCTCATCTCCTCCTCCCGCACAATGCGCCGGTCAACTGGATGCCCTGACGGCAACTGCGTCACATCATCGTCGATGAGGGTGGGTTGCTGGTCATCCACCACCAAATCGAACGGAGATGGAGGAGACTCTAGTGTTTGAGCATCTGGACACAGATGCTCCTCTGTTAGGTTCGTGGAATCGTGACGTGGAGAGGCAGGTTGAGGGACAATGAAAGGAGCGGAGAACAGCTCTGGGGAGCAGGGACAGTTTGGGTTATTGTTCTGTAAAGCTTCGGAATTTTGGGAGGAAGGAAGACAAGACTGTTGGGTAATAGGAGGAGAGGAGGCAGAGTCTGACTGGCTGCTGGACAATGTGCTGTAAGCGTTCTCTGACAGCCATTGCAAGACCTGTTCCTGGTTCTCGGGCCTACTAAGGTTTGTACCCTGCAGTTTAGTTAATGTGGCAAGCAACCCTGGCACTGTGGAGTGGCGCAATGCTTGCTGCCCCACAGGAGTAGGCACGGGACGCCCTGTGGCTTCACTGCTACCTTGCTCCCCAGAACCATTCCCCCGACCTCGCCCACGGCCTCGTCCACGTCCCTTTCCGGGAGCCTTGCGCATTTTGAATTCCTAGTTAGAAATTGGCACTGTATACCAGTAGTAAAAATTGTGGGTGCACGTAACCCCAATATATTCTTTGAATTCCCAGTCAGACACTGGCACTATATGGCAGTAGCAAGAAATGAGGGTATTTATAACCCCAATATATTCTTTGAATTCCCAGTCAGACAATGGCACTGTATACCAGTAGTAAAAATTGTGGGTGCACGTAACCCCAATATATTCTTTGAATTCCCAGTCAGAAACTGGCACTATATGGCAGTAGCAAGAAATGAGGGTATTTGTATTCCCAATATACTCTTTGAATTCCCAGTCAGACAATGGCACTGTATACCAGTAGTAAAAATTGTGGGTGCACGTAACCCCAATATATTCTTTGAATTACCAGTCAGAAACTGGCACTATATGGCAGTAGCAAGAAATGAGGGTATTTATAACCCCAATATATTCTTTGAATTCCCAGTCAGACAATGGCACTGTATACCAGTAGTAAAAATTGTGGGTGCACGTAACCCCAATATATTCTTTGAATTCCCAGTCAGAAACTGGCACTATATGGCAGTAGCAAGAAATGAGGGTATTTGTATTCCCAATATACTCTTTGAATTCCCAGTCAGACAATGGCACTGTATACCAGTAGTAAAAATTGTGGGTGCACGTAACCCCAATATATTCTTTGAATTACCAGTCAGAAACTGGCACTATATGGCAGTAGCAAGAAATGAGGGTATTTATAACCCCAATATATTCTTTGAATTCCCAGTCAGACAATGGCACTGTATACCAGTAGTAAAAATTGTGGGTGCACGTAACCCCAATATATTCTTTGAATTACCAGTCAGAAACTGGCACTATATGGCAGTAGCAAGAAATGAGGGTATTTGTATTCCCAATATACTCTTTGAATTCCCAGTCAGACAATGGCACTGTATACCAGTAGTAAAAATTGTGGGTGCACGTAACCCCAATATATTCTTTGAATTACCAGTCAGAAACTGGCACTATATGGCAGTAGCAAGAAATGAGGGTATTTATAACCCCAATATATTCTTTGAATTCCCAGTCAGACAATGGCACTGTATACCAGTAGTAAAAATTGTGGGTGCACGTAACCCCAATATATTCTTTGAATTCCCAGTCAGAAACTGGCACTATATGGCAGTAGCAAGAAATGAGGGTATTTGTATTCCCAATATACTCTTTGAATTCCCAGTCAAACAATGGCACTGTATACCAGTAGTAAAAATTGTGGGTGCACGTAACCCCAATATATTCTTTGAATTACCAGTCAGAAACTGGCACTATATGGCAGTAGCAAGAAATGAGGGTATTTATAACCCCAATATATTCTTTGAATTCCCAGTCAGACAATGGCACTGTATACCAGTAGTAAAAATTGTGGGTGCACGTAACCCCAATATATTCTTTGAATTACCAGTCAGAAACTGGCACTATATGGCAGTAGCAAGAAATGAGGGTATTTATAACCCCAATATATTCTTTGAATTCCCAGTCAGACAATGGCACTGTATACCAGTAGTAAAAATTGTGGGTGCACGTAACCCCAATATATTCTTTGAATTCCCAGTCAGACACTGGCACTATATGGCAGTAGCAAGAAATGAGGGTATTTGTATTCCCAATATATTCTTTGAATTCCCAGTCAGACAATGGCACTGTATACCAGTAGTAAAAATTGTGGGTGCACGTAACCCCAATATATTCTTTGAATTACCAGTCAGAAACTGGCACTATATGGCAGTAGCAAGAAATGAGGGTATTTGTATTCCCAATATACTCTTTGAATTCCCAGTCAGACAATGGCACTGTATACCAGTAGTAAAAATTGTGGGTGCACGTAACCCCAATATATTCTTTGAATTACCAGTCAGAAACTGGCACTATATGGCAGTAGCAAGAAATGAGGGTATTTATAACCCCAATATATTCTTTGAATTCCCAGTCAGACAATGGCACTGTATACCAGTAGTAAAAATTGTGGGTGCACGTAACCCCAATATATTCTTTGAATTCCCAGTCAGAAACTGGCACTATATGGCAGTAGCAAGAAATGAGGGTATTTATAACCCCAATATATTCTTTGAATTCCCAGTCAGACAATGGCACTGTATACCAGTAGTAAAAATTGTGGGTGCACGTAACCCCAATATATTCTTTGAATTACCAGTCAGAAACTGGCACTATATGGCAGTAGCAAGAAATGAGGGTATTTGTATTCCCAATATACTCTTTGAATTCCCAGTCAGACAATGGCACTGTATACCAGTAGTAAAAATTGTGGGTGCACGTAACCCCAATATATTCTTTGAATTCCCAGTCAGACACTGGCACTATATGGCAGTAGCAAGAAATGAGGGTATTTGTATTCCCAATATATTCTTTGAATTCCCAGTCAGACAATGGCACTGTATACCAGTAGTAAAAATTGTGGGTGCACGTAACCCCAATATATTCTTTGAATTACCAGTCAGAAACTGGCACTATATGGCAGTAGCAAGAAATGAGGGTATTTGTATTCCCAATATATTCTTTGAATTCCCAGTCAGACAATGGCACTGTATACCAGTAGTAAAAATTGTGGGTGTATATAGCCCCAATTCTATTGCTAGGGGACTTGCAGGGTATTTCTGGGGTGAAGGTGGGGGGGCACACCGTTGGAACGGGTATCGGGGTATATATCGGGTATACGGGAATACACTGACAGTGTATTCCATTCAGGATCCTGGGAAAGCTGGGTTGCGGCGATTGAGCCCGTCAGTGCCACGTTACACTGACAAGCTTCTCCCTGGAATTTAGCTCTTACAAGAGCTGTTGGTTGTCTTCTCCTTCCTATCCTAGCCTGTCCCTGCCTACCCAGAATCTAAGCCCTAGCTAGCTGGACGGAAACCTCCGTCCTCGGTGAATTGCAAGCTCAGAATGACGCGAACCTGGGCGGCGCTGTTCTTTTAAATTAGAGGTCACATGTTTTCGGCAGCCAATGGGTTTTGCCTACTTTTTTCAACGTCACCGGTGTCGTAGTTCCTGTCCCACCTACCCTGCGCTGTTATTGGAGCAAAAAAGGCGCCAGGGAAGGTGGGAGGGGAATCGAGTAATGGCGCACTTTACCACGCGGTGTTCGATTCGATTCGAACATGCCGAACAGCCTAATATCCGATCGAACATGAGTTCGATAGAACACTGTTCGCTCATCTCTAATAGTTAGTGCTCATTTACATGACGGTTTCAATTTTCGCAACTGTATTTTCCATCCATTTTGCGTCTGTTTTTCATATACACATTTCATGTTTTGCATTTGTATTTCACTGATCGCATTTTTTCAAATCTGTCTCATGGCAATGGATCAGTGACAAATGGATGGCACCCAGATTACATCCAAGATCCATCCGAATTTTCTCACTGATCCATAGACTTCATTGGACAGCTCAGGTCAGTGAAAACAAACATGAATAGGACAAAAGAAAAAGGGATGGATACAAAAGACTGGCATGTACAAGAGTCCATAGGATAGCACGGATTCTAATGCTATCCAAGTGTTCTCAGTTAAAGAAACAGAAGGCACTCCGAAGACAAATATGGTCTTGTGTGTGCCCCCTATGTGTGAAAGAAGCCTAAATGTTAGACGGTAGTCAGAGAAAATCTTCTTCAGCCAACAACTATCTTTCCACACTCTTCTATATACATGAACTCACCAATCCTCCACTGTTCCTATTTAGACACTTCCCAGTTCTCTGCTACAACACTCACATCCTAACACAGAGATGTTCAGCTGCAGCCAATCCAGCTGTACCCGGTCACCCCTGAGACCACTGATCACATAGACCAGGGGTCCTCAAACTGCGGCCCGCGGGCCACATGCGGCCCGCCAAGCACTTCTGTCTGGCCCCGCCAACAACGCTGGCAGGCGTGCATTTATAATGAAGCTCCTGGGGAGCTCGGGCCAGGCATGGAGCGCACTTCACTTTACCTATTGGAGGGCACCGCTCTCGATGTCTGTGCGACCTGCTGTGCCTCCGGCCCACTGTTTAAAAAGTTTGAGGACCCCTGACATAGACAGACAGGGAACCAGGAAATATCAGACAGGAGTAATAGGAGACTGGTGAGATGAAAAAAATGTTGTATGCCTTTCTAGGTATTTTTCTTGGCTGGACAACCCCTTTAATTTAACACTGTAGACTGTATTCCTCTGAGTACAAGTTCTCTGCTACAACACTCACATCCTAACACAGAGATGTTCTGCTGCAGCCAATCCAGCTGTACCCGGTCACCCCTGAGACCACTGATCACATAGACCAGGGGTCCTCAAACTGACTCAAGTATTCAAGACTCCAATTCTTTGCATCCTTTAGTAGGATCCACTTCACTGATTCTGACAGTTAGATTTTTTTTTTTCGCTACACCGTACTGTTCTTGAACAATTAGTTCTATCAGTTTTAGCCCCCAATACGCTAACTAGGTTCTCTATTGTCAGGTAGGAGGTCCTGTGGTGAAACAGATAGCCTGGGACTGCCCAGCTGACAATAGAGAGCCTTATTAGCATACTGGGTGCTAAAACTGCACCAGAAACAGTGGAGCGGTACCTACTGAAGGATGGAAAAAGTTGGAGTTGGTGGAGGTGGTGAAAGGATCTCTTTAAACTTCAGCATCCATAGGGGTTTGTTGGAGAGTCCCCCATTGAAGTATACACTCACCGGCCACTTTATTAGGTACACCTGTCCAACTGCTCGTTAACACTTAATTTCTAATCAGCCAATCACATGGCGGCAACTAAGTGCATTTAGGCATGTAGACATGGTCAAGACAATCTCCTGCAGTTCAAACCGAGCATCAGTATGGGGAAGAAAGGTGATTTGAGTGCCTTTGAACGTGGCATGGTTGTTGGTGCCAGAAGGGCTGGTCTGAGTATTTCAGAAACTGCTGATCTACTGGGATTTTCACGCACAACCAACTCTAGGGTTTACAGAGAATGGTCCGAAAAAGAAAAAACATCCAGTGAGCGGCAGTTCTGTGGGCAGAAATGCGTTGTTGATGCCAGAGATCAGAGGAGAATGGCCAGACTGGTTCGAGCTGATAGAAAGGCAACAGTGACTCAAATAGCCACCCATTACAACCAAGGTAGCCAGAAGAGCATCTCTGAACGCACAGTACGTCGAACTTTGAGGCAGATGGGCTGCAGCAGCAGAAGACCACACCGGCTGCCACTCCTTTCAGCTAAGAACAGGAAACTGAGGCTACAATTTGCACAAGCTCATCGAAATTGGACAATTGAAGATTGGAAAAATGTTGCCTGGTCTGATGAGTCTCGATTTCTGCTGCGACATTCGGATGGTAGGGTCAGAATTTGGCGTCAACAACATGAAAGCATGGATCCATCCTGCCTTGTATCAACGGTTCAGGCTGGTGGTGGTGGTGTCATGGTGTGGGGAATATTTTCTTGGCACTCTTTGGGCCCCTTGGTACCAATTGAGCATCGTTGCAACGCCAAAGCCTACCTGAGTATTGTTGCTGACTATGTCCATCCCTTTATGACCACAATGTACCCAACATCTGATGGCTACTTTCAGCAGGATAATGCGCCATGTCATAAAGCTGGAATCATCTCAGACTGGTTTCTTGAACATGACAATGAGTTCACTGTACTCCAATGGCCTCCACAGTCACCAGATCTCAATCCAATAGAGCATCTTTGGGATGTGGTGGAACGGGAGATTCGCATCATGGATGTGCAGCCGACAAATCTGCGGCAACTGTGTGATGCCATCATGTCAATATGGACCAAAATCTCTGAGGAATGCTTCCAGCACCTTGTTGAATCTATGCCACGAAGAATTGAGGCAGTTCTGAAGGCAAAAGGGGGTCCAACCCGTTACTAGCATGGTGTACCAAATAAAGTGGCCGGTGAGTGTATACCAGGAAATATTCCTTACCTTGTCACTGTCAGTAGCTTGTTCTTCACTTTCATTGTTGCATCTGGCTTCTCAGGATTATCAGTTTTGTGAACATTGGTAATCTCGTAATTGATTCCATGAAAAAATTGCCCTTGAAAAGTAAAATATTCCAAAAAGGTTTACCAGTGAGCAAAATCACAGAAGATACTTACTCCTTACTAATTCCTCTCTGTCACAAATGTATCTTGTATATCTGAGCAGAGGAGACAACTTGTAATTTGTAAGCATTATAAGGTCACATTTACTGAAATCAAAAGCTATTTCAACCAAAAATATCTTAATTGCCAAGTTACATGTTAACACAGGAACCCTTTTTTTTTAAAATCACCTTCACAATTCTTGCATCCCTTGAGCTTGTGAGCCTTTGGATAGTTTCTGCTTGAATTTCTTCCAAAGCTGCTGTTTTGATGTGAACTGCCTCCCACCCTCATAGATCTATTGCTTTATGATACTCCAAAGGTTCTCAATAGGTCAGGGAGGATGATTGTTCAAACCATGAGTTTCTCTCCTTTTATAACCATAGCAGCCAATGACCGCCATAGCAACCAATGAGATATTCCTTGATACATGAGATGGTGCATTGCCATGTATGAAGATGGTTTTGCTAAGGAAGGCACAGTTCTTTTTGTTCCAGGGAAGAAAGTGTTCAGATAAAAAGTCGATCTACTTTGCACAGTTAATTTTCATACCTTCAAGGACCCTAAAGTGGTATACCAGCTGATTCCACCCAAAAACATGACTCCACTACCTCCTTGCTGATGTCACAGCCTTGTTGGGACATGGTGGCCATCTGTTAGGAGTATTTAGGTTCATTGCTTTCTTTCCTGGTTGATTAGTCTGTCCTCCCATTTGCACCTGGGAGGAGTGGTCTCTACTCTGTATTTAAACCCATGCCTCCCATGGTTCTGTGCTGAGTGTCGCTTTTACAGAGCTAGGCCTTAGCAGGAGGAGTAGGTGGTGTTCTGGGATAGAGGAAGTTCCGTGGTTGGTTTTTGGGAGGTTTGGGTGAACGAGTTGGTTTGTGTGTTTTCCCTTCTGTGTTCACCAATCCTCCCTCTGTGTATAATTGACTGTGAGAGTGAATTGCCTTATCCTTTGATTTCTACTCAGTTTCCCTGTGTTTGTTTCCTAGTGTATGGTTCCTTCCCATATTGGTTTGGGGGAATCCTTTCCCACATTTTTCCTGTGTGCTGCTTGTGTTGTTAGTCAGCGCACACCCTTGTCAGTCCCTGTCAGTAGCAGCTTCACTTGTTCGTTAGGGGTGACCCCCTTTAGTCTCCAGTCCCTAGAGATCTTATAGGGCATTCCTTCTCCCACTTCCCTCTAGGCCTACGGTGTCAGTGAGAGAGGAGCTGTCGGGGTCAGGCTTAGCCTGAGAACAGCCGACCAACACCCGTGAGGCAGGGACCGGGTTAGCTAGTGGGAGTAGTGCAGGGCGAGATTTCCTACTGGTATTCCTTAGCCCCGTTGCAGCTATCTGGACTGACATAACACCATCCACCAACCATCCACTACTTCATCCATCTGGACCATCCACGGTTTCATGGCACTTATGAGTAAACAAGGCTGTTTCAAAATTAGTCTTCATTAGAGATGAGCGAACACTGTTCGGATCAGCCGTTCCGAACAGCACGCTCCCATAGAAATGAATGGAAGCACCTGGCACGTACATTTTGCCGGCCGGTCGCCGTGCCAGGTGCTTCCATTCATTTCTATGGGAGCGTGCTGTTCGGAACGGCTGATCCGAACAGTGTTCGCTCATCTCTAGTCTTCATGCATGTATGGGCACATTGCAACCATTACTGATTGTTTAGGGGTGGCCAAATAGTTGGTTTTATGCAAAAATTCAATCCTTTGGAGGATCCTACACCTTAAGGTTCGTGGGACTCTAAAGGCAACAGCAGTTTCAAATAACTGTTTGCTGCTTTGTAATGGTATTTTATCCGGTGTCTGATAGAAAACTATTATGCCTTTATCTGCCTGAACCCATCTGTGCTCTGAATCAGCCATAAAAGTCTTCATAGTACGATGATCATGTTTAAGTTTTTGTGAAATATCTAATGTTTTAAGAACGTTTCCAAGGCATTGCACTAGTTGATGCTTTTAGGCAGCAAAGATCATTTCTTTCTTTCTTCCCTTCCTTCCCATATTGCTTGAAACCTGCAGGTTCCTTAATAATGTGGAATATCTTTGCACATTATGCTGCTTTTTTTTTGAGCCAAAGGCAAAGGTGGCTACAAAGGGAATGGGAGATATATAAGAAGCTCTTACTCTTCAACCGTCTGCTCAATCCACTTCTGGCTTTGGTTCAAAAAATCGCAACAAAATCTGCAACAAAAAGAGCTGCGTTTCCGCAGGTGTTTGAGATGGATTTCCAAAGAGCCCTAAAACACCATACATGAGTTTAATTGAAAATATTAATAAAAAATGACATCTGATTTGCATAATAACTTGGAACGTGGTGTATGTAACAATAAAAATTGTAAGATTCTCTATTTTATAATTAAAATATAAGTGATTGTATGAGAGTATTACACTGAGAATTATATCACTATATAATACAATAATAAAAGGTTACCTAGCAGTCCATGGACTCCTTCAGAAAATGTATGGTCATCCAAAGTGTAAAATCCTAAGAAATCCCTGTGGAGACGGTGACCTTTCCAAACTTCATGCAGAATGATTACAAAAGTTGCTCCTTCTCCAAATGAAAAGGTCACGTCACTTCTTTTGTTGACTACCAGATTAAACCTGGAGGAGAATAAGATGAACAGACCTTCATAGTAGGCCGATCATTGCAGTGGACCAGGTGACTTTTCTATGAAGTTCCCAGGTATGAATTTATTTTGTGGCCGGTCGTAACTTTCTGGAACCGAATCGCCACTGACCAGCTGATCACTGCACCAGTCTACTATTACTAGTTCAAATGAATTATACATGTCTTACCCATCCTTGCTTATAGACTTTGTTTTCTCCCATGAGAAGGTTTTTCTGTCTTTATGGTTCAGGATTGTGATTTTCTCCGTGGTCACCTCAATTCTTATCTTCATCTCTCTGTGTATAATCCCAAATCTTCCAAAATAAGTTTCATTTGATATGACATTGTCAACTTTCTTGTTTCCAATAAGTTCCCCATTGACTGCAATACCTAAATGAAGCAGAAGCTACTGACATCAGGATACTTTAGTACAATGGTGGTCAACGTAGCACTTCTATAGGAGACTCTGCTATGACACTTGATTCCATTTGAGGAGCCCACATTACATTTAGTGCTGTGTATCCCCAGAATATAAGTGGTTGCAAATTCATTCCCGTTCTAATTTATAATCAATGGGAATGCCAGAGATTGAAGTCCTGGATCAAACGGAGTCCCAGGGCTACCATCAGGGCATTGACTAGTACTGGTCAAAGAGGTTCTGTTCCTCTCATTAAAACATGTGTTACGATCATAACTTTGCTTTACGTGCTAACATATACTCTGTTCTCCTGAATGATTTTCTAAACTAATTTATGACCAAATCAAAGTTTAATTTGGTCATAAATCATCTTATAAGATTATTCAGGAGAGGGGAGAAGGGGGCTAAATCAAGACAAGCCTGTCTGATGGATTTCATAGCGATTAGCTTGCTATGAGTGGGGCAAAATTTTAACCAAAACCTATTATAAAAATGTTTTTGTAGGCCAAAATACATGCAATAAAATAACAGATACAATACAATAAAAGATTTAAAGGTGCCTATAGTCTAAGTGTTCGGTGGCAAGTTCTATAACATACCTAGTTCTTTATCCTCGATAAGATTTAGGATCACACCTGGCTCCTCCTGAATATTGAAGCACAGTGTGTCATTCTTTTGTGGAACATTTATCACGAAATGAGGGTCCGAATCCACTGTTAATAGAAGGAAATAAGGCAGGTAATGATTATCCAGATATACAAGTCATTGTTGGGAAAAATAAATGTATAGAAAGCACAGTAAAAAGACTGCGCTGAAGAATATGAGCCCTTACTGTCCAACATAAGAAAGATGTATCAGAAGTCATTATTAGGTTATTCCCATCTAAGCAATGTGCACTGTCCGCTTTCCCGGCATATGCCTCAGTGCTGGAGATATCAATGCCGTTAATTTCAGCACTGATATCTCTCCATTGTCAGAAGGGCGGGACTTACAGTGTCATCTCTGGGCTGTGAGGAATATCCCCCCTAACTATTTTCTTTCACAACCTTGTACTGCCAAGGAACGCCCAATCTGACAATACAAGTCTATGGAAGAGTACAGTCAGGGAGACGTTCCTTACAGCCCAGCAATGACCCTAGGCTGTAAGGCCTGCAATTCTGACAGTGGGGAGATATTGATGCCAAATTTAATGTCACCGATATCTCCAGCACCAGGCCACATATTGGGAAAGCTGATGCTGCGTTGAATCCAGCAGACTGTCGGCTTTCTAACAGTAAAGTCATGGCCAAAAGTTTTGAGAATGATACAAATATTAATTTTTACAAAGTCTACTGCTTCAGTTTTTCTAATGGCAATTTGCATATACTCCAGAATGTTATAAAGAGTGATCAGCTTAACAGCAATTACTTGCAAAGTCAATATTTGCCTAGAAAATGAACTTTATCCCCCAAAACACATTTCAACATCATTGCAGCCCTGCCTTAAAAGGACCAGCTAACATCATTTCAGTGATTGCTCCATTAACACAGGTGTGGGTGTTGATGAGGACAGGGCTGGTGATCAATCTGTCATGATTAAGTAATAATGACACCACTGGACGCTTTAAAAGGAGGCTGGTGCTTGGCATCATTGTTTCTCTTCTGTTAACCATGGTTATCTCTAAAGAAACACGTGCAGTCATCATTGCACTGCACAAAAATGACCTAACAGGGAAGAGTATCGCAGCTAGAAAGATTGCACCTCAGTCAACAATCTATCGCATCATCAAGAACTTCAAGGAGAGAGGTTCCATTGTTGGCAAAAAGGCTCCAGGGCACCCAAGAAAGACCAGCAAGCGCCAGGACCGTCTCTTAAAAGTGTTTCAGCTGCGGGATCGGACTACCAGCAGTGCAGAGCTTGCTCAGGAATGGCAGCAGGCAGGTGTGAGTGCATCTGCATGCACTGTGAGGCGGAGACTCTTGGAGCAAGGCCTGGTCTCAAGGAGGGCAGCAAAGAAGCCACTTCTCTCCAGAAAAAAACATCAGGGACAGACTGATATTCTGCAAAAGGTATAGGGAGTGGACTGCTGAGGACTGGGGTAAAGTCATTTTCTCTGATTAATCCCCTTTTCGATTGTTTGGGACATCTGGAAAACAGCTGATTCGGAGAAGACGAGGTGAGCGCTACCACCAGTCTTGTCTCATGCCAACTGTAAAGCATCCTGAAACCATTCATGTGTGTGGTTGCTTCTCAGCCAAGGGAATCGGCTCTCTCACAGTCTTGCCTAAAAACACAGCCATGAATAAAGAATGGTACCAAAATGTCCTCCAAGATCAACTTCTCCCAACCGTCCAAGAGCAGTTTGGCGATCAACAATGCCTTTTCCAGCATGATGGAGCACCTTGCCATAAAGAAAAGGTGATAACTAAATGGTTCAGGGAACAAAACAGAGATTTTGGGTCCATGGCCTGGAAACTCCCCAGATCTTAATCCCATTGAGAACTTGTGGTCAATCATCAAGAGATGGGTGGACAAACAAAAACCTACAAATTCTGACAAAATGCAAGCATTGATTGTGCAAGAATGGACTGCTATCAGTCAGGATTTGGTCCAGAAGTTGATTGAGAGCATGCCAGGGAGAATTGCAGAGGTCCTGAAGAAGAAGGGTCAACACTGCAAATATGGACTTGCTGCATTAACTCATTCTAACTGTCAATATAAGCTTTTATTACTCATAATATTATTGCAATTATATTTCTGTATGTGATAAAAACATCTGACAAACACACATAAAAACCAGAGGGCAGCAGATCATGTGAAAATATAAGATTTGTGTCATTCTCAAAACTTTTGGCCATGACTGTATATAAAACCACACATTGATAACGACATGGTAGGTCCTCTTTAAGTTCCAGTCCCTAAGGCAGGACTTACAAGATCAGCCAAGAAGTGTTGCTATACGCTCTTCATACAGGTGAACAGCAATTACAAAAACAGAATAGTACATTTTTTATACTATTTAAGTAACCGTGAAGCTACAGAATATGTGCAGCTCAGCTGTGCTACGCTGTTTCCACAACCCCCATTCACTATTATGGGAGTTACAGAAACAGCATAAAGCAGCACTGACCAGCTTTTCACATAAATCCCACTTTAGGAGGTTGGATTTATGAGCATTTACTCCCATGTCAGCAGAGATTTACAAAGACAAGAAAAATTCTTTCAGTGATTAAGATTAAAGAATACCTACCATAAACTGAAGGGTAATATTGACTTGAGTAAGCTAGGGGGGGAAAAAGAGCATTCATGAAAATCAATTTCTTACAGTGATATTTCTGCCTTTGATGAGCAATTGTTATTATAGAAAATATAACATTTTCTTTATCTCGGACCCATATGGTCAACATTGTCCCATATAGAACTCACAATCCAAATTCCCTATCAATATGTCTTTGGAGTGTGGGAGGAAATCCACCCAAACATGGAGAGAACACACAAACTTTTTGCAGATGTCCTTAGCTGGATCTGAATCCAGGACTCTAGCACTGCAAGGCTACAATGCTAACCACTGAGCCACCGTGCTGCCCGTACACAGTATAATGCTCTCTAGCGCCGAGTCTGCACAAGATATCGAGCCAGGATACTGCCACTGAGCTCCCATTCCCAAATTATACAGTCATCATAGAAGATAATAAAGAAAGAAACTAGTTCACATACATATAACAATGATTGAAAGTTATAGACAATCCAAGTTGGTATTACAGACAAGTAAAATACATGCTGCATTACAGTTTCTTAAAATATAAAGAATATCTTACTTACACTGACTTATTTGATTATATGATGGATACTGATTTTGCCCTGCTAAGAAAAACATAAGAAATATTAAATGATGTACCGCATTTAAAGAGATAGAGTTTTATATTTATGTACCGTATATACTCGAATATAAGCCGAGGTCCCTAATTTTACCACAAAAAACTGGGAAAACTTATTGACTCAAGTATAAACCGAGGGGGGGAAATGTAGCAGATACTGGAAAATTTCAAAAATTAAAATGGTTTTTGGGTGCTGGGAAAGGGGGAATATAGGGTATCTGCAGTGCTCCTATTAACCCCTTCCCGACGGAACAGGAGCACTGCAGGTACCCTATATTCAGTAGACCGGGCACTTCCAGACACAGGGATACCTAATGTGTATGTGTTTCACAGTCATTTTCTACTTTTGTATGTATTCTAGGGAAAGGAGAGATTTAGAACTTTTATTTTTTTATTTTTTAAAGTTTCTTTTTTTCCCACTATTTTGTGGGAGATTCTATACATTGATATTGCGGCTGGTCATAGACCAGCACAAAAACTGTGCTGAAAAATTCAGCTTATACTCGAGTATGTAGCAAATAAACAAAAAAAAAGTTTACAAATGTTTCAACTCTATGATCATTCATTTGTCTCATTGCCACAATCACTGGGTTCCCCACAAGACCTATCATTGTAGAATAGTTTGCCAAATCAAACATCTTATATAATGTTCTCAACAGGTGGATTTTATCAGGTCATACAAGGCATTGCTGCTGGACAGGTAAAAGTCTTAGACCTCTAGGAGGACATATTATGTAAGAAAATAAAAATCTAAAAGTGTTAGTAAAAAGATTTTAATTTCAAGTTTCAAGTTCATCCACCCCATCACTAACCCAAACTGTGTCCATAGCCCATCCTGAGCTTGTAAGGCCTTACATACTATACATACTATATAATATATATATATATATATATATATATATATGAAAGTGACCAAAAATAAATTGGGGAATGTTCACACGGTGGGAAATGAAGCGGAATTCCTTTTCCACCACCGATATTTTTGCCTGCGGTCTAGCCATAATGGGGTGTATCGGTATTCTCTTACAGTTTCCCACTGCTGACTAATCCCAGATGAATGGGTCTAATCAGCAGGCAGTCTCGAGCCACAGACTCTGTGGCAGAATCAGCCACGGAATCCACAGTAAAATTGAGCAGGAGGTGGATTATGGTTGGCATCTGCCCTGGATTTAGTGTGAAATCCACCCCCAAATCCGTGGCAAATTCCGCAGTTGAACATACCCTTAGGTGCAATTGTGCACTGCATCTCCACTGAGCTCAATAGTACAGTAATGGAAACTCAACTTCTGTTCAGCAGTCTAATAGGGTTAAATAGAGAGTCAGCAAACAGTGGAGATAAGTGCGAGTTCCAACACTCAGACCCGTCACTTCACCCCATCTAGCAGTTATCACTAGAGATGAGTGAACACTAAAATGTTCGAGGTTCGAAATTCGATTCGAACAGCCGCTCAATGTTCGTGTGTTCGAACGGGTTTCGAACCCCATTATAGTCTATGGGGAACATATACTCGTTAAGGGGGAAACCCAAATCCGTGTCTGGAGGGTCACCAAGTCCACTATGACACCACAGGAAATGATGCCAACACCTCTGGAATACAACTGGGACAGCAGGGGAAGCATGTCTGGGGGCATCTAACACACCAAAGACCCTCTATTACCCCAACATCACAGCCTAACAACTACACACTTTACACACTCAATACCACCTCTCTGACAGTAGGAAAACACCTTGAAACATGTGTATTTGGCACTTGCAGTGAGGAGAGCTTGTCACCAGCAGTGAATTTGGCCCTTGTAGTAAGTTGAGGTTGGCACCAACATTTGTTTTGAAAATCAGGGTGGATTGAGCCTCTAACCAGCAGAGTTTGGGCCAATTCATGGTGGAGGGAGCCTCTAAAAACCTCAGTTTGGACCAATTCATGGTGGAGGGAGCCTCTAAAAACCCCAGTTTGGACCAATTCATGGTGGAGGAAGCCTCTAAAAACCCCAGTTTGGACCAATTCATGGTGGAGGGAGCCTCTAAAAACCCCAGTTTGGACCAATTCATGGTGGAGGGAGCCTCTAACCAGCCCAGTTTGGACCAATTAATGGTGGAGGGAGCCTCTAAACAGCCAAGTTTTGGGAAATTCATGGTGGAGGGAGCCTCTAAAAAACCCAGTTTAGACCAATTCATGGTGGAGGGAGCCTCTAAACAGCCCAGTTTGGGCAAATTCATGGTGGAGGGAGCCTCTAAAAACCCCAGTTTGGACCAATTCATGGTGGAGGGAGCCTCTAAAAAACCCAGTTTGGACCAATTCATGGTGGAGGGAGCCTCTAAACAGCCCAGTTTGGGCAAATTCATGGTGGAGGGAGCCTCTAAAAACCCCAATTTGGACCAATTCATGGTGGAGGGAGCCTCTAAACAGCCCAGTTTGGGCAAATTCATGGTGGAGGGAGCCTCTAAAAACCCCAGTTTGGACCAATTCATGGTGGAGGGAGCCTCTAAAAAACCCAGTTTGGACCAATTCATGGTGGAGGGAGCCTCTAACCAGCCCAGTTTGGACCAATTCATGGTGGAGGGAGCCTCTAAACAGCCAAGTTTTGGGAAATTCATGGTGGAGGGAGCCTCTAAAAAACCCAGTTTGGACCAATTCATGGTGGAGGGAGCCTCTAAACAGCCCAGTTTGGGCAAATTCATGGTGGAGGGAGCCTCTAAAAACCCCAGTTTGGACCAATTCATGGTGGAGGGAGCCTCTAAAAACCCCAGTTTGGACCAATTCATGGTGGAGGAAGCCTCTAAAAACCCCAGTTTGGACCAATTCATGGTGGAGGGAGCCTCTAAAAACCCCAGTTTGGACCAATTCATGGTGGAGGGAGCCTCTAACCAGCCCAGTTTGGACCAATTAATGGTGGAGGGAGCCTCTAAACAGCCAAGTTTTGGGAAATTCATGGTGGAGGAAGCCTCTAAAAAACCCAGTTTGGACCAATTCATGATGGAGGGAGCCTCTAAACAGCCCAGTTTGGGCAAATTCATGGTGGAGGGAGCCTCTAAAAACCCCAGTTTGGACCAATTCATGGTGGAGGGAGCCTCTAAAAACCCCAGTTTGGACCAATTCATGGTGGAGGGAGCCTCTAAAAACCCCAGTTTGGACCAATTCATGGTGGAGGGAGCCTCTAAAAACCCCAGTTTGGACCAATTCATGGTGGAGGGAGCCTCTAAAAACCCCAGTTTGGACCAATTCATGGTGGAGGGAGCCTCTAAAAAACCCAATTTGGACCAATTCATGGTGGAGGGAGCCTCTAAACAGCCCAGTTTGGGCAAATTCATGGTGGAGGGAGCCTCTAAAACCCCCAGTTTGGACCAATTCATGGTGGAGGGAGCCTCTAACCAGCAGAGTTGTGGGAAAGCAGGGTGGAGGGAGCCTCTAACGAGGAGAGTTGGGGGAAATCAGGGTGGAGGGAGCCTCTAACCAGCAGAGTTGGTGGAAATCAGGGTGGAGGGAGCCTCTAACCAGCAGAGTTGATGGAAATCAGGGTGGAGGGAGCCTCTAACCAGCCCAGTTTGGGCAAATTCATGGTGGAGGGAGCCTCTAACCAGCAGAGTTGTGGGAAAGCAGGGTGGAGGGAGCCTCTAACCAGCAGAGTTGGGGGAAATCAGGGTGGAGGGAGCCTCTAACCAGCAGAGTTGGTGGAAATCAGGGTGGAGGGAGCCTCTAACCAGCAGAGTTGTGGGAAAGCAGGGTGGAGGGAGCCTCTAACCAGCAGAGTTGGGGGAAATCAGGGTGGAGGGAGCCTCTAACCAGAAGAGTTGGTGGAAATCAGGGTGGAGGGAGCCTCTAACCAGCCCAGTTTGGGCAAATTCATGGTGGAGGGAGCCTCTAACCAGCAGAGTTGTGGGAAAGCAGGGTGGAGGGAGCCTCTAACCAGCAGAGTTGGGGGAAATCAGGGTGGAGGGAGCCTCTAACCAGCAGAGTTGGTGGAAATCAGGGTGGAGGGAGCCTCTAACCAGCAGAGTTGTGGGAAAGCAGGGTGGAGGGAGCCTGTAACCAGCAGAGTTGTGGGAAAGCAGGGTGGAGGGAGCCTCTAACCAGCAGAGTTGTGGGAAAGCAGGGTGGAGGGAGCCTCTAACCAGCAGAGTTGGTGGAAATCAGGGTGGAGGGAGCCTCTAACCAGCAGAGTTGGTGGAAATCAGGGTGGAGGGAGCCTCTAACCAGCCCAGTTTGGGCAAATTCATGGTGGAGGGAGCCTCTAACCAGCAGAGTTGTGGGAAAGCAGGGTGGAGGGAGCCTCTAACCAGCAGAGTTGGGGGAAATCAGGGTGGAGGGAGCCTCTAACCAGCAGAGTTGTGGGAAAGCAGGGTGGAGGGAGCCTCTAACCAGCAGAGTTGGGGGAAATCAGGGTGGAGGGAGCCTCTAACCAGAAGAGTTGGTGGAAATCAGGGTGGAGGGAGCCTCTAACCAGCCCAGTTTGGGCAAATTCATGGTGGAGGGAGCCTCTAACCAGCAGAGTTGTGGGAAAGCAGGGTGGAGGGAGCCTCTAACCAGCAGAGTTGGGGGAAATCAGGGTGGAGGGAGCCTCTAACCAGCAGAGTTGGTGGAAATCAGGGTGGAGGGAGCCTCTAACCAGCAGAGTTGTGGGAAAGCAGGGTGGAGGGAGCCTCTAACCAGCAGAGTTGTGGGAAAGCAGGGTGGAGGGAGCCTCTAACCAGCAGAGTTGTGGGAAAGCAGGGTGGAGGGAGCCTCTAACC
Source organism: Leptodactylus fuscus (assembly GCF_031893055.1). Taxonomy (NCBI): domain Eukaryota; kingdom Metazoa; phylum Chordata; class Amphibia; order Anura; family Leptodactylidae; genus Leptodactylus; species Leptodactylus fuscus. The sequence goes on from NC_134273.1 coordinate 36,848,962, forward strand.
AGCAGAGTTGTGGGAAAGCAGGGTGGAGGGAGCCTCTAACCAGCAGAGTTGTGGGAAAGCAGGGTGGAGGGAGCCTCTAACCAGCAGAGTTGTGGGAAAGCAGGGTGGAGGGAGCCTCTAACCAGCAGAGTTGGTGGAAATCAGGGTGGAGGGAGCCTCTAACCAGCAGAGTTGGGGGAAATCAGGGTGGAGGGAGCCTAGTATTAGCAGAATTGTGCAACGCTTATGGTGGATGAGTATGAGGATGCGGAGGAATTGGAGAGGTTGAGTACAGACATGGAGTTTCATGTTGGGGTGCTTTACACAGGTGGGCACAAAAATGAAGGCTCTATCCAGTGGCGGTTCATTTTTATCAAAGTGAGCCGGTCGGCACTCTCAGCTGACAGACGGGTGCGCTTGTCAGTGATGATGCCACCGGCTGCACTGAACACCCTCTCAGATAGGACGCTGGCGGCAGGACAGGACAGCACCTCCAAGGCATATAGGGCAAGTTCAAGCCACAGGTCCAACTTCGACACCCAATACGTGTAGGGCGCAGAGGGGTCGGAGAGGACAGGGCTGTGGTCGGAAAGGTATTCCCGCAACATGCGCCTATACTTCTCACGCCTGGTGACACTAGGACCCTCCGTGGCGGCACTTTGGCGAGGGGGTGCCATCAAGGTGTCCCAGACCTTAGACAGTGTGCCCCTCGTTTGTGTGGACCGGTGAGAACTTGGTCGCCTACTGGAGGAACTGCCCTCCCTGCCGCCAACGTCACATGCTGGAAACATCTCCATCATATTCTGCACCAATTGCCTGTGGCAAGCATTGATGCGATTGGCCCTCCCCTCTACCGGAATAAAAGACGAGATGTTGTTTTTATACCGGGGGTCAAGGATAGCAAAGATCCAGTACTGGTTGTCCTCCATGATTTTGACAATACGCTTGTCGGTTGTAAAGCACCCCAACATGAACTCAGCCATGTCTGCCACAGTGTTAGTTGGCATGACTCCTCTGGCCCCACCGGAAAGTTCAATCTCCATTTCCTCCTCATCCTCCATGTCTACCCATCCGCGCTGCAACAATGGGACGATTCGAAGTTGCCCGGAAGCCTCCTGTATCACCATCACATCATCGGACAACTCTTCTTCCTCCTCCTCCTCCTCCTCCTCCTCCTCCTCCATTAAACGCGATGAAGCAGACAGATGTGTGGACCTACTCTCCAGCTGTGACGGATCGGATGCTATCCCTGACTCCTCTGTGAGATCTGAGTTATCCCTGATGTCAATCAGGGATTCTCTCAGAACACACAAGAGCGGGATTGTAAGGCTCACCATCGCATCCTCAGAGCTCACCCTCCTTGTGGACTCCTCAAACACCCGTAGGATGTCACAAAGGTCTCTCATCCATGGCCACTCATGGATGTGAAACTGAGGCAGCTGACTTTGTGGCACCCTAGGGTTTTGTAGCTGGTATTCCATCAAAGGTCTCTGCTGCTCAACCACTCTATTCAACATCTGAAACGTTGAGTTCCAGCGTGTGGGGACGTCGCACAAAAGCCGGTGTTGTGGCACATGCAGGCATTGCTGGAGAGATTTTAAGCTAGCAGCGGCTACTGTCGACTTGCGAAAGTGGGCGCACATGCGCCGCACTTTCACCAGTAGCTCTGGAACATTGGGGTAGCTCTTTAGGAAACGTTGCACCACTAGGTTGAAGACGTGGGCCAGGCATGGAACATGTTGGAGTCCGGCAAGCTCCAGAGCTGCTACCAGGTTCTGGCCGTTATCACAAACGACCATGCCTGGGCCCAGGTGCAGCGGCTCAAACCATATTGCCGTCTCATCGAGGAGGGCATCCCTCACCTCGGAGGCAGTGTGCTGTCTGTCCCCCAAGCTGATCAGCTTCAGCACAGCCTGCTGACGTCTACCAACGCCAGTGCTGCAACGTTTCCAACTCGTAGCTGGGGTCAATCTAACAGCGGAGGAGGAGGCGGTGGCGGAGGAGGAGGCGGTGGAGGAGGAGGAGGAGGGGGGTGTTCTTCTCGTGTCCCTGCCAGGAATGTTAGGCGGGGAGACGAGGTACACCGGGCCAGTTTGGGAAGCAGTCCCAGCCTCAACTACATTCACCCAGTGTGCCGTCAGTGAAATATAGCGTCCCTGTCCGCATGCACTTGTCCACGCGTCGGTGGTCAAGTGGACCTTTGTGCAAAGCGCGGAACTAAGGGCCCGCCTGATGTTGAGTGACACGTGCTGGTGCAAGGCGGGGACGGCACACCGGGAGTAGTGACGGCTAGGGACGGCATAGCGAGGTGCCGCAGTTGCCATCAGGTCCAGGAAGGCGGGAGTTTCAACAAGCCGGAACGCCAACATCTCCTGGGCCAGCAGTTTAGCGATGTTGGCGTTCAAGGCTTGCGCGTGTGGGTGGTTAGCAGTGTATTTCTGCCGCCGCTCCAATGTCTGAGAGATGGTGGGTTGTTGTAAAGAAGCGCCTGATGGTGCCTTTGATGGTGCAGGAGAAGGAGATAAGACAGGAACAGGGGAGGATGAGGAAGAAGTCAACAAAGTGGCGGAGGCAGATGAAGTGGTGTCCTGGCTCGTCCTCTGGAGTGCATCGCCAGCACAGTCAGCAGTGGCAGTGGCAGAGGCAGAGGCAGAGGCAGTGGCAGTGGCGTGAACGGCAGGCGGCCTTTGTCCTGCCGTTGCTGCCTGCCACTGATTCCAGTGCTTGGATTCCAAATGACGGTGCATTGAAGTGGTGGACAGGTTGCTCTTCTCAGAGCCCCTAATCAATTTCGAGAGGCAAATTGTGCAGACAACACTATATCTGTCCTCGGCGCATTCCTTGAAAAAACTCCACACCTTCGAGAAACGTGCCCTCGAGGTGGGAGTTTTTCGGGGCTGGGTACGAACTGGAACATCTTGGGAGATTCCGGGTGTGGCCTGGCTTCACCTAAGCTGCTGACCTCTGCCTCTGCCTCTAGCTACCCTTTTTGGTGCTGCACCTGCCTCAACATCCACACTACTTTCCCCGCTTGACATCCCCCCTGTCCAGGTCGGGTCAGTGTCCTCATCATCCACCACTTCCTCTTCCAACTCCTGTCTCATCTCCTCCTCCCGCACAATGCGCCGGTCAACTGGATGCCCTGACATCGATGAGGGTGGGTTGCTGGTCATCCACCACCAAATCGAACGGAGATGGAGGAGACTCTAGTGTTTGAGCATCTGGACACAGATGCTCCTCTGTTAGGTTCGTGGAATCGTGACGTGGAGAGGCAGGTTGAGGGACAATGAAAGGAGCGGAGAACAGCTCTGGGGAGCAGGGACAGTTGGGGTTATTGTTCTGTGAAGCTTGGGAATTTTGGGAGGAAGGAGGACAAGACTGTTGGGTAATAGGAGGAGAGGAGGCAGAGTCTGACTGGCTGCTGGACAATGTGCTGTAAGCATTCTCTGACAGCCATTGCAAGACCTGTTCCTGGTTCTCGGGCCTACTAAGGTTTGTACCCTGCAGTTTAGTTAATGTGGCAAGCAACCCTGGCACTGTGGAGTGGCGCAATGCTTGCTGCCCCACAGGAGTAGGCACGGGACGCCCTGTGGCTTCACTGCTACCTTGCTCCCCAGAACCATTCCCCCGACCTCGCCCACGGCCTCGTCCACGTCCCTTTCCGGGAGCCTTGCGCATTTTGAATTCCCAGTTAGAAATTGGCACTATATACCAGTAGCAAAAATTGTGGGTGCACGTAACCCCAATATATTCTTTGAATTCCCAGTCAGACAATGGCACTATATACCAGTAGCAAGAAATGAGGGTATTTGTAACCCCAATATATTCTTTGAATTCCCAGTCAGACAATGGCACTATATACCAGTAGCAAAAATTGTGGGTGCACGTAACCCCAATATATTCTTTGAATTACCAGTCAGAAACTGGCACTATATGGCAGTAGCAAGAAATGAGGGTATTTGTAACCCCAATATATTCTTTGAATTCCCAGTCAGACAATGGCACTATATACCAGTAGCAAGAAATGAGGGTATTTGTAACCCCAATATATTCTTTGAATTCCCAGTCAGACAATGGCACTATATACCAGTAGCAAGAAATGAGGGTATTTATAACCCCAATATATTCTTTGAATTCCCAGTCAGAAACTGGCACTATATGGCAGTAGCAAGAAATGAGGGTATTTATAACCCCAATATATTCTTTGAATTCCCAGTCAGACAATGGCACTATATACCAGTAGCAAGAAATGAGGGTATTTGTAACCCCAATATATTCTTTGAATTCCCAGTCAGACAATGGCACTATATACCAGTAGCAAGAAATGAGGGTATTTGTAACCCCAATATATTCTTTGAATTCCCAGTCAGACAATGGCACTATATACCAGTAGCAAGAAATGAGGGTATTTGTAACCCCAATATATTCTTTGAATTCCCAGTCAGACAATGGCACTATATACCAGTAGCAAAAATTGTGGGTGCACGTAACCCCAATATATTCTTTGAATTACCAGTCAGAAACTGGCACTATATGGCAGTAGCAAGAAATGAGGGTATTGGTAACCCCAATATATTCTTTGAATTCCCAGTCAGACAATGGCACTATATACCAGTAGCAAGAAATTAGGGTATTTGTAACCCCAATATATTCTTTGAATTCCCAGTCAGACAATGGCACTATATACCAGTAGCAAGAAATGAGGGTATTTGTAACCCCAATATATTCTTTGAATTCCCAGTCAGACAATGGCACTATATACCAGTAGCAAAAATTGTGGGTGCACGTAACCCCAATATATTCTTTGAATTACCAGTCAGAAACTGGCACTATATGGCAGTAGCAAGAAATGAGGGTATTTATAACCCCAATATATTCTTTGAATTCCCAGTCAGACAATGGCACTATATACCAGTAGCAAGAAATGAGGGTATTTGTAACCCCAATATATTCTTTGAATTCCCAGTCAGACAATGGCACTATATACCAGTAGCAAAAATTGTGGGTGCACGTAACCCCAATATATTCTTTGAATTACCAGTCAGAAACTGGCACTATATGGCAGTAGCAAGAAATGAGGGTATTTGTAACCCCAATATATTCTTTGAATTCCCAGTCAGACAATGGCACTATATACCAGTAGCAAGAAATGAGGGTATTTGTAACCCCAATATATTCTTTGAATTCCCAGTCAGACAATGGCACTATATACCAGTAGCAAGAAATGAGGGTATTTGTAACCCCAATATATTCTTTGAATTCCCAGTCAGACAATGGCACTATATACCAGTAGCAAAAATTGTGGGTGCACGTAACCCCAATATATTCTTTGAATTACCAGTCAGAAACTGGCACTATATGGCAGTAGCAAGAAATGAGGGTATTTGTAACCCCAATATATTCTTTGAATTCCCAGTCAGACAATGGCACTATATACCAGTAGCAAGAAATGAGGGTATTTGTAACGCCAATATATTCTTTGAATTCCCAGTCAGACAATGGCACTATATACCAGTAGCAAGAAATGAGGGTATTTATAACCCCAATATATTCTTTGAATTCCCAGTCAGAAACTGGCACTATATGGCAGTAGCAAGAAATGAGGGTATTTATAACCCCAATATATTCTTTGAATTCCCAGTCAGACAATGGCACTATATACCAGTAGCAAGAAATGAGGGTATTTGTAACCCCAATATATTCTTTGAATTCCCAGTCAGACAATGGCACTATATACCAGTAGCAAGAAATGAGGGTATTTGTAACCCCAATATATTCTTTGAATTCCCAGTCAGACAATGGCACTATATACCAGTAGCAAGAAATGAGGGTATTTGTAACCCCAATATATTCTTTGAATTCCCAGTCAGACAATGGCACTATATACCAGTAGCAAAAATTGTGGGTGCACGTAACCCCAATATATTCTTTGAATTACCAGTCAGAAACTGGCACTATATGGCAGTAGCAAGAAATGAGGGTATTTGTAACCCCAATATATTCTTTGAATTCCCAGTCAGACAATGGCACTATATACCAGTAGCAAGAAATGAGGGTATTTGTAACCCCAATATATTCTTTGAATTCCCAGTCAGACAATGGCACTATATACCAGTAGCAAGAAATGAGGGTATTTGTAACCCCAATATATTCTTTGAATTCCCAGTCAGACAATGGCACTATATACCAGTAGCAAAAATTGTGGGTGCACGTAACCCCAATATATTCTTTGAATTACCAGTCAGAAACTGGCACTATATGGCAGTAGCAAGAAATGAGGGTATTTGTAACCCCAATATATTCTTTGAATTCCCAGTCAGACAATGGCACTATATACCAGTAGCAAGAAATGAGGGTATTTATAACCCCAATATATTCTTTGAATTACCAGTCAGAAACTGGCACTATATGGCAGTAGCAAGAAATGAGGGTATTTATAACCCCAATATATTCTTTGAATTCCCAGTCAGACAATGGCACTATATACCAGTAGCAAGAAATGAGGGTATTTATAACCCCAATATATTCTTTGAATTCCCAGTCAGACAATGGCACTATATACCAGTAGCAAAAATTGTGGGTGCACGTAACCCCAATATATTCTTTGAATTCCCAGTCAGACAATGGCACTATATACCAGTAGCAAGAAATGAGGGTATTTGTAACCCCAATATATTCTTTGAATTCCCAGTCAGACAATGGCACTATATACCAGTAGCAAGAAATGAGGGTATTTGTAACCCCAATATATTCTTTGAATTCCCAGTCAGACAATGGCACTATATACCAGTAGCAAAAATTGTGGGTGCACGTAACCCCAATATATTCTTTGAATTACCAGTCAGAAACTGGCACTATATGGCAGTAGCAAGAAATGAGGGTATTTGTAACCCCAATATATTCTTTGAATTCCCAGTCAGACAATGGCACTATATACCAGTAGCAAGAAATGAGGGTATTTGTAACCCCAATATATTCTTTGAATTCCCAGTCAGACAATGGCACTATATACCAGTAGCAAGAAATGAGGGTATTTATAACCCCAATATATTCTTTGAATTCCCAGTCAGAAACTGGCACTATATGGCAGTAGCAAGAAATGAGGGTATTTATAACCCCAATATATTCTTTGAATTCCCAGTCAGACAATGGCACTATATACCAGTAGCAAGAAATGAGGGTATTTGTAACCCCAATATATTCTTTGAATTCCCAGTCAGACAATGGCACTATATACCAGTAGCAAGAAATGAGGGTATTTGTAACCCCAATATATTCTTTGAATTCCCAGTCAGACAATGGCACTATATACCAGTAGCAAGAAATGAGGGTATTTGTAACCCCAATATATTCTTTGAATTCCCAGTCAGACAATGGCACTATATACCAGTAGCAAAAATTGTGGGTGCACGTAACCCCAATATATTCTTTGAATTACCAGTCAGAAACTGGCACTATATGGCAGTAGCAAGAAATGAGGGTATTGGTAACCCCAATATATTCTTTGAATTCCCAGTCAGACAATGGCACTATATACCAGTAGCAAGAAATTAGGGTATTTGTAACCCCAATATATTCTTTGAATTCCCAGTCAGACAATGGCACTATATACCAGTAGCAAGAAATGAGGGTATTTGTAACCCCAATATATTCTTTGAATTCCCAGTCAGACAATGGCACTATATACCAGTAGCAAAAATTGTGGGTGCACGTAACCCCAATATATTCTTTGAATTACCAGTCAGAAACTGGCACTATATGGCAGTAGCAAGAAATGAGGGTATTTATAACCCCAATATATTCTTTGAATTCCCAGTCAGACAATGGCACTATATACCAGTAGCAAGAAATGAGGGTATTTGTAACCCCAATATATTCTTTGAATTCCCAGTCAGACAATGGCACTATATACCAGTAGCAAAAATTGTGGGTGCACGTAACCCCAATATATTCTTTGAATTACCAGTCAGAAACTGGCACTATATGGCAGTAGCAAGAAATGAGGGTATTTGTAACCCCAATATATTCTTTGAATTCCCAGTCAGACAATGGCACTATATACCAGTAGCAAGAAATGAGGGTATTTGTAACCCCAATATATTCTTTGAATTCCCAGTCAGACAATGGCACTATATACCAGTAGCAAGAAATGAGGGTATTTGTAACCCCAATATATTCTTTGAATTCCCAGTCAGACAATGGCACTATATACCAGTAGCAAAAATTGTGGGTGCACGTAACCCCAATATATTCTTTGAATTACCAGTCAGAAACTGGCACTATATGGCAGTAGCAAGAAATGAGGGTATTTGTAACCCCAATATATTCTTTGAATTCCCAGTCAGACAATGGCACTATATACCAGTAGCAAGAAATGAGGGTATTTGTAACCCCAATATATTCTTTGAATTCCCAGTCAGACAATGGCACTATATACCAGTAGCAAGAAATGAGGGTATTTATAACCCCAATATATTCTTTGAATTCCCAGTCAGAAACTGGCACTATATGGCAGTAGCAAGAAATGAGGGTATTTATAACCCCAATATATTCTTTGAATTCCCAGTCAGACAATGGCACTATATACCAGTAGCAAGAAATGAGGGTATTTGTAACCCCAATATATTCTTTGAATTCCCAGTCAGACAATGGCACTATATACCAGTAGCAAGAAATGAGGGTATTTGTAACCCCAATATATTCTTTGAATTCCCAGTCAGACAATGGCACTATATACCAGTAGCAAGAAATGAGGGTATTTGTAACCCCAATATATTCTTTGAATTCCCAGTCAGACAATGGCACTATATACCAGTAGCAAAAATTGTGGGTGCACGTAACCCCAATATATTCTTTGAATTACCAGTCAGAAACTGGCACTATATGGCAGTAGCAAGAAATGAGGGTATTTGTAACCCCAATATATTCTTTGAATTCCCAGTCAGACAATGGCACTATATACCAGTAGCAAGAAATGAGGGTATTTGTAACCCCAATATATTCTTTGAATTCCCAGTCAGACAATGGCACTATATACCAGTAGCAAGAAATGAGGGTATTTGTAACCCCAATATATTCTTTGAATTCCCAGTCAGACAATGGCACTATATACCAGTAGCAAAAATTGTGGGTGCACGTAACCCCAATATATTCTTTGAATTACCAGTCAGAAACTGGCACTATATGGCAGTAGCAAGAAATGAGGGTATTTGTAACCCCAATATATTCTTTGAATTCCCAGTCAGACAATGGCACTATATACCAGTAGCAAGAAATGAGGGTATTTATAACCCCAATATATTCTTTGAATTACCAGTCAGAAACTGGCACTATATGGCAGTAGCAAGAAATGAGGGTATTTATAACCCCAATATATTCTTTGAATTCCCAGTCAGACAATGGCACTATATACCAGTAGCAAGAAATGAGGGTATTTATAACCCCAATATATTCTTTGAATTCCCAGTCAGACAATGGCACTATATACCAGTAGCAAAAATTGTGGGTGCACGTAACCCCAATATATTCTTTGAATTCCCAGTCAGACAATGGCACTATATGGCAGTAGCAAGAAATGAGGGTATTTATAACCCCAATATATTCTTTGAATTACCAGTCAGAAACTGGCACTATATGGCAGTAGCAAGAAATGAGGGTATTTGTAACCCCAATATATTCTTTGAATTCCCAGTCAGACAATGGCACTATATACCAGTAGCAAGAAATGAGGGTATTTGTAACCCCAATATATTCTTTGAATTCCCAGTCAGACAATGGCACTATATACCAGTAGCAAGAAATGAGGGTATTTGTAACCCCAATATATTCTTTGAATTCCCAGTCAGACAATGGCACTATATACCAGTAGCAAAAATTGTGGGTGCACGTAACCCCAATATATTCTTTGAATTACCAGTCAGAAACTGGCACTATATGGCAGTAGCAAGAAATGAGGGTATTTGTAACCCCAATATATTCTTTGAATTCCCAGTCAGACAATGGCACTATATACCAGTAGCAAGAAATGAGGGTATTTATAACCCCAATATATTCTTTGAATTACCAGTCAGAAACTGGCACTATATGGCAGTAGCAAGAAATGAGGGTATTTATAACCCCAATATATTCTTTGAATTCCCAGTCAGACAATGGCACTATATACCAGTAGCAAGAAATGAGGGTATTTGTAACCCCAATATATTCTTTGAATTCCCAGTCAGACAATGGCACTATATACCAGTAGCAAGAAATGAGGGTATTTGTAACCCCAATATATTCTTTGAATTCCCAGTCAGACAATGGCACTATATACCAGTAGCAAAAATTGTGGGTGCACGTAACCCCAATATATTCTTTGAATTACCAGTCAGAAACTGGCACTATATGGCAGTAGCAAGAAATGAGGGTATTTGTAACCCCAATATATTCTTTGAATTCCCAGTCAGACAATGGCACTATATACCAGTAGCAAGAAATGAGGGTATTTATAACCCCAATATATTCTTTGAATTACCAGTCAGAAACTGGCACTATATGGCAGTAGCAAGAAATGAGGGTATTTATAACCCCAATATATTCTTTGAATTCCCAGTCAGACAATGGCACTATATACCAGTAGCAAGAAATGAGGGTATTTATAACCCCAATATATTCTTTGAATTCCCAGTCAGACAATGGCACTATATACCAGTAGCAAAAATTGTGGGTGCACGTAACCCCAATATATTCTTTGAATTCCCAGTCAGACAATGGCACTATATGGCAGTAGCAAGAAATGAGGGTATTTATAACCCCAATATATTCTTTGAATTACCAGTCAGAAACTGGCACTATATGGCAGTAGCAAGAAATGAGGGTATTTGTAACCCCAATATATTCTTTGAATTCCCAGTCAGACAATGGCACTATATACCAGTAGCAAGAAATGAGGGTATTTGTAACCCCAATATATTCTTTGAATTCCCAGTCAGACAATGGCACTATATACCAGTAGCAAGAAATGAGGGTATTTGTAACCCCAATATATTCTTTGAATTCCCAGTCAGACAATGGCACTATATACCAGTAGCAAAAATTGTGGGTGCACGTAACCCCAATATATTCTTTGAATTACCAGTCAGAAACTGGCACTATATGGCAGTAGCAAGAAATGAGGGTATTTGTAACCCCAATATATTCTTTGAATTCCCAGTCAGACAATGGCACTATATACCAGTAGCAAGAAATGAGGGTATTTATAACCCCAATATATTCTTTGAATTACCAGTCAGAAACTGGCACTATATGGCAGTAGCAAGAAATGAGGGTATTTATAACCCCAATATATTCTTTGAATTCCCAGTCAGACAATGGCACTATATACCAGTAGCAAGAAATGAGGGTATTTATAACCCCAATATATTCTTTGAATTCCCAGTCAGACAATGGCACTATATACCAGTAGCAAAAATTGTGGGTGCACGTAACCCCAATATATTCTTTGAATTCCCAGTCAGACAATGGCACTATATACCAGTAGCGAGAAATGAGGGTATTTGTAACCCCAATATATTCTTTGAATTCCCAGTCAGACAATGGCACTATATACCAGTAGCAAGAAATGAGGGTATTTGTAACCCCAATATATTCTTTGAATTCCCAGTCAGACAATGGCACTATATACCAGTAGCAAAAATTGTGGGTGCACGTAATCCCAATATATTCTTTGAATTACCAGTCAGAAACTGGCACTATATGGCAGTAGCAAGAAATGAGGGTATTTGTAACCCCAATATATTCTTTGAATTCCCAGTCAGACAATGGCACTATATACCAGTAGCAAGAAATGAGGGTATTTGTAACCCCAATATATTCTTTGAATTCCCAGTCAGACAATGGCACTATATACCAGTAGCAAGAAATGAGGGTATTTATAACCCCAATATATTCTTTGAATTCCCAGTCAGAAACTGGCACTATATGGCAGTAGCAAGAAATGAGGGTATTTATAACCCCAATATATTCTTTGAATTCCCAGTCAGACAATGGCACTATATATCAGTAGCAAGAAATGAGGGTATTTGTAACCCCAATATATTCTTTGAATTCCCAGTCAGACAATGGCACTATATACCAGTAGCAAGAAATGAGGGTATTTGTAACCCCAATATATTCTTTGAATTCCCAGTCAGACAATGGCACTATATACCAGTAGCAAAAATTGTGGGTGCACGTAACCCCAATATATTCTTTGAATTACCAGTCAGAAACTGGCACTATATGGCAGTAGCAAGAAATGAGGGTATTTATAACCCCAATATATTCTTTGAATTCCCAGTCAGACAATGGCACTATATACCAGTAGCAAGAAATGAGGGTATTTGTAACCCCAATATATTCTTTGAATTCCCAGTCAGACAATGGCACTATATACCAGTAGCAAAAATTGTGGGTGCACGTAACCCCAATATATTCTTTGAATTACCAGTCAGAAACTGGCACTATATGGCAGTAGCAAGAAATGAGGGTATTTGTAACCCCAATATATTCTTTGAATTCCCAGTCAGACAATGGCACTATATACCAGTAGCAAGAAATGAGGGTATTTGTAACCCCAATATATTCTTTGAATTCCCAGTCAGACAATGGCACTATATACCAGTAGCAAGAAATGAGGGTATTTGTAACCCCAATATATTCTTTGAATTCCCAGTCAGACAATGGCACTATATATCAGTAGCAAAAATTGTGGGTGCACGTAACCCCAATATATTCTTTGAATTACCAGTCAGAAACTGGCACTATATGGCAGTAGCAAGAAATGAGGGTATTTGTAACCCCAATATATTCTTTGAATTCCCAGTCAGACAATGGCACTATATACCAGTAGCAAGAAATGAGGGTATTTGTAACCCCAATATATTCTTTGAATTCCCAGTCAGACAATGGCACTATATACCAGTAGCAAGAAATGAGGGTATTTATAACCCCAATATATTCTTTGAATTCCCAGTCAGAAACTGGCACTATATGGCAGTAGCAAGAAATGAGGGTATTTATAACCCCAATATATTCTTTGAATTCCCAGTCAGACAATGGCACTATATACCAGTAGCAAAAATTGTGGGTGCACGTAACCCCAATATATTCTTTGAATTCCCAGTCAGACAATGGCACTATATGGCAGTAGCAAGAAATGAGGGTATTTATAACCCCAATATATTCTTTGAATTACCAGTCAGAAACTGGCACTATATGGCAGTAGCAAGAAATGAGGGTATTTGTAACCCCAATATATTCTTTGAATTCCCAGTCAGACAATGGCACTATATACCAGTAGCAAGAAATGAGGGTATTTGTAACCCCAATATATTCTTTGAATTCCCAGTCAGACAATGGCACTATATACCAGTAGCAAGAAATGAGGGTATTTGTAACCCCAATATATTCTTTGAATTCCCAGTCAGACAATGGCACTATATACCAGTAGCAAAAATTGTGGGTGCACGTAACCCCAATATATTCTTTGAATTACCAGTCAGAAACTGGCACTATATGGCAGTAGCAAGAAATGAGGGTATTTGTAACCCCAATATATTCTTTGAATTCCCAGTCAGACAATGGCACTATATACCAGTAGCAAGAAATGAGGGTATTTATAACCCCAATATATTCTTTGAATTACCAGTCAGAAACTGGCACTATATGGCAGTAGCAAGAAATGAGGGTATTTATAACCCCAATATATTCTTTGAATTCCCAGTCAGACAATGGCACTATATACCAGTAGCAAGAAATGAGGGTATTTATAACCCCAATATATTCTTTGAATTCCCAGTCAGACAATGGCACTATATACCAGTAGCAAAAATTGTGGGTGCACGTAACCCCAATATATTCTTTGAATTACCAGTCAGAAACTGGCACTATATGGCAGTAGCAAGAAATGAGGGTATTTGTAACCCCAATATATTCTTTGAATTCCCAGTCAGACAATGGCACTATATACCAGTAGCAAGAAATGAGGGTATTTGTAACCCCAATATATTCTTTGAATTCCCAGTCAGACAATGGCACTATATACCAGTAGCAAGAAATGAGGGTATTTATAACCCCAATATATTCTTTGAATTCCCAGTCAGAAACTGGCACTATATGGCAGTAGCAAGAAATGAGGGTATTTATAACCCCAATATATTCTTTGAATTCCCAGTCAGACAATGGCACTATATACCAGTAGCAAAAATTGTGGGTGCACGTAACCCCAATATATTCTTTGAATTCCCAGTCAGACAATGGCACTATATGGCAGTAGCAAGAAATGAGGGTATTTATAACCCCAATATATTCTTTGAATTACCAGTCAGAAACTGGCACTATATGGCAGTAGCAAGAAATGAGGGTATTTGTAACCCCAATATATTCTTTGAATTCCCAGTCAGACAATGGCACTATATACCAGTAGCAAGAAATGAGGGTATTTGTAACCCCAATATATTCTTTGAATTCCCAGTCAGACAATGGCACTATATACCAGTAGCAAGAAATGAGGGTATTTGTAACCCCAATATATTCTTTGAATTCCCAGTCAGACAATGGCACTATATACCAGTAGCAAAAATTGTGGGTGCACGTAACCCCAATATATTCTTTGAATTACCAGTCAGAAACTGGCACTATATGGCAGTAGCAAGAAATGAGGGTATTTGTAACCCCAATATATTCTTTGAATTCCCAGTCAGACAATGGCACTATATACCAGTAGCAAGAAATGAGGGTATTTGTAACCCCAATATATTCTTTGAATTCCCAGTCAGACAATGGCACTATATACCAGTAGCAAGAAATGAGGGTATTTATAACCCCAATATATTCTTTGAATTCCCAGTCAGAAACTGGCACTATATGGCAGTAGCAAGAAATGAGGGTATTTATAACCCCAATATATTCTTTGAATTCCCAGTCAGACAATGGCACTATATATCAGTAGCAAGAAATGAGGGTATTTGTAACCCCAATATATTCTTTGAATTCCCAGTCAGACAATGGCACTATATACCAGTAGCAAGAAATGAGGGTATTTGTAACCCCAATATATTCTTTGAATTCCCAGTCAGACAATGGCACTATATACCAGTAGCAAGAAATGAGGGTATTTATAACCCCAATATATTCTTTGAATTCCCAGTCAGAAACTGGCACTATATGGCAGTAGCAAGAAATGAGGGTATTTATAACCCCAATATATTCTTTGAATTCCCAGTCAGACAATGGCACTATATACCAGTAGCAAGAAATGAGGGTATTTGTAACCCCAATATATTCTTTGAATTCCCAGTCAGACAATGGCACTATATACCAGTAGCAAAAATTGTGGGTGCACGTAACCCCAATATATTCTTTGAATTACCAGTCAGAAACTGGCACTATATGGCAGTAGCAAGAAATGAGGGTATTTGTAACCCCAATATATTCTTTGAATTCCCAGTCAGACAATGGCACTATATACCAGTAGCAAGAAATGAGGGTATTTATAACCCCAATATATTCTTTGAATTACCAGTCAGAAACTGGCACTATATGGCAGTAGCAAGAAATGAGGGTATTTATAACCCCAATATATTCTTTGAATTCCCAGTCAGACAATGGCACTATATACCAGTAGCAAGAAATGAGGGTATTTATAACCCCAATATATTCTTTGAATTCCCAGTCAGACAATGGCACTATATACCAGTAGCAAAAATTGTGGGTGCACGTAACCCCAATATATTCTTTGAATTCCCAGTCAGACAATGGCACTATATGGCAGTAGCAAAAATAGTGGGTGTATATAGCCCCAATTCTATTGCTAGGGGACTTGCAGGGTATTTCTGGGGTGAAGGTGGGGGGGCACACCGTTGGAACGGGTATCGGGGGTATATATCGGGTATACGGGAATACACTGACAGTGTATTCCATTCAGGATCCTGGGAAAGCTGGGTTGCGGCGATTGAGCCCGTCAGTGCCACGTTACACTGACAAGCTTCTCCCTGGAATTTAGCTCTTATAAGAGCTGTTGGTTGTCTTCTCCTTCCTATCCTAGCCTGTCCCTGCCTACCCAGAATCTAAGCCCTAGCTAACTGGACGGAAACCTCCGTCCCCGGTGAATTGCAAGCTCAGAATGACGCGAAGCTGGGCGTCGCTGTTCTTTTAAATTAGAGGTCACATGTTTTCGGCAGCCAATGGGTTTTGCCTACTTCTTTCAACGTCACCGGTGTCGTAGTTCCTGTCCCACCTACCCTGCGCTGTTATTGGAGCAAAAAAGGCGCCAGGGAAGGTGGGAGGGGAATCGAGTAATGGCGCACTTTACCACGCGGTGTTCGATTCGATTCGAACATGCCGAACAGCCTAATATCCGATCGAACATGAGTTCGATAGAACACTGTTCGCTCATCTCTAGTTATCACCAACTTGATATTACTAGAATACCAATATAAAAAAATAGTTTCTTTTTTATTTTTTTGTATCTAGACCTTCCTGAAACTAATCTTTGAACTGAAACACCCAAACTGATGAAAAATAAAAAAGCTTCAGAGGTTCACCCATCCCTAAGTACAATATTATATTATATTATATTATATTATTGTATAATCCATGACCTGCTCCTTAAGCTCACATTGTGCATTGTCTGTTTAATAAATATAATAAATATTCCGTTAAATCAGATTAAACCAAAACTTACACTGCATTCCTACAGAAGATGGACTATTATAGGACTGGTCGTTGCCTGAAAATAACCAAATGTAAAAAGTTAGGTTACATAATAAAAACTTGATAGAAATATCCAGCATCTCCCCGACATCACAATTTGGCAGGTTTGGCGTAGGTCAGCTATCATTCTGCATTTATACTAAATTTTACAGTTCGCTTAGAGATATGACCTAACAAAAATTTGAGAAGCTTTACATGCACATTGTTATACTTATATTCAGAAGCGTAACTTAAAGCTTTTTTAAGTGAATTGGGCAGAAAGTAGAAGTATAAGAACTTTATATATATATATATATATATATATATATATATATATATATATATATATATATATATATATATAATCTCCCATTCCGCTTGTAGCCATTCATGGCTTTGGCTCAAAAACCGTAACAAAATCTACAACAAAACAAGCTGCATTTCCACAACGTGGGGCCTTAGCTTAAGTGCTAAAGCGCTGCTGGAACAACCGCGGTGTAAACGCATTGCAGTTCTTCCCGCAGCGGTTTGAACAGAAAGTTCACTGAGTTTTCCTCCATGGACTTTGTTACAATTATATCTATAGGAAAGCCGTCTGCGTTTACGTATATATAATTGAGATGCTGCGATTTTCAAAACTGCAACGGTTTTGGAAATCCGCTCTGCGATTTTTTTCCACAAAGTGGGCATGGGACTCACATAAATCCCATCCACTTTGCAAGCACTGTAAAATGCTGCGATTTTTCCAAATTTTTCCGGGGCCCCGAGCTAAAGGGGTTTTTAAATGAAAGATCAGCAGGAATCCGTGGCCCATGGATCTTGATGAAACAATAGGGGCACTCCCCTGAGCACTGCTTTCATTTCCCAGGTCATGTGACATTGTGCCCATAGATTATGTAGCCTGTTTACAGCTTAGCTCCATTCAGTTAATAAGGCTGACGCTAGGTTCACATTTGCGTTGGGGTTTCCGTCCTTCGGGTCTGTTTGGGGACCAGAAAAAAAGAAACCCAATCCAATTCAAGAGTGGTTTCCTGCAAAACCTTTGGACCCCGTAGATTACAATGGGGTCTGCTGGGTCTCCGCCCAAAAACTGCGGAGATAAAAGTCCTGCTTGCAGCACTTTTCTCTCCACATGGAGTAAGGAATCCCAGAACGATCATCGAATGCAAATGGTACAAAGTGCTGTGCTTGGTTTTCAACTATTCTCTATGATCTCTTCTAACAGCTGATCCCCTGTCTATCTTCAACTGAGGACCTATCCAAAGTCTACATCAAGCAATTGCCCTGAAATTAAGGTATGTCTAGTTAGTATTCTGGTTATTTCACTGCTGTCAGTTTTAAGAAATGTTCTTACCTTCCACAAATTTATGTTTTTTCTTCTTTGTCCTTTTCTTCTGGTTTTGTGACTACCATCGATGTTAAAGGAGTGACAAACTTAAACTTAAGGGAGAGCTCGAGCGCTTGTGCTGTTAGGTTTGCTTTTTCGGAGGGCTCTGCATAAAGCCTTAGATTAAATAAAATAATTGAATAGACCTACAGTGCATGCTCATGGTTACTTACCATACACCAAATCTCTATATTTAAAAATACAACAAAGGGAACCTGTCATGCTAAATATCATGTCCTATGTGTAGGCAGCATGTTATAGGGCGGGGAATGCTGAGCCGAATGATATATCGTTTTATGGGAAACCATTTAGCATTGCTTGCCATTTCTCCATTCTTCTAGGCTTAGGAGTCCAGTAGGAGGTCTTACATAATGCCTGCCGTCCCTCCCCTCTATCAGTGTCTATGCAGAGACAGTTGTCAGTTCTCTGTCCACTGGACTTCTAACCCCAGAATGAAGTAAAGAACAGACTGTAATAAATCTTTTCCCATAAAACTACATATTAGTCTACACTATATATTAGTTCCTACTCCATAACACGCTGCCTGCACTTCAGATACAATTTTTGTCCGGTTCAACTATGAAAAGAGCAGGTAATGTAATTTCAATGTTGTTGCTTACACAATAAAATATAAAAAATTAGTGTTTGCAATTGAACTTTTTCATTGAATTACTTTGAATACACAAATATTATTGATTTTTTTTTTCTTAGTCTCCCATTTAGGGTATGCTCACACTGAAAAAATCTGCTTCAGGAATTAAGAAACTTGGCACATTTTTTCTTAGATAATGCGTTTTTTGCATTGGTTTTTGATATGGGTTTTGTTGTTTTCTTTCTTGCAGATTTTTACACTAGCACAATGTATGGACGTGGAAACGGCGTAGCGTGGTATTGTGGATATGTGATTATGGTGACCCCAACATTTCATGTGTACTCTTCTATGTTGTCCATTACACATTTTCTGCGTAAAAAATATGCAAATCTATTCTCCAGGATGTAATTAGGAGAACAGTGCACTCTGTACACCACCCTCTAGAGGGCAGCATCCTTAACATCATGCATGACTCAGTTATAAAGCCTAATTAATCATGATGTGGATTTAATTGCCAAATTAGTATTTCTATTCCAAAAGGAACAGATTCCCAGCTATGGACAGCGCTGTTTCAGCCTATTGGGCCATCCTCAGCATAGCGTAGGGATACTGATTTGGCAGAGTGAGAGACTATAGACCAGGGTCAGGGGATAATCGTCCACATCAGGGAGAGTGTTTGCCTACTTAGGCAGTACGGAGACTTACAAGTCATTCCTGCTCCGCTAGGGATTCTGGGTAAAAAATATGCATATCTATTCTCCTGGATGTAATTAGGCCAGTTTCGGCCAGTCTAGCTGTGACCGGATGCTGCTGCAGAACATCGGGATTCCGTTGCGGCTTTCTGCTGCTGATTAGGCCCAGATATCAGATTAATGGGGAGCGGGGAGTCTTGAGTCACAGAATTTGTGGCAAGATTGAGAAAACAATGGGAGTCACATTTGTATGGAATCTGTCACGGATTCAGTGGCGGAATCCGCCCACAATTTTGTGTAAATGTACCTTAGTGTTGGCAGTTTTAGGTTGTTGATAGTGAGTGTATGGTGCAACTGATGGGAAAGCAATTATTTATGTCATAATCGCTCGGCTGCACCCACACCTCATGTGAACTCCATCCATACCCGCAGCTACGTAATTTAAGTGCAACACTGCACCTACAAACATCGGGATTCCCAGTCTAAATCACACCTATATTAAAGTGGAAGAAATCGTTAGAAAAATCTGAAATGTGAATCTGACCCTTATACATACCGTTTGTCCAGTAGTTGCTGTATTGTGAGATAAGCCCAGAGTCTCTCTGTAAAGTCACCAAAGATGTATTTCTGCTGTTCGCCCACATCATCCTTGCTTTGAAGCGGAACATTTTCAGTATATTTCACAGATTTGTCAGCCTGTTTAAAAAGCCAAATTAAATTATGTGCATAATACATAATGGGACCACTAAAGGCTCCTTTACATGGGCGGACCCAGCAGCAATGAACGGGACTGGATGTTCTTCTGGAACCTTCGTTCACAATCTTTCTCTGAACAAATCATTCATCCCCATACAGTTTGTATTTCTTAGCAGCATGTGTTAAGTTTAAATGTGGCAATGTGTAGCAGTCAATTGAGATTTTTATGTATTCGTACACTATTGGATTATCTGACAATGAAGCATTTGGGTTGTTTATACAGATGGGTGAACCATCATGTACCGAGCTGGGTATTCTAAATTGTTCTTTTTTTGCGAAAAAAAAATCTAAAAAAAATTCATACTCACCTTCCTGTACTTCTTTTAGGTCTCCTCCAAGTGTCCAGCGCTTTCCTAGCCCACTCACGCTCCACTGTTAGCCCAATAACAGGCCTCAGTGGTGACCTTAGGTGCATGACATCACAGAGGGGGTGGAGAGAGAACAATGGACACCAAAATAAGGCCCAAAAAAGGTAAGGAAAGGTGACCATGAATGTTTGGGTTTTTTTACATTTTTTTTTATACCAGGACTTTGCCATAACTTCAACTGCATTTGCCTTAGATAGCTAGAAATTAGATAGTTAGGTTCCTAGGAGCCCTAAGACTTTTCTACAATATGTTTTAAGTCAATTTAAGGTTTGGTTCATACCAAACTTGTTTGTCCCAAAACAAATCTTGTGTCCGAGTCACCCAAACCCAAAAATGAATGAATCCTGAGGGGTTCGGCCATCACTAGTTAGTTGGTGATCGTATCTACGTTTAATGGGTAACCGGCTTCATTATTGCCACATGTAAAGAGGCCTCCAGACTGGGGTTTTAATAGCTTTTCACAAATTTTCATAACATACAAGGTGAAAACAACAAATGCAATAAAAATAATATGTTACAAATTGTTGTACATCAAGTACCATGGTCTCTACTAGGATTGAGCCGATCTTAACTTTTCAGGATCGATTTTAAAATCCAATTTCCGATCATTTTTCATTCGAACCCGATCTCGATCCCAATTCCGATCCCAATGCAAGTCAATGGGATTTTTTTTATTAATCGGAGATCGGATTTTGAAAGCAATCCTATTCACTATACAGCATGGAATCTAACAATTGTTAGAATCCACGCTGTGTAGTGAATCACTAAAGTAGCCAGAGGATTTTTTTTTATTCCTCTGACTACTTAGTCCCCCCTGGTGTCCACTTACCTCCAGAGATGGCTGGTCCTGTGCCCCATGCCTTCATTCTTCGCCTCACTGCTGCTCCACGCTGCTTTTCTTCCTTCGCTGCCCCCTCCCTGCCAGGTTAGGAGAGTGTGGGCGGGTTAGGAGAGTGTGGGCGGGTACTGGGAGGGGAGATGTCACGTCTCCCCGCCCTGTACCCGCCCACACTCTAAGCCACAAGCCCCGCCTACCTAGCGCTTTAAGGCTCTATTCACACAGAGTAACGCCAGGCGTCATTTGTGTGTAATTTGTGTGTCTTTTACAGCCGTCATAAAACGTTTACATAGAGTTCTATAGGAAAAGACGTCCGTAATTTACGATAGTCATTTACGGCCGTCATTACAATTACGGACGTCTTTTCCTATAGAACTCTATGTAAACGTTTTATGACGGCCGTAAAAGACACACAAATTACACACAAATGACACACACAAATGACGCCTGGCGTTACTCTGTGAATGGAACCTAAACACTAACCTGGGAGGCGGGGCAGTGAGGCAAAAAGAAGAAGGGCACCGGAGCAGCCATCTCTAGAGGTAAGTAGCTGCTAGAGATTTAGTTTAGCCTTCCATTCGAATGAATTGAGGCAGCCGGTGCGCAGGGGGTTAAGGCTGTGTGTCGGCTGCTTCCATTCATTCCTATGGAACTGCAGCGGATCCTTCTCACTGAATATACAGCGTATACTCAGTGTGAAGGCTAAGCAAAGCATGTGGGAAAAATCACCGATCTCGATCCCACATAAAAAGATCGTTTCCAAACACGATCGCTCAACCCTAGTCTCTACCTTTTTCCAGAGTTTTCTGCCAACCAACCCCTGATGTAACTAGCAAAATTTCTCTTATTTGTTACTGAGAATAATCTACTGAAAATTTTGAGGCCATATTTCTTCCGCTTCCTTATTGGCCGCCTCTGCCTCTTCTTTTCTGTTCGGCCACAGGAAAATGGCCGACTACTCCCACTGCGCATGTATTTCGGCCATTTTCCCTTGGCCTCTCCCGTTTGGGCACAGGAAAATGGCCACGGACATGCGCAGTCAGTGGTTTTTGAAGAAGACATGATGGAACAAGGAAGAATAGGTGGAAGCAGAGACCAAGAAGAAGGCGGCACTGGATAGTTTACTCGCAGCACTTGGGACCGCCTCCAGTGCTGCAATAAAACTAATTAGTATATGCATGAAAACCGGAATATCTAAGGAACAGCGGCACAGGGAAGACATCTAAAGGTTGGGGAAGAATAGCCTTTCTTAAGGCTATTCCGATGTGGTTTTAGCTTAAAACGGGATTCTAATGATAAAATCCCTTTAAACATTGTTGAACTATAGGCTAGATCACCAATTTCTAATCAGTTAGGGCATCCCCTTGGAGCACATACTGTACTAATTGTTGTAAGTAGCCTTCCTGAACCTGAGGGTGGTAGGAGTGCCAATGATGGCCATGCAAGAATAAAACAAGTTGACAAAGAGACAAGAGGTTTGTAGAACTGGCCAATTCACAGTCTTTGGTTCAGAAAAAAAACAGGTAACACAGCATCCAATTTTTGAAGGAATACTACTTATGCATTACCACTATAGCCTGTGGACTGAGGTGATAGATGGCACACCGTTATTACTGTACAAGTCTTCCTTGTTGGCGCAGACTTCACTTAAAGTAGTGTGTAATACTCTCTCACCTAGCCCATAAATGCTCTACAGCTTCCTACTGGAAAGTGTGGATCAGCAAGATTGGCGTGTCTGTCCTGAGGCGCACACAGGGTTGTAGCTCCGAGGCCCATTTAATACTTATTCTCAGATTCTCATTGGGCACATTTCTCTCTGCGTCACAAAAAGGGATTATTCCCATCTCCAGACTGTTACTTGATGCAGGACTGGCTTATGTGGAGTTTCTCCAGTCTAGCTTAGGCTCTGTCTCAGTCGCTTCTCTTACTCCTTACTTCCTCTCACTTCAGAGGACAATGGAAGACTTATCATTTCGTCCTCTTTCAAAGAATCTTTAGGTCTTGGTTGTATCATCTCTCAGCTCCCATCCACAGTGGTTCAGCCCATTAAAGGTATTGGTACACAATATACATAACACAGTAAGGAACATGTCACTTTTTGCCTAGTGCTCACAGCACTGTATAATAAATGAGCACCACTTTATTATCTTCCACTGTATAAGCCCTAACCAGCCCAAACCCCAGGTTACCTTTATAGCACAGACACCCCAGTGCCTCCTGAGCCTAATGGGAAATCCAGCCACATTGAACTAATAAAACACAGTTTCAGCACACAGTCTGTACTTACCCCATCTGCCTTTACATCCACAATAAAGGCATTCAAGTCATTATCTGTTACACGTCCAGCAACGACAATTTCGCTCCCCTCAAAGTAATGTTTGAAGTTGTTCTGTGTGAGGTCAGCGATACAGTTCTCAGGATATTGCATTTCTATGTTTATCAATGTTGGATTTGCTATTTCATCATAAAATCCCTAAAGTGCAAACATTTAAAAAGGGGGGAAAGAAAATATAAACATGGGTGTTACATAGCTAAAGAAAATATATTCACGGAAAATTCAGAAAAATGTATTCCTAAGAAGTATCAAGGTTCTTTAGGAATTCTAAAGTAAAAAGTAATAGATCTGCAATGAACAATAAAGCAATAGAGAAAAAAGGTTGGATGGAAATTAGAGTTGAGCGATCGGGATTGGCTGGAAAATGATTGAAAGTTGGATTTTAAAGGGGCTCTATCAGCAAAATCATGCTGATAGAGCCCAACATATGCGTGCATAGCCATTAAAAAGGCTATTCAGGCACCACTAAAGTTATATTAAACTACCCCCCCTCCCCCCCCCCGGTTTTAAAATAAAACCCTAAAACAGAATGTGATAAACTTAGCAAATGTGCACGCTCGGCATGGCCTCGGCGCATGCGCAGTAGCTGTAGTAGAAGCAGCATGCTACTGCGCATGCGCCCAAGCCATTTTTTTAAGCGATGTCAGTTCGCGAGCGCCGGAGGAGGATGGGACCCGAGGACATCGGAGGAAGAGGAGGTGTGGATGAAGAAGACGGCGCACCCTGAATGCCCGCCGAGCGTGCACATTCGGTAAGTTTATCACATTCTGTTTTAGGGTTTTATTTTAAAACGGGGGGGGGGGTAGTTTAATATAACTTTAGCGGTGCCTGAATGGCCTTTTTAATGGCTATTCACGCATATGTGGGGCTCTATCAGCATGATTTTGCTGATAGAGCCCCTTTAAAACCAATCCTGAAATCTCAAGATCGGCTCAACCTCAATGGAAATAGAAGAAGAATACTATTTGGCTGAAACTCTATTGACATGTATTACATAAAACTAAATATTATATTATGAAACATTACCTGCAGCTGTAAGTCTGCATCTGAATCCTCATATATACGGCGAGCGATTCCAGAATTCTCCAGTGCTAACTTCTCCAGAAAAGGATAATCGACAGAATAGCCAAAACCAAGACTGTACAATGTGTATTTCCCTGCTATGGCTTTCTTTGCATTTTCTTGGATTTTGGAAGGATTTGTTTCACCTTCAAGTTAATAAAATACAGTATTTACACATTTTATCTGTATTTCTGGAAAAAAAAATGATGTTTTGCTTGACTGGCTCTATCTTTAACTAGAAAATGCAAGGAAAACTTTTAAAGTTGTGATTTTTAAGCACATCCTCTAACGTTAAAAAGGTTGTCCAGAAAAAGGGCCAACTCTTAGGTTTCTTTTAAACAGCATCATCTAGCATTCAGTTTTTAAGGATAACAATGTTTTTCATACATTACATGATTATTATAACCTTGACATCATCCCTGGCAGTGTTTTCCATCTCATACATCTTTTTGATATTCACAAGATATGCTATATGGGGACACCCCCCCCCCCCCCCCCGAACAGACTACCAAACACATTGGCAAGCGGTGTACAGTGAGAGCACACAGACCCCATAGACTGTAATGGGGTCCATGTGCTTTCCGCACGGTCTCCACACGAGTCATGCAGACAGGAAAGTAGATCATGAACTACTTTTCTGTCCGCGTGTTCCATGCAGAGACCATGCAGAAAGCACAAGGACCCCATTATAGTTTATGGGGTCTGTGTGCTCTCACTGTACACCTCTTGCCAATGCATTCGGTAGTTCATTCAGGAGGGACCCATGCGGACTCCCCGAAACGGATTACCAATGCAGATGTGAACTAGGCCTTATAGATGCAGGTCCCACCAGTAGGGCTCTCGCATCTCAAGAACTGGAGTCAGTAAATTCACCTATATTATTTACATACCTGCAGTGGCTTCACCATCAGTGAGGAGGACAATTAAGGAAACACTTCTCTCGGGAAGAGATTTAACTTCATGTGCTGTATTCAGTAACTCAACAGCTTTTAGTACAGGGTCATTAATATTTGTCCCTATGAGAAAAAAAACTAATTTGGTTAGTTATTTAAGTCTTATATATCAACAACCACTCCATCCAACTGTTCGGTGCTCTTCATTCTTAAAGGGTTTGTCCACTCTAAATTTTAAAAATTTAAATCTGCTAGGAGCAGTTAAAAAAATAAAAAAAAAATGTATACTCACCTGTCCCCGCTGCTCTGGTGTCGACCCAAGCCTCCTGGTTCATCTACTTTCTCATGTTTCTTCTAGCATTATGGTGAAGCCACTGATTGGCTCAGCAGTCACGTGACCACTGAGGTCAATCAGCAGCCTCAGCAGGCCTCAGGAAGAGGACCCATAATGTCACAGGTAATGACATTCATGGGCCTTCACTGATTGGCCTCAGTGGTCACACGACCGCTGAGGCCAACAGCGGCTTCAGCACAACACCAGAAGACACTGTTGGAGCAGATGAACCAAGAGGCGGGGGAGAACACCGGAGCAACGGGGACAGGAGAGTATGGTTTTTTTTGTTTTTGTTTTTTTTAAATTTTCACTGCCCTCAGCTTATTTAAACTTTGAAAGGGTTGTCCATTTTTGCACGGGCAACCCCTTTAACCTGCTTCACCACTGTCACCAATGAAAAGCTCTCCACTCTAATTTCAAAATATCACCTCACCACCTGTGCACTGGACACAATCCATTTACATCTCCTCCCCAACCTCACTGAAGTCTTTACTCATGCTCTAACCCACCTCTTCAACCTATCTCTAACCAGAGGTGCCTTCCCTTCTGCCTTGAGATATTTTACTGTCACACCCATACTTAAGAAACCATCCCTCATCCTGTCTTCTCCAGCCAACTATTGCTCTATCTCACTGCTCCCATATGCCTCAAAACTCCCTGAACAACACATCCACTTTGAACTATCCTCCTATGTCTTGTCTGACTTACTCTTTGCCACACTACAGTCAGGCTTCTGACCCCATCAAACCACAGAAACCACTCTAACTAAAGTTTATGTAGGTGTCCCTCAAGGCTCTGTCCTGGGAGCCCTCTTGTTCTCCATCTATACTCTCAGCCTTGGCCAACTCGTAGAATCCAATGGTTTTCAATACCATTGCTATGCCTAGGACACTCAAATACATCTCTGCACCAGACAATACCGCTCTATTAGCCAAAGTTTGAGTGTCTAGCAGCCATTGCCTCCTTCCTCTCCTTCCACTTTCTCAATCTCAACATGGAGAAAACTGAGTTTATCATCTTCACGCCAACTCACATGGACCTCACATGGCCTGGCCCATCTTTCACAGTTAATGGTACTACACTTACCCCAGTCCTACTGGTCCAGGGCCTTGTAGTGACCTTTGATACTGACTTATGTCATATCATGTCATGTTCAAGCCACACATCCACACCCTCAACACCTCCTGCAAATTAATCCAATCTGCCCCTTTCTCACCTTTGAAACTACAAAAATGCTAGTCCTTTCCCCAGGGGTGACCTGCTCTCTGCCTGAGCGTGAGGGGAGACCGCTGGAGCAGCGCTGCTCCAGCAGCCTCCCCAATCCACCGCTCGGTGACGCTAAGCTTAGGTAAGCAAAAATGCCGCCCTCCCCGGGGCCCTGGCATAGCGCCGCCTGAAGCGGTCGCCTCATGGGAGGTGCGGCGCTGCCTTTCCCTCATAATCCCCCGCTCAGACTACTGTAACACCCTTAGGGCCCCTTCACACGGCTGATACGCTGGCTGCTTTAGAACTTGTAAACGTTCCGTAGCAGCGGCGTCTAAAGCAGTTCCCATTGTTTTCTATGGGAGTCGGCATACGTGCGCTCCCCATAGAAATTAATGGAAAAAGCAGCCCATTCATTTCTATGGCGAGCGTGCGTGTGCCGGCTCCCATAGAAAACAATGGGAACTGCTTTAGACGCCGCTGCTACGTAACGTTTACAAGTTCTAAAGCAGCCAGCGTATCAGCCGTGTGAAGGGGCCCTTACTCCTGATCTCTCAGCAAATGCTCTTGCCCCCCCTCCACCCTCTAGTTCACCCTAAACTCTTCTGCTCACTTAATACACTCTCCCCCATTT
Organism: Leptodactylus fuscus; assembly: GCF_031893055.1. Lineage (NCBI taxonomy): Eukaryota > Metazoa > Chordata > Amphibia > Anura > Leptodactylidae > Leptodactylus > Leptodactylus fuscus. Next base: position 36,876,745 of record NC_134273.1, read on the forward strand.
TTCGATATCCTCTCCCCTCTGCCAATCTCTGCACTGACTTCCTAGCACCCAGCAAACAAAGTTTAAAATGTTAATGCTGACATACAAAGCAATCCACAACCTGTCCCGAAACATATCTCTGACCTAATCTCTCACTATCTACCCACATGTAACCTTATCCTCTCAAAACCTCCTACTCCATTTTTCTCTTATTCACTCTTCACACAACCCCCTCCTAGACTACTCCCATGCACCCCCATACTCTTGAACTTGCTATCATGACACCTAAGACTGTACCTCACAAGCACAAGCTTCAAGAAGGCCCTGAAGATCACCTCATTAGGAAGGTCTACAACCTTTTATAGCATTACTGCCATTAGTCAATGTTAGTTTTATTTGTTTTGTGTATTTTTTGTATTGTATGTAAACCCTCAAATGTGCAGCACCATGGAATTAATATAATAATGTACAGCACCATGGGATTAATATACTAATGTGCAGCACCATGGAATTAATATACTAATGTACAGCACCATGGAATTAATATAATAATGTACAGCACCATGGAATTAATATAATAATGTACAGCACCATGGAATTACTATAGTAATGTACAACACCATAGAATTAATATACTAATGTACAGCACCATGGCATTAATATACCAATGTGCAGTGCCATGGAATTAATATAATAATGTGCAGCACCATGGAATTAATATACTAATGTGCAGCACCATGGAATTAATATAATAATGTGCAGCACCATGGAATTAATATACTAATGTGCAGCACCATGGAATTATTATAATAATGCACAGCACCATGGAATTAATATACTAATGTACAGCACCATGGAATTAATATACTAATGTGCAGCACCATGGAATTCATATAATAATGTACAGCACCATGGAATTAATATAATGTACAGCACCATGGAATTAATATACTAATGTACAGCACCATGGAATTAATATAATAATGTACAGCACCATGGAATTAATATAATAATGTACAGCACCATGGAATTAATATAATAATGTACAGCACCATAGAATTAATATAATAATGTACAGCACCATGGAATTAATATAATAATGTACAGCACCATGGAATTAACATAATAATGTACAGCACCATGGGATTAATATAATAATGTACAGCACCATATAATTAATATAATAATGTACAGCACCATGGAATTAATATAATAATGTACAGCACCATGGAATTAATATAATAATGTACAGCACCATGGAATTAATGTAATAATATACAGAATTATGGAATTAGTGGTGTTCTAAAAATAAATAATGTATGCAATTATCATTTACAGTGGGACAAATGACTTACTAAATTTGTACAAATATAAATAATATAAACATTATTAAAAATACACATTAAATAACTTATAGTTTTTTGGGATTCATTAATGTGATGTGCTGGAATGAGATTCTTGGGCCCTTGCAAAAATTAATTTCCGGTACGTACTAAGTTTACTTACAGCCTCGTTCTGAAATCGTCTTCACAAATTCTCTAGCTTCTTCTATATTTTCTGGAGTTGCTTTGACCAAAGATTCTTTCCATGTTATAATGTCATGGTCAAACACAATGAAATTAAAGTGATCATGCTCCGAGGTGTCATTCAGAATTCGGAGAAGGGCTTCTTTAGTCTATGAATAGATACATTTGTTGATATAAGTTGATATAATACATAAACGTCAAAAAACAAGATAGATTTTCCTGGTTCCAATATTTTTGGACACCGAGTGTCATTATGATCTCCATAACTACAGTATTTGCTTTTAAACATTTTTGTAAAACAGATTTCTCATATACGTTAAGACTCATACAGTTTAGTAAGTGTTAAGGCGTTATATAATTTCATATGACAGAAGTAGGTGCATGTTAAGGGGTATTCACATTTGAATTAAATAGCAGGCTAATTAGTTAAGAGAAGGCAATGGCTACTGGGTAATCAGTTGTCTCCTCCTGTCTCTGTATCAGGTGTTCCTGTTATGATGTCAATGACCTCTCAAGGTCCTAACCTCAGAGGTCAGATGCGTCTATTTGTCATAGCTGCAACACCGAAAATATTCCAGTGGAACAGGCCAAATTAACCCCTGCCTAGATTAAGATTTGCCAGAATGAAGAAACTTCTTCCCCTCCCCAGTCTCAATTAAAACTTTCAACCCACTACCAAGTTCAGTAAGAAAGTATCTTAGCACTACTCTTGGCCTTACGTTTGGTAGGGTTGTATACTACGGATGCACAACCACTGGACAACCAAGATGTGCAAGATGATGGCAACTGCTACTTCCGGACCATCAGCCATATCCTGACAGGAACAGAGGACAAGCACTCCCTTCTCAGAGATAAAGTCATCCTTCACATGAAAACTGACTTGACAAAAAAACTACAGGACTACTTGAACCAAAATGCTAATGAATACGTAAACATCTCTGGAATGTCTCATGATGGAGTATGGGCAACTGATGCAGAGATCATGACAAATCTGTTGAGCTGGGACATTATCTACACAAACGTCAGTGACTCCATGGATTGGTTGACATATCCTGCAAGCTTCAGTCTGCCGTCAACACCAGAACATGGACTTTATCTTCAAAACAAGAATCACCATTTTAATGTTTTGATAACTGAGGAAAAAAACAAAGAGGATGTGCTTCCCATGTGTGAAACCACAGACCACAGACTTATTATTGATGGCTCCCCACTTCAATTCAATTGATTTATGAACTGGTTTATGAACTGATTTATTTGCTTTTTTTTTTTAACAAATTTACCGTATATACTCGAGTATAAGCCGACCCGAATATAAGCCGAGGCCCCTAATTTTACCACAAAAAACTGGGAAAACTTATTGACTCGAGTATAAGCCGAGGGGGGAAATGCAGCAGCTACTGGAAAATTTCAAAAATTAAAATGGCTAGAATTTTTGGGTGCAGTAGATGCTGGGGAAGGGGAGGGGGTGTTTTGGTTGTCTGTCTGCCCCTTCCCTGAGCTTGAGGACTGTTTTTTCTTCCCCCACTTGGAATTCAGCCTGGCTGACTATAGGGTATCTGCAGTGCTCCTGTTCCGTCGGGAAGGGGTTAATAGGAGCACTGCAGATCCCCTATATTCAGTAGACCGCGCACTTTCAGACACAGGGATACCTAATGTGTTTGTGTTTCACAGTCATTTTCTACTTTTGTATGTATTCTAGGGAAAGGAGGGATTAAGAACCCTTATTTAGTCATTTATTTTTAATCTTTTTTTTTTTTCTTTTTTTTTTTTGCACTATTTTATGGGAGTTTGTATACATTGATATTGTGGCTGGTCATAGACTCCCCCCCCCCTCCTTTTTTTTAAGGCGAGGGAGGTTTTTTCAGCACAAAAACTGGGCTGAAAAATTCGGCTTATACTCGAGTATATACGGTACCTGTCATTTTTATACTAACGGTCAGAGTCCATGCAAGGGCCACAAAAGCATGTACTTCTCCTGTATTTTATTTTATGTTGTTTCAACATAAACCATGAAAAAATGCCGCACTCACATTTATGGATTGGAACTCCTATATTTTTGAAAGTTGTTTTTATATCTTTATGGTTATATTTACTTATCTCTCTATTTTTTATTTTTTCCTAATTTATTTTATTATCATTTTACTATTGTATTTTGTTAGATCTGAGGGAGGAGTTACGTTTTTATAATGTTACATACTCCAAAACGCGTTCTTATCAACAAAAAGCGTTCGAATATTTGCTTTGTGTACTGGTTCCGTACTGCAAAGGTATCCACCCCCTGGTTTTTGCTACAGTAGAATTCATTGGATTCTACTACTGTGCACATCATTTGATTGTTGTTACCAGTGTTTCCCTTTAAACGTTCGAGTGACGGGAGCTAAAGACCATTTAGATGCACATGAAGAAAAAAAGAACAGCGAAAGTATTAGAAAGATATTGCAATCCACAAAGTGCAAAATGATGTATAGAATGTCATACCTGCGCCATTTTTCTACCCCACATTGATCCGCTTCTGTCTATGACGTAAACTACATTTTTTGGTACTCCAGACAGTTTAGGGGGAGCAAAAAAGTGAACAAAATATCCGTTGACAACCTGGAAATCAAACATTGCAAGTTATTTTAATAGTAAAAGTGAATCTGCAGTACACATGAGCAACCGAAGATAATCGTTCATTGTTGAGAGAACTTCATACATTATCTAGAAAGTCATGACATGCCAAATTTATCATATGTTTTAGACACTTTCAAGGCCTTATTTGACATTATAGTGGGAGATAAAATATAACTGGTTACAGGGGTGAACCTAGCCTTTTTGCCGCTTGAGGCGGATGAGAGAAAGCCCCCCCCATCCCAGAGTATTAGGAAGAACCTCTATAACCACCAAAAGAAAACAATAGTTTTTCTGTACCTAATTCACCTCTATGTGCAACCATCAGGTATAAACCAGATTGACAAATCCTACCAAACAGTACAGGATCAACAACATGTATGATTGGAGGGGGCATCAATACTATAGGCACCAATCTTGCATTTGCCCAAAGGCCAGCTGTAAATATTACTTCTCACCTGTATATTTCCAGGAGTTTCTCTATTAACATCATAGGTCACAGTAAAATCTCCATCCAATAATGTGGTGTCGCAGTTTGGACAGGATCTCTGCTGATCGATTGTGGGTTTAAAAGAGACATGGCCCTGAAGACAACAAAGACATGAAACGATAACTATTTGCATCCTACATGTGACTGTATGCCAACATATGCACTTTTTTTAATTCTATTTTCTATTTCCCATGATTATGGGAGCAGTCACTTTATCTGAGTTGTTAGGAACATTCAGAGATATGCTTTATAGAAGCCACAAGTATCATAGGAACTTGTAGACCCGAGATGAATTATGACTTCTATGAGATAGTGTTGCTCAGTAACTTATGGCCATTGCGAGTGGAGGAGATGAATAATGACCATCAAATAGTGTCAATGGTGTGAACTTACTTTCTATATAGTATATAGGTGTCTAATACCTTCTCCTTGTAATCCTGAGTGTGGTGACTGATGAAAAGTAATCTCTACAGAACGGGATGTGTCAAACTATTGTGAGGCTCAGACACAGGAATTTTACAACACACATTATAATATATTACCTTTTCCCCAGAGAAAGATTTTTTTAAAGTAGGCAGTAGATCATTTGTTAGAAAAGATGCTTGAGCCTCCAGAAAACTGATACCTTGAGGTTCATGTATGTCAACTTCAATCTGAAACAAAAAGAATATAAATTCTAATACGAGAATGGAGACCCCCCATCTAACAGCTGACTATGTTGGGGGATATTTCCAATGGCTGCATGTGGCCAGCACAGGGGACATGCGTTATGTAGGTCCTTTGAAATGAGTGGCCGTCCTTCAGAGTGATTGCTGTTGCTTTTTAGAAACTCTCTGCTCTGATTAACCGAGGGAGGGTCTTCAGTATGACACCCCATTCTATGGTCAGGAGATAATCGTACACATCAAGGAGAGTGTTTGCCTACATAGGCAGTACGGAGACTTACAAGTCATTCCTGCTCTGCTAGGGATTCTGGGTAAAAAAATATGAAATCTATTCTCAAGGATGTAATTAGGAGAACAGTGCACTCTGTACGCCGCCCTCTAGAGGGCAGCATCCTTAAGATCAGGCATGACTCAGTTGTAAAGTCTAATTAATCATGATGTGGCTTTAATTGCCAAATTAGTATTTCTATTCCAAAAGGAACAGATTCCCAGCTATGGACAGCGCTGTTTCGGCCTATTGGGCCTCCTCAGCATAGCGCAGGGATACTGATTTGGCAGAGTGAGAGACTATAGACCAGGGTCAGGGGATAATCGTACACATCAGGGAGAGTGTTTGCCGTACTGCCTTAACTGGTTAAATAAATAAATGAAATGTATTGGCCTATTTAAAATAATAATGTAGGGTCTGTACCTCATATTTTCTGATAAGAGTTTTAGGCTGAACTTTGATGAACATCTCATATTTTCCAAGGTTCCGTTTCAGCATTTCTTCATAGACCAACTCAAATGTGACTTTACTTTCTGGAGCCACATTTATTGGCACAGTAAATTTTTCCGTTTTCCTCCCAGAAGCTCTGTATAGATGAGCAAAAGAGAAAAAAAAAAGGAAAAAACATTTCACCAGATATAAAGCGGTATAGCCAATCACAGTCTGCAGAGAAAGAAGACACAACTGGCATTCTCTGGTTGTGCAAAGTCCACTTGGAGAAGACATAGTGTTGAAGGTGTAAAGTTGGTTTAAAGTTAATAAAGGTTTGTGAACCCCTAGATTATAGCATTCAAAATCTACCTATACTTTTACTATTCTTATTGCCTCTTCTGCAGTCAACATAGGACACAAATCTTTTGTATTTCTATTGGTTGAGGTCAACACAATATCACTATGCAGAGATATGGCAGTGGAAAGAGAGCGGTGATTTGCAGAAGCAGTTGCATCTTGACACTGCTTCAGTCCTATAGCCTGGCAAGAAGAACTGGAGTTAAAGGGCCAGATCTAATAGGTAATGCTTTTATTGTTTTATGGCATTTTCCACCAATTTTTATTCTTTGTTGAAACTGGAATATTTTTTGGTAGATGTGGTCATGCCCTGGTGCACCAAACAACTAATCTGCATATGGATTGAAAGATTATTTTCCTGGCAGCAAGATTTTTACTTTGGTACCCAAAAAAGTATGTTCACTGTGCCACTAACCATCACTACGACTGCATGCCAGTGGATTAGAAGCAATATTGCTAGTGGTAGACTCCCTTTAACACTCCCACTTTCCATCTACTGAATATGTTGACAGATCACAAGGTAAAATAACATTTACTTGACAAGTCCGGCTGTTTGACCCCTTGATACGGCTTTTTCATACTGTTTCTTAGCAACTTCCTTTTCCTTGATTTCTCCCGGATATGTCACGCCATCTATTATCCTGTCAAACACAATAACAATCAGTATTTACATGTATGGGATGGATATGAATAGCTATTTGTGCATATTTTTAATCAATATCTGACAATAGTGCTGTATCCCCCAAAAGAGCTACTGTGAAGGTGGCTTGTGCTCTAGGTTTCCTAAAAGGTGGATCTCTTAGGGTATGTTCACACAGAGTTTTTTGTAGGAGGATTTTGATGCGGAATTCCTCTCTAAATCTGCCTGCAAAACTGGCTCCCATTGACTTTAATGGGAGCCACTCACGTTTTTTTCCCGCTAGTTAGCAGCGGAAAAAAGAAGCGACATGACCTATCTTGCCACAGTTTCTGGGCTTGAGACACGTTCCTGTTTAAGCCCATTCATTTGGGCCTAATCAGGAGCGGGATGCCGCGACAGAATGCCGCTGCTGCAACGGCATCCCATCGCGGCTAGCCACGCGGAATGCTCACAAGGCGGAAAAGGTTTCCACGACCTTTTCCTCCGTGTGAACTTACCCTTAGTCTTTAGCCAGGGGGGGGGACTTCCTGTTTCTCTCACTTTAGAGCTACCTTTAGAAGAGGGAAATTTAGTTTTCCCTAAAGCACCTTCAGCTCCATATGTTAGTTAGTGGCAGGTAGGGCTAACAGACAGTCCCATGACACCAGACCACAGGCTTCCAGAACTTTGTGAATAATTAAAGACTTTGTGAACTGATTATTGAACATCTCCAATGCTAAACAATGCTGAAATTTAAGGTATCCACAGCCAAGACATGTCCTGTATTTCCCTTGTAGTGGTTGGAAGGGAGGTCTCGGTCACATAGGTTGCCTCAGATCACTATGGTCAAAAAGGTGAGAGGACTGAGGAAGGGATGAAAAGCACATTCATTCCTGTCAGTGTGTGTAAAGTGACAAATGTGTGGAACTTGCTGATGTAAGAGAATTGTACCAGTATGTTGCCTTGTAACCAGATGATTCTTCCCAAGTAAACTGAGTTGTGTTGTACCTAACACAAAGGGAACCCTGAAACACTATCACAAGGGCAGGGAGTGCACCGGGGGACCCTACACCATGACCTCAGTGCAATCTATAAGGATTTGTTGCCAAAAGTCCCCTTGACCAGTGAGGCTTTCTTTGGGTCTATTCCAAACAACTCCATCTCCCCAGGTTGCTGTAGTGGCCTCTCATACACGACCCCATAAACAACTAATCATATGTCAAATCATTAGGGTCTTATAGTGGGATTGGAGAAGCAGCGACATGTCTAATGAAAAGAGTTCAATCCAGCATCAGGGATGTAACAGTAACAGTAGTAAAATAGCCTGAAATATATCTTTTAACCTTGGGGACACTTTTGATAACATTATCCAGTAGCCAATTTTGTATAGTCTGGAGGTATTAAACTAGAAGGTAGATGACATTTGATTGATACTGACATTTATCTATCCTATGTAAATTGCACAAACAATTTTAAATATAATGTACGTACATGCTGAAATTTGTAATAAAAGCTGTTTTCGGCAGATCCACATTAAAGATGGCTTCTTTGGAGACACTGGCTCGATTAACGGCTCTGCTTGTGATGACATTGTGAGCAAAGCGAGATGTCACCTGACTATTGATAATGAGACTGTAGACTTCTATATCATCCACCGGCTGCAGGACACAAAATAGATCAATGAGTATTTAATATATAAAATGAATTTATAGGGCTTCTGAAGTGTTTAATCTGTTCCTATAAGAAGATAAATTATATGCTAATGACAATAATATAAAGTGACCTTAGCAATAATTAACTTTATCATCGTCCATAATAAAGAAAATAAGCAACCCCAAATAATAATGGATCAGCACCTAAGATTGATTTACAGTATGGATTACATATAGTAAATTACCTGTTTCTAGTCATTTTACACTGTAGATAATGTACATGCAGCTTTATCATATATACCAAATTATACATATATATATATATATATATATAGATATAGATATAGATATAGATATAGATATATATACACATTGATCAAATTTTTCACTCGGATATCAATGAGTCTACTTATACTTGCACATAGGACGTGTCACACAGTTAACTTTTAATATTCTATCACTAATTCCAACTGAAATGGCAACAATTTAAAACTACCGTATATACTCGAGTATAAGCCGAATTTTTCAGCCCAGGTTTTGTGCTGAAAAAGCCCCCCTCGGCTTATACTCGAGTCAGCAAAAAAAAAAAAAAAAATTTTTTTTTTTTTTTTTTTTTTTTGAGGGAAGGTCTATGACCAGCCACAATATTAATGTATAGAATCTCCCATAAAATAGTGCAAAAGAAAAAAAAAAGAAGATTTCAAAAACATAAAAGTTCTAAAACACTCCTTTTCCTAGAATACATACAAAAGTAGAAAATGACTGTGAAACACAAACACATTAGGTATCCCTGTGTCTGAAAGTGCCGGTCTACTGAATATAGGGGATCTGCAGTGCTCCTGTTCCGTCGGGAGGGGTTAATAGGAGCACTGCAGATACCCTATATTCAGCCAGACTGAATTCCAAGTGGGGGGAAGAAAAAACCCAGTCCTCAAGCTCAGGGAAGGGGCAGACAGACAACCAAAACACCCCCTCCCCTTTCCCAGCATCTACTGCACCCAAAAACTCCGACCATTTTAATTTTTGAAATTTTCCAGTAGCTGCTGCATTTCCCCCCTAGGCTTATACTGTTAGGAGTATTTAGGTTCTTTAATTTCTATTTTTCTTACCTGGGAAGTTTTTGGCTGCGCAGTGTCTGGGGTGGCATCCTGGCACTGCGGGGTTGTCCTGTCGTGGGTATTGGTGCACACCTTCTGACTTGCACGCGCGCACTGCTGGTAGGCAGCTTTATTTCCTGGTTGATTAGTCTGTCCTCCCATTTGCACCTGGGAGGAGTGGTCTCTACTCTGTATTTAAACCCATGCCTCCCATGGTTCTGTGCTGAGTGTCACTTTTACAGAGCTAGGCCTTAGCAGGAGGAGTAGGTGGTGTTCTGGGATAGAGGAAGTTCCGTGGTTGGTTTTTGGGAGGTTTGGGTGAACGAGTTGGTTTGTGTGTTTTCCCTTCTGTGTTCACCAATCCTCCCTCTGTGTATAATTGACTGTGTGAGTGAATTGCCTTATCCTTTGATTTCTACTCAGTTTCCCTGTGTTTGTTTCCTAGTGTATGGTTCCTTCCCATATTGGTTTGGGGGAATCCTTTCCCACATTTTTCCTGTGTGCTGCTTGTGTTGTTAGTCAGCGCACACCCTTGTCAGTCCCTGTCAGTAGCAGCTTCACTTGTTCGTTAGGGGTGACCCCCTTTAGTCTCCAGTCCCTAGAGATCTTATAGGGCATTCCTTCTCCCACTTCCCTCTAGGCCTACGGTATCAGTGAGAGAGGAGCTGTCGGGGTCAGGCTTAGCCTGAGTACAGCCGACCCACACCCGTGAGGCAGGGACCGGGATAGCTAGTGGGAGTAGTGCAGGGCGAGATTCCCTACTGCTATCCCTTAGCCCCGTTGCAGCTACCTGGACTGACATAACATATACTCGAGTCAATAAGTTTTCCCAGTTTTTTGTGGTAAAATTAGGGGGGTCGGCTTATATTCGGGTCGGCATATACTCGAGTATATACGGTAATTCTTTATTTCTATACGTTAAAATGAAAAACCCAGGGTATAAATATGTATAATGAAATAAAAAATATACCTCCCAATGTGTGAATTGTGATTAATTATAGGCCTATCCTAAATGCAGGGATAAGTCTAAACCATGGCTGCAACACTAGGAACCCTGAATAAAACTAGTCCATAGGATATCAGGGAGACTATCCCTCACCATATCAGTTAACTGTGTGCAACCCAAAAATCACATCAACTGCGAGGTATACAATCCTATGAAAAAGTTTGGGCACCCCTATTAATCTTAATCATTTTTAGTTCTAAATATTTTGGTATTTGCAAAAGCCATTTCAGTTTGATATATCTAATAACTGATGGACACAGTAATATTTCAGGATTGAAATGAGGTTTATTGTACTAACAGAAAATGTGCAATATGCATTAAACCAAAATTTGACCCATGCAAAAGTATGGGCACCTCAACAGAAAAGTGACATTAATATTTAGTAGATCCTCCTTTTGCAAAGATAACAGCCTCTAGTCGCTTCCTGTAGCTTTTAATCAGTTCCTGGATAAAGGTATTTTGGACAAACAATTCAAGTTCAGTTAAGTTAGATGGTCGCCGAGCATGGACAGCCCGCTTCAAATCATCCCACAGATGTTCAATGATATTCAGGTCTGGGGACTGGGATGGCCATTCCAGAACATTGTAATTGTTCCTCTGCATGAATGCCTGAGGATTTGGAGCGGTGTTTTGGATCATTGTCTTGCTGAAATATCCATCCCCGGCGTAACTACAACTTCGTCACTGATTCTTGAACATTATTCTCAAGAATCTGCTGATACTGAGTGGAATCCATGCGACCCTCAACTTTAACAAGATTCCCGATGCATTGGCCACACAGCCCCAAAGCATGATGGAACCTCCACCAAATTTTACAGTGGGTAGCATGTGTTTTTCTTGGAATGCTGTTTCTTTTTGGACGCCATGCATAACGCCTTTTTTTATAACCAAACAACTCAATTTTTGTTTCCAAAATGAAGCTGCCTTGTCCAAATGTGCTTTTTCATACCTCAGGCAACTCTATTTGTGGCGTACGTGCAGAAACGGCTTCTTTCTCATCACTCTCCCATACAGCTTCTATTTGTGCAAAGTGCGCTGTATTGTTACCGATGCACAGTGACACCATCTGCAGCAAGATGATGCTGCAGCTCTTTGGAGGTGGTCTGTGGATTGTCCTTGACTGTTCTCACCATTCTTCTTCTCTGCCTTTCTGATATTTTTCTTGGCCTGCCACTTCTGGGCTTAACAAGAACTGTCCCTGTGGTCTTCCATTTCCTTACTACGTTCCTCACAGTGGAAACTGACAGGTTAAATCTCTGAGACAACGTTTTGTATCCTTCCCCTGAACAACTATGTTGAACAATCTTTGTTTTCAGATCATTTGAGAGCGGGCTGTCCATGTTCGGCGACCATCAAACTTAACTGAATTTGAATTGTTTTGTAGAAAGAAATGGTCCAAAATACCTTCATCCAGGATCCAGGAACTGATTAAAAGCTACAGGAAGCGACTAGAGGCTGTTATCTTTGCAAAAGGAGGATCTACTAAATATTAATGTCACTTTTCTGTTGAGGTGCCCATATTTTTGCACCGGTCAAATTTTGGTTTAATGCATATTGCGCATTTTCTGTTAGTACAATAAACCTCATTTCAATCCTGAAATATTACTGTGTCCATCAGTTATTAGATATATCAAACTGAAATGGCTGTTGCAAACACCAAAATATTTAGAACTAAAAATGATTAAGATTAATAGGGGTGCCCAAACTTTTTCATAGGACTGTATATAACAATGCTCAAAATATAATTTTGTATTTTATATATATTGAATTCACTATAGAAAGGGGGCTATGTCTAAGTATTTCTTCTGTCTTTACTTCTTATCTGATTATTCTGTATAGTATTAAAGGAACCATTCATGTCAAGAGAAGGTTGAATCACAATTCTTAGTAACTCAGGTCTATTGTGAAAAAGCACAGTCTCTCTGAGGAGCCCTCCTTTTCCTCCCCCTCCCTTCTCCATAGACTTCTAGAGTACAGATTTGATCAACAACCTTTAGCATATAGATACAGAGTATGTGTAAATGGATACTGCTGATATCAGTTGTATGCTTCATGTGCTAAAATATCTTACCGTGCCAGTGCTTCTTTTCTGAAAATCGAAAAAAAACAACTATGAAACTCAATATACTTTTATTTAGGTTGTGTTCACATCTGTATTAGAGGCTTCGCATATTCCATCATTTAGTCTATGGCACCACGTTGTGTTTTTTGTTTTGTTTTTTTGAGCCAAAGCCAAGAATGGCTACAAAAGCAATGGGAAACATAAATTAAGCTCTTATGCTTTTCCTTTTTTTCTCAATCCTTGGCTTTGGTTTAAAAAAAACTTGTAAAAAATCTGTAACAAAGAAACAGCTTTTCTGCAATGTGTGACCTTAGCCATAGAAGGGTAAAATGGTACTGCATGCAAGGCTATTCTTTCTGTCAAAAATAATGGACACCTGACTGACCTTATACTTAACTGCGTCTATCTTAACTGGGTCTACCAACAATGCTACACTACAATATGCAAAATATGTAAAGCGCATATCAGACATATACTACAGTATGACAATGTGACAATAGTACTAGTGACATTTCTAAACTCACCATCTTGCTTTTAGTTTACAATCTTAATAAGTTATTACATTGTAAGATCTAACACATTGCAAAAAAACAAAACCCCTTGTGATGGAAAACCAAGGTATTAAAAATAAAAAGATGAAAACGTAAAATAGAAGAGGTGAGTAACAATATAAAAGTGTTGTCCATGTCCCAAAGAACAAAGAAGCATGAATCACCATTGTAAAAAGGAATTTGCTGAAACAGAATAAGACATAGTGTGCGCCCCACATCGCCGCTGAGGCCTGTGATGGTGTATGATGGTGGTATTGTAAGAGGGTGAAACCAGAACTAAAGTATGGCCTCTGGTCACATGCAGGTTCAGGTCCTTAGAAACAGTAGAGAGGAAAAGAGGTTATGGAGAAGAGGTGTGATGGGGTCCTACACATGACATCTTGATGTTGGATCAGCAATTTCACAAAGGTCTGAGTTCTCAATACCAGATTTTTCAAATAAAATGCAAAGGGCACTGTGGAAAGTCATCCATGATGTAGTTCCCACATAGACTAAAGTCAGTTTTTTGGACGTGTAGCTGGTGCCAGGTGAGTGAGTGAGATTGCTTCGGCAAGAGGCTGAGGAAATAGAAATAACTGCACTTCCTGTGATTGTCAAAAAACAATGAGGCCGGGTTCACATCTGCTTGGGGACCCCCTTAATGGAATATCGAACACATTAAAAAGCAGTGAGCAATACTGTAGACTATAATGGGGGGGTCCATGTGTTTTCCACGCGGTGTCCACACGAATCATGCAGAGAGAAAAGTGGTGCATGAAGTACTTTTCTCTCCACATGACTCATGCGAACACTGAATGGAAAACATATGGACCCCCATTATAGTCTATGGGGTCCGTGTGCTTTCATGTCACACCGCTTTGTAATGCATTCAGTATTCTGTTTGGGGGGGTCCCCAAGTGGACTGCTGAACGGAATACCAAACGCAGATGTGAACCAGGCCAAGAGACAGCAAAATCCGACATGTCGGGTTTTGCTGTCCGCTTGAAAAGTCGGACATCTTTGCGAACGGACAGTTAAGGACAGATACGGACTGTAAAAAAACGCACCTGATGTCCATTTAAATGAATGCAAAATGACAAGGACACAGCTAGTGTCCGCTGCTAATGTCCGCACAAGATTTTGAATGGACATTAGCAGCGGACACTAGCTGTCGGACACCGACAGTAGTGTGAACGCCCCCTTAGAGACATGATAAGAATCTTCTCTTTCATATGGCACCAGAAGCATGTTTCTATGTTTTATTTTTTCCAAGATATAACTGTTTGAAGTGACCCTCCCTTACCCTTATGTTCCCTGCTTTAAAGAGGACCTTTCACCACTTATACCAGCTCTAGTTCTTAGCACCCTTTAATAGCCTCCCCTCCACTAATTCTGGTACCGATGAATTTTTTAAATATTTCCCACCATTCCAGAGCAATCAATGCCGTTATCTTTGGTGTCAGGTATACTATTTAGGTTCTGTACTGTCAGAAGGGCGGTGTCATAACAGTGCTACAAGTCACCTAAATCATCCAAATAGTACCTTAAAACATTGACTAAATTAAGTAAGAATTCTCTTCTGATTCTTATTACTTTTGTAAGTTCACAGTTTCTTGCTTTGTATTAATGTATAACATTTATAAAATATAGTAAAATTCCTGCAATAAAAAAAACATACAGTCCTATGAAAAAGTTTGGGCACCCCTATTAATCTTAATCATTTTTAGTTCTAAATATTTTGGAATTTGCTACAGCCATTTCAGTTTGATATATCTAATAACTGATGGACACAGTAATATTTCAGGATTGAAATGAGGTTTATTGTACTAACAGAAAATGTGCAGTATGCATTAAACCAAAATTTGACCGGTGCAAAAGTATGGGCACCTCAACAGAAAAGTGACATTAATATTTAGTAGATCCTCCTTTTGCAAAGATAACAGCCTCTAGTCGCTTCCTGTAGTTTTTAATCAGTTCCTGGATCCTGGATAAAGGTATTTTGGACAAACAATTCAAGTTCAGTTAAGTTAGATGGTCGCCGAGCATGGACAGCCCGCTTCAAATCATCCCACAGATGTTCAATGATATTCAGGTCTGGGGACTGGGATGGCCATTCCAGAACATTGTAATTGTTCCTCTGCATGAATGCCTGAGGATTTGGAGCGGTGTTTTGGATCATTGTCTTGCTGAAATATCCATCCCCGGCGTAACTTCAACTTCGTCACTGATTCTTGAACATTATTCTCAAGAATCTGCTGATACTGAGTGGAATCCATGCGACCCTCAACTTTAACAAGATTCCCGGTGCCGGCATTGGCCACACAGCCCCAAAGCATGATGGAACCTCCACCAAATTTTACAGTGGGTAGCATGTGTTTTTCTTGGAATGCTGTTTCTTTTTGGACGCCATGCATAACGCCTTTTTTTTATAACCAAACAACTCAATCTTTGTTTCCAAAATGAAGTTGGCTTCTCCAAATGTGCTTTTGCATACCTCAGGCAACTCTATTTGTGGCGTACGTGCAGAAACGGCTTCTTTCTCATCACTCTCCCATACAGCTTCTCCTTGTGCAAAGTGCGCTGTATTGCTGACTGATGCACAGTGACACCATCTGCAGCAAGATGATGCTGCAGCTCTTTGGAGGTGGTCTGTGGATTGTCCTTGACTGTTCTCACCATTCTTCTTCTCTGCCTTTCTGATATTTTTCTTGGCCTGCCACTTCTGGGCTTAACAAGAACTGTCCCTGTGGTCTTCCATTTCCTTACTATGTTCCTCACAGTGGAAACTGACAGGTTAAATCTCTCAGACAACGTTTTGTATCCTTCCCCTGAACAACTATGTTGAACAATCTTTGTTTTCAGATCATTTGAGAGCGGGCTGTCCATGTTCGGCGACCATCTAACTTAACTGAACTTGAATTGTTTTGTAGAAAGAAATGGTCCAAAATCCCTTCATCCAGGATCCAGGAACTGATTAAAAGCTACAGGAAGCGACTAGAGGCCGTTATTTTTGCAAAAGGAGGATGTACTAAATATTAATGTCACTTTTCTGTTGAGGTGCCCATATTTTTGCACCGGTCAAATTTTGGTTTAATGCATATTGCGCATTTTCTGTTAGTACAATAAACCTCATTTCAATCCTGAAATATTACTGTCTCCATCAGTTATTAGATATATCAAACTGAAATGGCTGTTGCAAACACCAAAATATTTAGAACTAAAAATGATTAAGATTAATAGGGGTGCCCAAACTTTTTCATAGGACTGTAAATATTACATATTAACTCACTGATCCATATAACATACAGTATAAGTGTCACGGAGCAAAGGTATACGTCTTCCTCCGGATGGTCTTTTGAATCAACACGGACGCAAGAGGTCGGGAGACAACAGCAATTTATTGTAATCCACAAAGTTAGTAGCCGGCAGCGGTCACATCAACCGTAATAACAATAAGTCCACAGAAGTCACAATCCAATGATAACTTTGGTTCCTTGGTCCTGTAACTATATCCTGGCTCTCTGCAGAGCTGTGCACAGGCCGGCTAACACATACTAACTCCAGCTACAACTATATACTAAGACTGTTACTTCCTCTATCTGTGGGTGGGGAGGGCTGAGTCACAGATCCTTCCCCCCTCACCTATACCAAGGAGAGCAGACTCCCTGTCTCCTGTGGACAATGCACCGTCCAACATCTTCTTGGAGACACTGATCAGATTATCTCCACCCATTGTCCTCACTGGTCCTCACTAGTTAGAGGTATTTGCATACAATGTGCTAACACACTAGACCCTAATCAGCCAACTACACACTGATGTTTACAACAGGTTAGAGAATACATTCCACATGAAATATATATTACACATTGCCTATAGTATAGACTCTAACCATCCCGTGACAACCCCTCCCCCTCTCAAAACATGTGCATGACACAATTGGCCTACACAGGTAAATTGGGGAATGCACATCAGTCTCTATAGCTCATATTTCCTCCTGCCGGGATAACCCATCTGTGTTCTGGTGTTGGTTCCCTCGGCGGTACTGAATGGTAAAGTTGTAGGGTTGAAGGGCTGGCATCTGTCAGAAAATCCGGTGGATCCATGTTGGCTTCTCCCTGAGCTTGGCTTCGGGTCACTGCTCCCACAAAGTGGCACTGTAGATTTCCAACATCGTTGCCTAACAGAACATCGGCCGGCAGCCCGCTCATCACACCAATTGTGCATCGTTTTGGTCCATAACCATAGTCGAGTTCCACGGTAGCTTTAGGAATACGTCTTTGAGTACCCCCTGCCAACTTGATAGAAATGCCAGGACCCTCCTCTAGGGCCTCGGGTCGCACAACTCGGGGGTCCGCTACCGTTAGGAAAGCTCCCGAGTCCCGGAATCCAACAACTGTTCGGCCATCCAGTAGGACCTCCTGCAAGTGCTTCCTCTGAAGGTTTGCGGGATGTGTGGCGGAAGGCTGAATCCCATAGACCCCTGGAGGTGGAACAGATGTGTCATTCATGGAGTCATCTGGAAATGGGGCCAAACTTTCTGTCCTAGGAGTGGTTCCCAGGTAGTGAATAGGCCGGGATGCCACGGTGGCCCGTGCCCCCATGTTAACAGGGCAACTAGCTTGCAAATGTCCAGGCCGCCCGCACCCAAAACATCTGCGCTCTAGCATTCTTCCAGTAGGTCGTTGTCTAGGGACAGGGTTGTTCATAGCTGGAGGCCGATGGGCTGGGACAGGGGTAGAGGGGGAATTGTAATCCTGAGGCCGGGCACGAAAGGTGGTTGGCTGGCTGAAGGGTGTCTGGCGGACTGTGGTAGTTTTCCGCTCCTCTGCAAACAACCTCTTCCACTGCGGCTTGATGGTCAGGCCCTCATCTGCAAGAGAAGCAGCTTGCTCAACTGTGGCTGGGTTCCGTTCCAGCACCCACTCACGGATCTCAGCGGGGCACTGGGAAAAGAACTGTTCCTTAAGTATGACTTGGAGGATCTTATCGACTGTGACAGCCTCCTCTCCTTCTAGCCAGCGCTTGCATGCTTGCTTCAACTTGTGGGCGAACATGTGGAAGGAGCTTCCCCCATTGTAAGACAAAGAGCGGAACTGAACTCGGTAGGTCTCTGGAGTGACTGCATAATACTTCTGCACCGCTCTTTTAATGGCCTCATAGTCCCGCTGATCACTAGGGTCCATGGCTCTGAGAGCTTCCGCAGCCCCATCTCGTAGGTGCCCCACCAGATACCGGACCCAATCCTTCTCTGGGACTTCCATCAGGCGGCACTGGTGTTCGAAGTCCTGAAAATATCCATCAACATCCCCAGCCGCTTCCTCAAAGGTCTTGAAGTGTTTATGGGAGACATATGGTGGTTCTCTCACTGTTGGGCTGGGGGTCGACGTTTGATTATAATTCCTCATAGTTATCTCAGCCATTCGCATTTCATGCGCCATTCTTTCCTTTTCATGCGCCATTCTCTGTTCCTCCTTCTCCGTTTCCTGAGCCCTCTGTAACGCTCTACTCCTTTGCTCTGCAGTTGCTTCTAGCCCCAGCACTGCCAATTCCTCCTCATACAAAACAACCCATCTGCTCTTTTGGGTCTGTACCTGCCACTCCTGTATCTCTCCAGTCTCCTGGGGGCAGCCCTCCTCATGGTCGCTTTGCAGGGTCATCTCCTCCAGTGCCTCGATCAGTTGATCTTTCGTTCTTCCCTGGTAACTCAGGTTTAGTTCCCGGGCCCTT